>NC_057866.1:11462222-11829722 GCF_019393635.1 Dromiciops gliroides
CTAAACATACTTGAACTTTTCTTTGAAAATCTTATAATTTAAATTTCAAATTCAGCCATGACTCCCTCAGTCTAAAGTAGTGACATGTAATCTCTTCCCGTTATTTCTTGCTCATTAGCTTCCATGTACCTTAGCATCCTAGAATTTATAGCTAGTGATATAAGGTTACTCTATATGTAACTATTTATATAATAGCTTGCCTCTACTCAAAGCAGCCAAATTTCTCTATAAGGAATAAAATGTATTCAAACCAAACAGACTCTTCCTGCTATTTTCCCCTTCTGTTATTTTATTGAAGGTAAGTGGAATCTGCCAAAAGTAGCAAAGAACCAATTCATTTGTTACGAGGCATTTCTCAATCAGCCTCCAATGAATGGATCCCCACACAATAGCCGGAGTCCATAAAGTCCACCACTGGCCACTAGCAAGAACTGCAGATCAGAGGTCAAATTCCTTTGTTCAACAAACTTGGATGGGTAGTGCTATTTGTGAAAACTTTTCTATCTCGATATTCTTCCCTAAGGGAAAAAAAAAGTGCTATCAAAAGCAGCTAGAATTTTTGAATGTCTTATGAAATCGGACACTTTAGTTCTTTCAAGATAACAGTGCTGCTAATTTTCTCTTTAACACTATCCTGAACCTACCTTTCCTTCCCTAAAAAGAACTTTGTTACCAAAACTAAGGAGGGGAGGGCAGGAATAAAACTAATCTAAAATTCTAGTCAAGTTTTTGAAACTGAAATCTATAAATAAATTTTAGATTAGAAAAAACCCTTTTCTTTTTGCGTCTATTAGAATATATTGTTGTTTTTCAAATGCAGAGTGTCTAGATTAAATTCTTTGCAATTTGTTTCTGGAAATATTCATTGAATATACGGTCAGTTTAAGACAAGTTATTCCTTTCCAGCATGAAAATAGCCATTAATAATGGAATTTTGAGTATCTGAAATAATATTTGCAATGATAAGAAATGCGCACGGAATACAGAAGGTTATTTCTCCCCCTACGCCCCCCCAATAAAATATTGATTTACTTGCATTGTTAAATTCACTAAAGGAAAGAACACAATTGGTGAAAATCTGGTCTAATACCAGAATCCAAATATGGTATGGTCCTTTTACAATGTGTAGCATGTATGTAATCTAAGATATGCACAGCTGAGTTTCAGGAAACGTGAATGAACCCATGGTATACAAGAATTTGCCTATCATAGTTCTTGTAAAAAGTAAATAGGTCAGAAATTCTATGTTCATTCACTCATCTTAAATTCTATGTTCATTCAGTTTTGTCCCATTTAAGGCTAGACTCCCTAAAGAATTGGTATAACTTTCAACATATGTAATTCCAACTATGACCCACTAGCCACAAAGAAAATTCTAAGTTGTCTTAGGCTATTTAGAGCTCATTTAATTATACTCTTTTTTAAATGAGGGTTTCTCCCTGGCCTACATTTGGGGACCACAGCACCAGCACCAAGGAAGCAGCATTCATTTAGCAGCACAAATGAGCTTCTGCCTCCACATTTCCCACAATGCTGTCCCATCCTTTACATCCCCAAACATGAAATGACCATACTGTCAATTCCCTTCCCCATGAGATGCCAGATTAAAAAAGGAAAGTCACAACAATCTCTAGGACAAGTATTGCTTGCCAGAAAGCCAAGTGACTTACTCCAAGGACAATCAGGAGAGAAACCCAAGCTAAGACACTTCACAGCAGGCTGACAGGTGCTTTCTGTATAGGCAGTGGAGATGAATTACCTACTTTTCTTTCAAACACCAAGTGTCCCAAAGAGTTATATAGCTGCTAGTCAATATCCTAAGTTATGGAGTTATCACATTTTGGAGTTGTTTCCCCCCTCCCTGAAAGGCACTTCTAACTGCCCTAAATTTTAGTGGGCAATGTCAATTTTGTTTCTTAGGGCTGATACTTAAAAGTAAACCTTACCTGCCTAGTGAATGAATGCTTCCAGAGAATCATGTGCTAACAGCTGCTGGATATAAGCACAATGAACTGATTTGCTATTAATTTGGGTTTTAAGGGACTGGGGGGAGGGGGATGGACAATAAGAAACTTGTGCCTTATACCCCCAGTTACAGCCTCTTTCTGAACATTTTTCTTTCATTAACGCACAAGAAAATTACAGACTTGCCTTGTGAGGTCGAAAATAGAGATACAGGCTGAGAGGAAGAAACAAAGGAATCTGAAAGAAAATATACAGGATGAGAATTCAACAACCTCACACAGGAATTTTAAAAACTTTTCTGCCAGTCAGATTTAGTAATGCCACTACCATTCTCTTTAGAAGAAAAATAAATCAGCTTTACTGTTAGATTTCCACTCACCCTGTAACAAAATTTTATTTTAACATTAAGGACCTCTGAAAATTGATCGAATCAACTGTTTTGCTAACCACATTCTTACTACTAAAAAGGAATTGACAAGAAAAATAGCTTTTCTGTAAGAATAGTTTCAATCATAGTACTCATAGATTTAAGAGCTGGAAGGGACATTAGAAATCACCTATTCCAATTCCCCTGATGAGGAAAAGGAGGCTCAGGACTGAAAAGGGGACTATACAGCTAAGTAAGGAATGAAGCCAAGATTCAAACATCATTATGTCAAATCCAGTGCTCTTGGGGGGGGGGGGGGAGAAAAGATAATTAAATCTTTTCAAGTGCATAACAGAGAAGTAAGTAACTATGGATGTAAAATGAAATAAAAAAATTTTGGACATGGCCAATTCGGAAATTTGTTTTGCTTGACTATGCTTATTGATTACAAATGTCTTCTTTTTCTTGGAGTTGGGAGAGGAAGAAAATATTTTTGTTAATTGAAGAAAAATTAAATTTAAAAACATTTATAAGTGCATCATGAGAGTAATTTACTAATGGGAGCAATTTACAAGTTATCATATACTTTCTAGAATTACCAAGAATTATCAAGAAGGGACCAAATGGGGGGCAGCTAGGTGGTGCAGTGGATAAAACACTGGCCCTGGATCCAGGAGGACCTGAGTTCAAATCCGGCCTCAGACACTTGACACTTACTAGCTGTATGACCCTGGTCAAGTCACTTAACCCTCATTGCCCCACCCCCAAAAAAACAAACAAAAGAAGGGTTCTTTTCAGGGGCAGCTAGGTGGCGCAGTGGATAGAGCACCGGCCCTGGAATCAGGAGTACCTGAGTTCAAATCCGTCCTCAGACACTTAACACTTACTACCCTGGGCAAATCACGTAACCCCAATTGCCTCACTTAAAAAAAAAAAAAGAAGGGACCAAATGCAATCTTCAACTTTTAAAATTATAGCTCTCCAAACTTACTAATCTCTACAGTTACAGCATTTTTTTTGGAATGTTTTACACATTGATCTTAACCATACAGAATAAAAATACTTAAAATTTAAGAAAGTTTTTTTCCTTTCTTCTTTTTTTTGGGGGGTTTACCAAGCAATGAAGGTTAAGTGACTTGCCCAGGGTCACACAGCTAGTAAGTGTCAAGTGTCTGAGGCTGTGTTTGAACTCAGGTCCTCCTGAATCCAGGGCTGGTGCTTTACCTACTGTGCCACCTAGCTGCCCCAAGAAAGATTTTTCTAAGAGATGTGTGTATAGGCACTAATTATAAAATGCCCAGGAACAAATATACATTGATCTGTTAAAACCCAGACAGAATTCAGTTAATCAACTTTATATTACATACAAGTAAAACCGATCAAAAATAGGCATAAAGATAAAATAATATCTTTTTCCCCTTTTACATGAAGTGGTGCCACAACTTTGGAAAAACATGTATTTTAAGAACAGTAGTTAGGGGCAGCTAGGTGGCGCAGTGGATAGAGGACCAGCCCTGGAGTCAGGAGGACCTGAATTCAAATCTGACCTCAGACACTTAACACTTACTAGCTGTGTGACCCTGGGCAAGTCACTTAACCCCAATTGCCTCACCAAAAAAAAAAAAAAAGAACAGTAGTTAGCATTTTATAACCTTTAGTCTTTTACATGTTATCTCATTTAGTTCTCACAACAACACTAGTATAGATGTTATAAGTATCCTTATTTTAGAGGTTACTAACTTGCCCAGGGCCACACAGTTAGTGTCTGCCGAAGCTTATGAACTCATGTCAAGCCCAGGACTCTCTACTGTGTCACCAACATGACTTCTTTTCTGCAAGTAAGAGCACAGCTCTTCCAAGTCTAAAGAGAAAGCCAACACTCCATTTATTACCACAAAGTAATATCCCTATTCCTTTTTTCCCTAGTAAGCTTATTTACCTATTTCTTTAATGTTTCCAAATGATCTCACTCATATATGCATTTACCTTCAACTTGAAATCTGAACAAACCAGAAAAACCAAACTGCAAATTCAATGCCAAAAATTAAAATAGGCTGGCATAAGGGAATGAGATCCTACCAATTCACCAGCTTCTATTCCTTCTTTTTTTTTTAATTTTTTTTTTTAGTGGGGCAATGAGGGTTAAGTGACTTGCCCAGGGTCACACAGCTAGCAAGTGTCAACTGTCTGAGGCCAGATTTGAACTCAGGTTCTCCTGAATCCAGGGCCGGTGCTTTATCCACTGCACCACCTAGCTGCCCCCAGCTTCTATTCCTTCTTTCGCTCACATAACACCTCATTTTGGTATAACATTTTAAACATGAGACCATTAATGATGTATAGCATGTCTACTGATAGAGAGCACAGATAATCAGTCATAATTTGCATCTATTCTATAAACATCTTATTAACAGATGCACAGTGTAAGAGATTTCCTGTAATCTTCAAACATCACTCCAAAAGGACAATTAGTTTATGGAGATGGACTCAAGAATGGTGGTTTTGAGACTCAAACTGTTGTCTAAATGCAGCATAAATCTCAAACCCAAGCTGTAGTGTCTTGTCATAAAAGCAATATTCAAGTGAATCAGTTAGACTTTTGGCATCTGTGAAATAATAGAACAGTATGATGCAATAAATAACCAAAATCTAAAGGATCCTCTAAAATTTCAGGCAGGCCAGCGGTCACTTTAGCACTTATCTGAAAGATGTATTTCATGTAAAAAGCAGGTGGCTGTCTTATTCATCCTTATCAAATACCTAGTCCAGTGTCTTAAATGTAGTGAATCCCCAAAGGATTTAAGTGAATTGCCCAATTTAGATTATTCATTCCCCATTTAAAGGATTAGTTTAAATGAAAGGCTTAAAAGTAGAAACCCTGCTCTTCAACTTCAGTGGAATTAAAAAAGCTTGTAACCAAACATAAGGATTCATGTTCCATTTCAATTACTACAGGGGGGTAGATTACTCTGATCAACTCCTAATTGCCTCCATCTCAACATTTTTCCTTAATCTTTGGCTTTCTTTAAAAAGAGTTCCTCTACATAAAGCTTTACACTCTGACACTACCAAGGGTCTAACTAATTACTAATGAATACAGAAATGAAAAGTGACTGGCTCTCTATATTATCTGCCCTTTCTAATATTAAACTGCAAAACTGGTCACGTGTAAATTCAAAACTGAATTATGCACTTAATCAAATTGACACAAATTTGTTCTATTGTATGGGCAAAAGCTTTGCTAATCCGCTTCATAACCACATTAATGTTCAATTATTTTCATTTTTTAAAATTCTCAACTTAAGACACACAAAAAAGCATTTTCACATACAAAATTCAATGCAATGAATACTATAAATGAGTGCACAAATTTCCATCTCATATCACTTGTTAAGGGCTAAAATTCTAGCTAGTCTGTCTAAAATATTTAATGAGTGGTCGCCAATAAATTATAAGCTTTAGCAAGAGTTAGACTTTTAAGCATTTATTAAGGAGAATAAGAATTTGGTAAAGAGAGAGAGAAAGGTCTAGATTCCTATCTATTAAAGGGAGAGCGCATTTCTAGCTCCCTTCTCCGCCAGAGTCCAGAGGAAAGAGAGCCAGACCGAGCGCCAGTCTCTTCCTTCCTCCTCCCACTAGTCTGCGTCACTTCCTCCCCGCCAAAGAAAAGACTCCTGGTCTTGCCCTCAAAGACCTTCGCTTCATGGGCAGAACTCTTCTACAGTAAGTATCCAGCAGGTGGCGTCATTCCAATCGTTACACACTTGTTTTTTTAAAAGCTTAATTCATTACTTTCAAAACTGTCCTGCTTTTCTGAGCTCCCTTCTGTACTCTTCTGCACTTTTTAAAAGGTTCCAATGGTCCTCCTTTCTTCTTCTTTTTTTTTTTTGCACCATCATTACTATTCCTAATACTCCTAATTCCTTTAAAAATAGAAGGGGGAAAAAACAGTCAAGCAAAACAGATCCACAGTAGCAAAGTCCAAAAATGTTTGTTTTGTTCAATTCTTTTGAAAAATAATTGTATTTTTCAGTTTCCAGGATAGTTTTATTCTTTTATTTGTATTCTTTCAAGCCCATACATAATACTCATCCACAACTTCAAAACCCAATTACCTTGAATTCCCACCTGGGACAACTTGCTTCATTACAAAATCAGTAAACAACAATTAAGCTGCAGGCTACAGTCTAGTAGAAACATCAACACCAAAAGATTCCAATTCCAAAAATAGTTTGGGGATTTCAGTAAAATACTTATCAAAAAGCATCTTCCTTGTCCCTTCAGCCTTCAGTCCTAATTCTGTTGTGGCAGCGAATAGGTTTGTTTGAGCTAGTGCAATGGCTCTAAAACTTATTGGTCTCAGGACACTTCTTTACAATCTTAAAAACCGAGGACCGGGGGCGGCTAGGTGGCGCAGTGGATAAAGCACTGGCCCTGGATTCAGGAGTACATGAGTTCAAATCCAGCCTCAGACACTTGACACTTACTAGCTGTGTGACCACCCTGGGCAAGTCACTTAACCCCCATTGCCCCACAAAAAAACCCACAAAAAAAACCGAGGACCCCAGAGATCTTTTTGTGTCGTGGATTATATGTATTGATATTTACTGTATTGGAAATCAAAACATCTTAAATTGTTATGACCCTAAGGACCTCCTGAAAGGGTCTCAGGGACCTCCCAACTACACTTTGATAACCTCTGAGTTAGTGTGACTGACCAGTACTTCAATTCTTTGAAACCAGTAATAAGGTAACATCACTTTAGAGGCATACAGGACGACTTTGAGAAGCCCTATTATCAGTTACAAAGAATGAAGCACGACAGGTGGCTCCATAGGGAAGAAGAGGAAAACCAGTGCTGAACCCCTCACTCCCTTCAGCACCTGTTCTCATGGCCACTTTTGGTCAGTGGCCTCCTCTGCTCAGTCCTCCTCATGGCTACACTACCAGGAGTTAGGAAGTATTTCACATTTCTCTGGTGCCGATCACAACATAAAGCAAATCTAAGAGGGAGAACAAGGCAAACCCTCCGTGCCAAAGAATTAACATCAGAAAGTGTAATGAAGAAAAAAAAGAAAAGAAAAAAAGTATAATGAAGCAAATGGGCTTCTGCATAAGAAACTAGCTAGCCTGCAAGAATTTGGGCTTCTAAAGTTTAAACAAGACAATATTTATTTATATCCTTGTATCCTCCCCAGCAATGGAAAGCAAGTTAAATACATCTTGGCTTTTTGTCTGTAGTAGTAACTTTGCCCACAGGAGAAGATCAATTTATCATTATATTCACGGAAATTTTCTGGGCCTCAGTTTCTTCCTTTGTAAAATGAGGTTGGCCTAGAACTTTTAGGCTCTCTCCAGCTTGGATCATATGAATGAAATCAAGTAACTAATTTTTAAACTGTGTCAGAATCTTTAATTAATGTGAATATTGATAATAAAATATAGTAATATGCTCAGAGGAAAAAATGGGGTGGGGAGGAATCCAAACTTACCTATAAATAAAACTATATGGGAAGTCAGGGTCATTTTATCTAGAATCATACTATTTTGATCTGGAAAGGACCTTAGTGGACAACTGGTGCAATTTCTCATCTTACAGATTAAATAAGGTCATCATCAGTGGAAAATAACCTCTCAACTCTGAAGTAATATGATTAAAATAATGCAACATTTTTTTTGGGGGGGGGAGGGCAATGAGGGTTAAGTGACTTGCCCAGAGTCACACAGCTAGTATGGGTCAAGTGTCTGAGGCCACATTTGAACTCAGGTCCTCCTGACTCCAGGGCAGGTGCTTTATCCACTGCACCACCTAGCTGTCCCCATAATGTAGCATTTTAAAAGACAAATACTGTTATCTTGAACTTATTCTCTTCTCTCCCCCCCCCCCAAAAAACATTAAATTATCCTTGCAAGATTCCAAATTATTGTCTGATAAAAAAAGCATTCAAACAGCAAACCTACCTAGTTAACTTTCCTGGTTTCCATTTGCTTGAATACTTCAATCCCACCTTTGTCAATAACTGATATTCTAAGCTTTTAGGTATCAATTTCTCCAGGGCACTGAATATACTAAATCATGAAGCATCAAGTCAGGACTTTGTAGTTCTACTGACCACTGAATTCACTCAGCTGACCTTGAACTATTTTCATCCTCCTTCTGCTTCATACTCTTCCATCTAATCAATAAAATAATAATATTCCTCAATGTTAAGAAATTTCATGTTGATAATTAAATTACGACATGTACTTTTATCAATCTTTCCTAAGCAGCGTCCTCCTCAAGGCAATCTTCCAGTGTTTCCCTCCCAAACTCTAATCTGCACACAACAGGATTGGTTTTAGGCATTAGCCAGCCAGAATACCTAAGGGTAATGCTTTTTATACTAAGTGGAGATTTAAAAATCAAAGACCAGAACCAAAGCCATAAAAATAGTACTATAAACCTAAGGATAGCACATGCCACCCTGGGACTTTCTGTAGCTGCTTTGCCATGACGACAAAATACCTTGAAAGAATTCAATGATGTAATTACAAGCAATGACCAATCTTATTTTATGTTTCTTTAAAAAATACATATCAAAGCAATGTCATAGAATGGTCCACCTACAACTTAGAGCTGTTTTTACCCCTAAATACGGCAGCTTTCCTGCAATTGTTATGCCAATATGCACCAACTGAACTGAACTGAACCAATAAACAAGATGCCCAGTTGAATAATTTGTAATTTGCTTTGCTTAAGTACCAAAGTACTCTGCTAGAGTACTAAATTATTTTGATGCCGAAGTGTGTATCCTAGTATAGGTCATTAACAGCAACAAGTTGAACAAATATGACATACGTATAGTTGAAAATTTCTTCACAAAATCTTTTAAGTCTCTGCCCTTCTGCATTGGTCAGAATATAGGACATCCTAGAATTAAGGTTATTTCATAGCAAAGTCCCTTTCTTCAAAGGAATTTCTTAATTTAAAAATGAATTCTAGTCCCTTAACTTCCCCTCTATCAATTCCTTGTTAATAATAAGTGACATTTACATTAACATTTGCAAAAAGCTTTATATGCTACTCTGTGAGGCAGCTAGGTGGTTCAGCAAATAGGGAATTAGACTTAACCAGGAAGCTCAGAGTTCAAATCCAGCCTCAGACACTGTGTGAACCTGGGCAAATCACTTAACCTGTCTGCCTCAGTTTGCTCATCTCTAAAATAGAAATAATAATGGCACTTACTGCCCGGGATAGTTGTGAGAATCAAATGAGAAAATGTTTGCAAAGCATTCTGCAAACTTTAAAGTGCTACATACATACTAGCTATTAGTTTAATTATTCCCATCTGACAGGAGTAAAGAAGTTCAGAGAGGTTACAACTTGCCTAGTCATAGAGCTACTTAAGTGTTGGGGACAAAATTTAAACCCTGGTTTTCCTTACTTGAATCATTAGGTTATGCTCCTATATATGTTTGAAATACACACATACACACATACATGATTATTTTTAATAAGTTCTATTTTCAAAATTGGCAAAATACACCCAATAAAACAAATGCTAATCACAATTCTGTTTTCCAAACTCCCATTAAAAATTTAAAGACAACGGACAGTACTTACCAACAATTTTTGTTTGTTTGTTTTGGTTTGGTTTGGTTTTGCGGGGCAATGAGGGTTAAATGACTTGCCCAGGATCACACAGCTAGTAAATGTCAAGTGTCTGAAGCTGGATTTGAACTCAGGTCCTCCTGCCTCCAAGGCCGGTGCTTTATCCACTATGCCACCTAGTTGCCCTTTACCAACAATTTTTTAAAGCTCTTGGTAGATAGGAATATAAAACACTTTTGGAAGGGGAAAAATTAAGAATCTTTAAAGAATATAACTTGGAACAAGCTGGTTGCAATTAATTTCAAATATACTAGGCTGCTTTTCAAATTGGCTGTTATTTGTAAATTATACCTACAAATGAAAATTATATTGAAATTAACTTGGGGAAGGGGAGATGGATAGAAGAAGAATGATTATACCGGCAGAACCTACTAAAAGATTACATTGTATTTACTCTGAATATGTCAGACTGGGGACTGTGATTTCATTAGCATAGGCAACTCCAGGGTGAAGAAAATCCCTGTACCAATGCAGTTTAGCACCTTCTTTGCAATTTAGTTACCTAGAGAGCACAAAGAAGTTAGGAGACCTGTCGAAGGTCACACAGCAAGTGTCTGAGGTGGTTCGGATCTTCCAAGCTCCACAAGGCCAGTTCTCCATCTGTAGTCTGCTACATTCACTTTGTTTTCCGCCAATAAAACATAAGCTATTTGAGGGCAGGAATTTTCTTTTTTGTCTTTGTAGGCTCAGTACCTGGCAAACAGGCTCTCCAATTCTTGTTGATTGGATTGTCCAACATCTATAACTTCCTTACCTGCTATTTTCTTTACTCCTGTCTCTATTGATGGGAGTTTCCACATTCAAGAACAATCTCTGTGTATCATGGCAACATGTATGCTGAAAATGCTGCAGGGAATAAATGAGCATCAATAAAGCCATGCCAACTCTACGAGAACACAACTTTGGTCCTCCTTCCTTCCTTTAACAGATCAGCTGAAAGGGCAACAGAGCTAAGATGTGGACATAAAGGTCACCTGTTAGAATAATGGACTCATTTGGCTTATTGGCAGAAGGAAAAGACCCCGCCCTATACTTCAAGTAGCAAGTCTGTGATCACCCACTTCTGTTCCTATCCAACACAGGATCAAGGTTTAAGGGCACAAAGTCATCAGGCCTGCACTGGTGACCTTCATCCTTGTGCCATAATAAACTTTCACTTACTGTTTCAGGGCTGGAATTCTTCATGCGTCACATAGTGAAAAAACAACCATTCCAAGTGTTCAAGTCCTTGTTAAAGGCTGAAGCAATTCTACTAGTTAGATATTTAGGATGCAAATTTAAATAGATCTGATTGGTCTGATGGATGTGTGAACATGCTGTTTTCATAAAGTCTACTCAAGGGGTTACCAGTGGGAGTAACTGCCAGAGAGAATTTAACCCAAACTGGAGAGCTTCCTATTTAGGTACTACTGGTCAGTCAAGAAGCATTTGTTAATAAGCACTTACTATGTGCTGGGTGCTCTCCCAAACCCTGATAATACAAAAAAGGTTCCTGTCCTCAAGCAGCTCACATTCCAGTGGAGGAAACAACATGCAAACAATTCTGTAGATATACAGTGTACATACAGTGTAAATGTAAGCTACTGGGGACCTGGAGGGGAGAAAGGGAGAAGAAAGGTCGGGAAGAGCTTTTAGCATAAGGTGGGCTTTCAGCCAAGTCTTAAAGAAGGCCTGAAGGCTGAGGTAGAAGAGACATATTCAAGTACCAGGGACAACCAATGAAAAGACATGGGGTCAGGAGATGGAGAAGCAACAAGGCCAGTCTGGCTGGATCACTGAGTAGACAGAAGGGAAGAAAGTATAAGACTGGAAAGGTAGGAAGAGGCCAGGTTATAAAACCTGCAAGTCAGATAGGCTCTGAGGCCCCTTCTAACACTAGAATTCTATTACTCCAGCTTTTCGTTTTTAAACTATTCAAGATATTTTTGAAAGGAAGACGCCATAGTTTATTCTGGTGCTTCATTTATGAGAACATAAACTCTAGGCTGTGGCAAGTTAGAGAATTTCACAAGAAAATTTCACAAGAAATTTCATATGATAGCAAAAAATTACAGGAATGTATTTCAGTTTATTCTAAACAGATCCTGAACTACATTTGGACTAACAGTAGCAACCACTATATGCTATCCCTGGATTTACTATTAATTTTAAAAAGATGAGTCCCTTTCACTTCAATTCCAACATTAACGCTTATTTCTCCCTTGAAAGGCAGAAATCTGGAAAGTCACCATTAAAGCTGACCTCTGGGGCAGCTAGGTGGCACAGTGGATAAAGCACCGGCCCTGGAGTCAGGAGGACCTGAGTTCAAATACGGCCTCAGACACTTGACACTTACTAGCTGTGTGGCCCTGGGCAAGTCACTTAACCCCCATTGCCCCCCCCCCCAAACATTACTAGTCTTAAAACATGTCTACTGCCTCATGCTACTTAGGTTACATTAGTATTTGGTCATATAAAAATGCCAGAAAGGAATCCAAGAAAAATTCCCAGCTCTCCATCACGGGATTCCTGGTCATATTCAAACTTTTAAAAATTCACAGAATCTCAAGGCTGGAAGGCAATCTCGCTCTCACATTTTACAAAGCTGTCAATGGTGCCTTAAGGGTCTACTTGCCTAAACTCCTACAATTAGTAAACAGACTAGATTTGGAAACACAAGTCAGAAGACTGTAAACCTAGAGCTGATTCCACCTTGACCACATCATGCCACAAAGACGCTCTTGCCTTGAATTCTTGATTCTCTAAACCCAAGATTTCCTTGATGAAAGCTGATTGCATCACTCTTTAAAAGAAGGTTGACAGGGTACAAACAAGTCATTTAGACTTTCTTGGCTTGTATAACTTCCAGGAAGGTCACAAAAGTACTAACCAGGAAGAAAAGCACAGAAAATGACATGGATTTAAGAAAAATGCCTCTAAAGAGTTTGGGATGATATTACTGCCTTAAGGATACTCCTATGACACACACCTTAGACTTCACAAACTCATTAAGAGTAGATCAAAAGATATTTAAAATTAAGCCTGGGAACAACCAACTTCATCCTATTTTCCTGTAAGCAGAAGGCCAACTGCTACTATTAGAACTATGGAAACCATTTTGCAACAAGGAAGTTTCAGTAATGACCTGATGACTACATACTGGAGTATCTTTATATGCAGCTTTTGTATTAAATGTAAGACCTAAAAATAGAGATGTTGCAGAAGGCTCACAGAAATTGTACTGTATAAAGCAGTCATATGGGTCTATCCACCTTGGTATTTAATAATAAGTGCTAAAGACTCGTAAAACAAAAGCTTCATTTTTATCTTACATGTGAACAATGACAATGCCTATGTGCCACCTAAGAGTCTCCAACAAATCTGTCACAAGAAAAATTAGTATATAATAGCTAAGTGCCATATACAGGAAGAAACAGTTACCAAAAAAACAAGCTAGGTGACTTGATTATGTGTATTATAAAAGGCTTCCAAGTGGGGCAGCTAGGTGGCACAGTGGATAGAGTACTGGCCCTGGAGTCAGGAGGACCTGAGTTCAAATTCGGCCTCAGACACTGAACACTTACTAGCTGTGTGACCCTAGGCAAGTCACTTAACCCCAATTGCCTCACAAAAAAAAAAAAAAAAAGGCTTCCAAGCAAGGTCCTTTCCTTTAAAAGTTGTGAGTTTTCTTAGTTCACATAAATATTTAGTTAGGTATCATTTAGTATTGTGTTAAGGAAGGAAAAAAAATGATCACATCAAATAAGAAATGGAGTGAACTTTAGAGATTATGCATAACACATTCCCTTTTTTATTTTATAAATGAGAAAACTGAGGCTGACTGTTTCAGAAAAATAGGAAAGCTTTAAAATTAAAATGTAAGGTAAGACAAAAAATATGAGTGCATTTATTAAAGTTTAATGTACACAAATTTTTGCACAATTTTTCAGGACCATACCTATTACCTATATGGAATTTCATTTGTAGTTACAAAGTGTTTTATACATGCAAATAGATTTAGAATATATATGTATATACGGACACATATGTCCACACAATTAGTAGTATTAACTCTTGAAAAAAAAAGTGATGAGGCATTTAACTGTATCATGAAAATGCAATACAAACCTACCTTAAGAGACATTATATGGAAAGGAAAAAAATTAAACTGAACACTGTAATTTTAGTGGCCCATGTTTAGGCCTGAAGAGTGGATGAGAAACATACCACCTTTCTTTCTTTGCAGGGAAGGGGTGCTATGGGTATGGAACATTGTATATATACTATCAAGACAGTTGATATGGGGGTTACTTTTGATTAACATATTGTTTTCTTTATTGTTTATTATAAGGGAACAAGAAAAAGGCACATTTGGAAATGCAGGTAATGTAAACTCAAAACATTAATACAAATTTTCTTAGAGAAAACCGGTTATACCACTCTCGGAAGTGGATCGTACAATAAATGAAAAAAATTGTGACCAATACAAATGACACCAAAAATAAAGGTGCAAAGAAAATATTAACTGTCACCAGACATTTTAACTGAGGCTATACTCTTCTTTACTATGTAACAAAATCATTTCAACAAGTCCCTATTAATAAAGATGGGCACTTCTTTCAAAGACAGACAACAACAGGGGAAAGTCACCCTGAAGTGATTCCATAATTTATGCAAAGATACAAATTTTTGAATTAAATTTTAGTGCTTCCTCTAGCCAATCCTTATCACCTGGAAGCACAAAGGTTTCATTCCCAGAACTATGGTCTGGATCTGAGGTGTCGAACACAACCCAGACCAGTTGAAAATGTAATTGGTAAATATTTAACAAAATACCTAAAAAGACAATAAAACATATTTAGCAACATATTTTAAAACTAAGTGACTGGCAAAGATCCTTATGTATGGATTTGTGGCCTTCTCTATTTGAGTTTGACACCACTGGTCTAAATCACAAAATCAAATTGAAATTAAGTGATGCGCATACAGTAGAAAACAAAGGAACTGAACAAGGCAGAATACCCCAAAACCCTAGTTGCTAAGGGCGAATGATGCCCCTCCCCTCATAAACCAAGTTGCTTAGTAATAGAACTGCCTTTCCTTTAGAATTTGGCAGGGAGAGAAAAATATGGAGAAATCATTGTTTAACGTTAGCACAGGGGCTCCCTCCCAATCTGACCTAAAGAAGCCTTACCAAGCTTCCAATGAAATAAGCCACTTCTACTTAAATAATCATAAGCACATGGGAAACCCAATAGGGCACGAAAGCTGTTGGACAGGTGGAGGGGGCAGTACTCAGAATATACTGAGAAGGCACAGTTACAGCAAACCTCAACAACGATGATGGGCGGAGACCAGCCCCCAAGGAAGAAATCCAAAAGCCTCAATTCTGGAGGAGAAAATAAACCCAAGGTTACTGCCAACCTACAGAGCCCTTGCCACCAAACGGGTTTTTTTTTTTTCCCCAGGGCTCAGTCCCCTTTAAGAGCTGTCACCTGCCCACTGGCCGTTTTTTCCTCCGAGAAGGCATCTGCACTGCAGATCTCCGCAAGAGGGGCGCTTGCCAGCCAGCTCCCACCAACCAAGGCTGTGTCCAATGGGAACGACAGTGGTCGGCTCTGCAGTCTCCCTCCACGCCATTGGGGGAGGGGGGCGAGGGGCCGCTCCCGCTTTGTTCCAGCCCTTTCTGCTGTCCATGCCCGCCTTGGTCACCCCCTCCTATGGCTCTCACGCCACAGCTCAATGCAGAGGTCCCCACCCTCGGCACCCCTCTCTACGTCTTCTCCTCAAAATGGGGGGGGGTGCGTGGGAACGCCTAGAGAAGGAGAGGTGCCCTCTGCCTTCGAGGGGAAGATGCAGATGAAATCGCGGATCCATCTTGAAGCAGGGGCGGCGGGGCGTCGCGCTGCCCCCGCAGAGCCCCTCGGCCGGGCCCCAGGGGGACAAGGGCGACGCGGAGCCGGACGGCTTTCTCCCCGCGCCGTGGAAACGCACCGAGGGCGGCCCCCACCTCCCCCGCGGCCCGATGCCACCCCCGGCACACACAGTAGGTGCTCAAGGTGCGGGCGGACCCGGCGGGGCGTGGACCCCTTCTCGCTCCTTCTCCGGCTCACCTGCTCCCCTCATCCCCGCAGACCTAGACCCGGGCAAAGGCCGGGGCTGGGGCTTTTCCGGGGGCTCCCTGCCCTCCGGGAGGGCTGCCCAGCCCCCACGGCAGAGCCACCCTCCCCGCCTTGGCTCTTCGGCGTGCCCCCCCCACTGCCCCCGCGCTCTGCTATGGGGGGGCAGAGCGGGGGCGGGGTGTCGCGCTCCCCCCCCCGTGTTCTCTCCCTGCTATCTTTCCCCCCCCCTCCGTGTTCTCTCCCTCCTATCTTCCCCTCCCCCCACCCGTGTTTTCCCACGGCCCCACCCCAAGGCCCCGGCTCCACCCCCACCCCCACGCTCGAGGCAAAGCACCGGCTCCGCTTGGGGTTACCACCTGATGCTCCCTCCCCGAGACCCTGTCAGGTCACCCCTCCCCCCGTCCCCCCGGGTCCGCCCCTCCCCCACCTCCTCGCCACCGCGCGCGGCCGCCCCTTCCCCGGCCCTCTCCCCCACCTCGCCGCCCCTCCCCCTCCTCACCCGCACAGGACGAGGCGCAGCTCTTGCCTCCCAGGCCCGGGCAGGCCCCGGGGCTTCCCCCGCCGCTCGCCGCGGCTCCGGCGGCATCGGCACCGGACGACGACGACGAGACTGACGGGGACTGGGTGGCCGCCGACGGCTCCGCCATGGCCTCACCAACGGGAGGCGGGAAGGGCAGAGGCGAGGCGAGAAGACGAAGACTGGGACGACGGCGAGGCGAGCAGCGGCTGCGGCTGCGGCTCCGGCTCCGAGGGCGGACGGCGAGCGACTGAGCCACCGACTGAGTGACTGACTGACGGGCGGCAGGGCTGAGGGGGAGCGGGGAGGGGCGCCGAGCTCGGGCGCGCGCCGGACAGGACGCGCAGGCGCACTGGGGCCCCAAGCCCGGCTGGAGGAGGTGGGCGGCGGCCGCGCCGAGCCCGCAGCGCAGCCAGTGCGCAGGCGCGAGAACCCCGCGCGCCCGCGCGCCCCCGCTGGCCCCCCTCCTCCAGTAGCGCAAGCAAGGGGCTGGAGGCGGCGCTGGCCCTGGCGCCCCGCCCCCAGGCGCAGTCCCGGCTCTTGGGAGCACGTGTCTCGGGGCTGGAGGGGGACTGGAGAAGCGTCCCCGCTGCGTCGGTCTGTCGAGCTGAATCATGGTGCATGCATTTGGTGTCCGTCCTGCAGTTACGTCTCGGGGAGCTTGTCCTGTCCGGCCACCCCACCCCAAGAATGAGAGCTCGGGGGTGGGGGGACCTCCAGGCCGTACTTAGCACCTGAGGTCGCTGCTAAATGCTGCTTCTGGCACCCTCCCCGCCCCCCAACCCCCCTAGCAATTCCCTTCCCATGTTGGACTGCGATTGCTAGAAAGGCAGAGTTCAGAGCCGGCGTCCGCAGGGAGCAACAGGCTGTCCATTAGCGTGATGCCTTAGATTGATTGACCCAGAAGAGACGTTCCCACCTGCTAAAGGGACCGGGGCTAGAGTGTCGTGTCGGCTGCTTTAAGAGGTGATTGATTGACTGACTCGACCCCCTCACATATGGAAAGTGCTTTGCGAGCCTTAGAGGGCATCTAAGCTCTAGCGGTTATGGCTGTTATATCATAGTCGATGTGATCGAAAAACTCTTAGGTTTCTACGCACGATGCAGTCTTTTTCCTGCTCTTCCCTAGACAAGGAGAAAATCGATAGCCTGGGGGGAGGGGTCAGCAAACATTGTGGCAGGCTCACGGACAGAGGGGTCCCGGAGTGGAATACTTTGTGTACGTGTGTGTATTTTCTTGGCAGGGGAGGGATCTGCCCCTTCACTATAGGGAGAATCTGCTCCACCGCTAATCCGTATTTTGGGTTAAGGTAGGACTAGGAAGGGTCCCCTGAGATCCCTTCGAGCTCTGAGGTCTTATGATTCATCCCTCCCTCAAACACATGCTTTGGGGCCGGCTGTCCTGCTCATGATCCATTGTGGTGACTCCCAGCCTGGGGGATCTGGCCTCAGACCCATGCATGGGGTTCAAAGCAGCCCCTACCCACCCTGGGATGCGGAAACTGTCAGCTGGTGAAATTTGTTTCTCTTGAGGCTGTGATTGGTAACAGCGATGGGTTGCAGCAGCAGCGGCAAGCAGCGGCGGCCATAGAATGTCTTTCTGAAAAGATGCAAGCTCAGGAGGAGGGGGAGCCGGGCACAGAGGGGAAGAGAGATGAAGAAACCAATGGCAGGAGCCTCCAATGGTGGAGCAGGCTGCCCTTGACAGCAGCATCTGAGGTCAGAGAAAACCTAGACGAGGGAAGGCAGTGGTCGATGCAGCAAGCCAAGGAACAAAAGACAGCGAGTGGGCCGGGCCTGCCGGGAGCATCTTCTGCTGGGAGCAGGAGTCTTACCTAGACATGGACAGCCCTTGAAGTGACCCCAGGCATCACAGGCCTGTGGGCAATTGTGCACAAGGCCTGATATCATCCATTCAAATAAATGCGTCACTTGTAGCAGCCTGGCAGTTGGGGCAAGAGAAAGAGTGTTCTCACCCCCAGGCAGACAGAATGGGAATCCAGGGCCAGGCACCAAACACTAGCCGGACAGAGAGCTGGACTCCAGATCAGTCCTGTGACTGGGGTCAAGTGGCTAGGTTTTCTGAGGCTCAGTTTCCCCCCCTCTAAAATGGGGATAGTAACACCTGTGTGTGTACCTCTTCACAGCATTTTGGAGAGGGTCAAATGAGCCAATACATCTAAAGGACTGGGTAAAGGACTCTTTAAGGAGTTGCAGACAGGTCAGTTACTTTTACTTTTGTTTTTCTCGAATGTAGCAAGTAAGGGGCAGAGAAACTAATTTTTTAAACTGATTAGTTTTAAATGTATTTTGATTTATTTCATTAAGTATTTCCCATTTGCATTTTTTTTTTTGGTGAGGCAGTTGGGGTTAAGTGACTTGCCTAGGGTCACACAGCTAGTAAGTGTTAAGTGTCTGAAGCCAGATTTGAACTCAGGTCCTCCTGAATCCAGGACCGGTGCTCTATCCACTGTGCCACCTAGTTGCCCTTCCCATTTGCATTTTAAACCTTTATTCTTTAAAGTCTTGAGTTCCAAATTCTCTCTTCCTCCTGCCCTTCCCCCACCCCTTGAGAAGTCAAGCAGTATGATAGTGATCCATGTGAAGTCAGTGAAGTGCACCTTAGCCATATCACTCAAGAAAACACATGCACCAAAAAACCCCAATAAAAAGTGAAAATATAATTTAATCTGTACTCAGAGACCACGAGTGCTCTCTCTGGAGGTGGAGAGCATTTTTCATTGTCTCCATCAGAGTAGACAAGTCTTTCAGAATTGATCATCCTTACAATGTTGCTGTTACTGTGTACATCTGGTTCTGCTCACTTCACTTTGCATCAGTTCATAAAAGTCTTCTAAGGTTTTTCTGAAACTATCCTGCTTGTCATTTCTTATAACACAATAGTATTCTGTTACAATCATATATCACAACTTGTTCAGCCATTCCTCAACTGATAGGCATCCCCTCAATTTCCAATTCTTTGCCACCACAAAGAGATGCTATCAATACTTTTGTACATATAGGTCCTTTTCCTTTGATCTCTTTGGGATATAAACTTAGTAGTGATATTGCTGGGTCAAAGGGCATGCATGGTTCCATAGGCTATTCTCCAGAATGGTTGGATCAATTCACTACTTCACTAATAGTTGATTAACGCGCCCATTTTCCCTTATCCAATATCTGTCATTTCTGAAAGGTGTGAGGTGGTACCTCAGAGTTGTTTTAATTTGCATTTCTCTGATCAATAGTGATTTAGAGCATTCTTATATGACTCTTAATAGCTTTGAATTCTTCTATCAATTGACTATCAATAGAATGACTCTTATTTTTACAAATATAGCTTGGTTCCCTATATATTTGCCAAGTGAGGCCTTTATCCGAGAAACTTGATGTTAATTTTTTTCCAGATTTCCTGCTTCCCTCCTAATTTTAGTTCCATTTTTTGTACAAAAATCTTTTGCTTTCATGTAATCAGAATTATCCATTTTACTTCCCATGATCCTTTTCTATCTCTTGTTTCCTCAGAAACTCCCCTGATCCATCGACCCAGAGATGTAACTTTCCCTTTGCATCCCTAATTTACTTAGGAAATCGCCTTATGTGTCTCAATCATTTAACCATTTTGACCTTGTTTTGACAAATGGCCTGAGATGTTGGTCTATGCCGAGTTTCTGCTTTCCAGTTTTCCCTAATTTTTGTAAAATGGTGAGGTCTTGCCCCAAGAGCTTGGATTTCTTAAGAGGTTTATCAAACACTGGATGACTATGGTCATTTGCTACTATATAATGTGTACCTAATCTATCCCACTGATCTACCACTCTATTTCCTAGCCAGTACCAGATAGTTTTCATTATTATACTTTGTAATACATTTTGAGATCTGATACTGCCAGGTGGTAAGATGCTAACTTTTTTTTCTTTTTTTAAGTGAGGCAATTGGGGTTAAGTGACTTGCCCAGGGTCACACATCTAGTAAGTGTTAAGTGTCTGAGGTCATATTTGAACTCAGATCCTCCTGACTCCAGGGCCGTATCCACTGTGCCACCTAGCTGCCCCCAGATGCTAACTTTTTAAGTATTAAAGACAAATATATTATCTGTGATTTTTGTGGATCACCCCGGGGGAATTTCCTTTTTTTTTAAAAATTCTTTCTTTTAACTAATATGTATTAAAACCTACTCAATATTTATTAAACAGTGAAGGGCTGTCCGAGGCTAGGGGAGTGATAAGGAAACGGGATATGTTAGAACCAAAGAATGAAAAGAGTTAATTAGGGGAGTTTTTCCCTCCCTCTGCCCCACCCAATACACACATAAATTTAATAAGCATACCTTTACCCCCGTAGAAAATATTCAGTCAAGTCAATGTAGAGGTTCCAGGAGAAAATTATCAATTGGAGGGGAGTGGGCAGGACTAGTGGGGGCTTCCAGCATGCAAAGAACTCTGAGAAGTTAGGATTGGAGCCAATGGAGGGATGTTTTGAGGACAAAGACAACTCCAGATTGTTTTTGTTTTTTCTTTTTTAGTGAGGCAATTGGGGTTAAGTGACTTGCCCAGGGTCACACAGCTAGTAAGTGTCAAGTGTCTGAGGCCGGATTTGAACCCAAGTACTCCTGACTCCAGGGCTGGTGCTCTATCCACTGCGCCACCTAGCTGCCCCTCCAGATTGGTTTTCAATGGTTGGTGCTACCCCTAAGATGATTCATAAGCTGGGACTCATGGGAGTCAAATCCATTCAACTAGCATTTATTAAGGGTTTACTCAGCTTGGGACCCTGTGCTAAATAGATTAAGGATACGAATAATCGCCCAATACAAAGACCAATCCTCAAGGAACCTGGAGTCTAAGGAGGCCTCTGAGAAGCTGGGAGATGGGGAGCACAGTGACTAAGTGCACAGGATGGCTGTTCTGAGCTCTTCCTCAAGATGGAAGTACTAAACTCTCCAATGGGAGAAGGCTGCCTCTCTCAGCCCCAATCCAGAAAAGTGAGCCAACATTTGAACTTAGCAGTTTGGGCTGAGGTCCTTGGTAGGGGCAGCCTCTCCAGGCTTCATCTCCTCCCACTCAGCCCTGTCATGACTGGTGTGGACCTGAGGCACTATACAACTCCCTGTGGCTCCCATAAAGCAAGGATTGGACACTGGGTGCTCTCAAGCCAAGAGATGGCAGCATCTGGAGCAGTGGAGGAGAAGGGAGTGCTTGTAGAACATTGTAATCATTGATATGAATTTGTCCATGTGGCCCAAAAGGGGACCCTGGGAACAATCCACGTTATAGATAAGGAGGAAGGAATCTCCTATGCTTCCTTCCCTCTGGCCAAGGAGAGAGATATCTTGAGCAGTCTTGGGAGTTTCCCTGAGAGGGATACATGTTTGAGAGTTTAGAGATGTGACCTTTTATCAAGCAACCAATCCACTGAGAAGGATCTGCTGAGTTCCTCCTATGCACTAAAGAGAGAAGGACACAAGCTGAGCAGTAGACCATTTGGAGAACGGTAAAGGGCCACGGCCAGAAGATGGGGGAGCAGAAGACCTCTACTCCTCGATATAACTATGATTTCAGTAGTACAGGTCTGGTGGGAAAGGGGCTCCCTGTCTAGCTGTTCCAAGCTTTGTTTGCCAGGGGACAGGGGAGGCTGTAATGTAAACCACAAGACCCACTACAAGTCTGAGAAATATCAGATAGAATCAAGTGGGAAAGATTCACCAGATGGTTGGAGCAGTGCCCCATTGCCAATTCCAAGTTCAAATCCTTCTGAGGGGAATGACTATTGTGAGGACTTTACATGTTTTCTGTATCTATTTATGGGCTCTTGTGAGTCTTTTGTGTCTTCAGTATTTTCTGTGAGGTGAAATAAAGATTGTCCCGTACTCAGGATGCCTTTGTTACCTCCAGAGCTTATATAGGATATAAGGGACACACTCTTCCCTTTTACTGACACCTGGAAATTTAGACATCCATTTCTAAGCTTGGAGAACCACTGTTGGGCCCATAAGGGCTGGGACACTTTGACATTCTCTCTAATTAGGGGGTTTAGGGTCCCCTTTCTCACACTCTTACATCTCTCACCTCATTGCTAGGCATGGGCCAATCCTCCTTCTGGTGGCCTACCTCTCTTTTGTAGAGGCTTCTGTCCACAGCTGTTGTTGTTGTTTGTCCTTCATTCTCCAAAAGGACCATGACATTGGGAGGTGATGTTCTGACATGCAGCAAATTGGATTTAAGCAAGGGGGAGCTGTGCAAGGTCCCCAACCTCACTCTCTCCTCCAGAGCCATCTGGGTCCAGTAGCAAGATACAGATCAGGACCACTGGAGACGTCTCCCCACCACTAACAGCTAGCTTCCTATTGAACCTAAGACTTCACAAGGTCACCTCCAATCCCAGACCTTTCCACCTCTTGGTGGGTCACCTAAAACCAGGAAAACGCAAACACAAAAAGGGGAAAGGCAGACAGAAGCTTTGATAGAGACTCTCCTAGTTGAGACCCCCTGCACTAGCTCCTCCATGGGTAAGAGCACCACAATATCAACTAAAGAAGGACCCGTCCTCCTCCTCAGTCACCTGGTACCACCTGGAAAGTGTTACCTGAAAAAGAGCCAGCCTGAGCAGGCTGAGTTTTTAACTGCCCCAGTCCCCAGTGCCTCTCTCCTGGCTTAGGGGAATGACCAAGAGACTACCCAATTTACCTTGTCAGATTAAAATGAAAAGTCTGGTCGGGGCTGGGCTATTAAGTGGCCAGAAGTAGCTAGGAAATAGATTATCCCTCCAAGCCCCAAGTGATCCCTCATCCTGTCCTAGGAACCCACCAGTTTCCAGAAGAGCTCTGGGAACAGGCTCCCTGATGTGGTCAGGAGAGGCCAGTTTCACATTCTATTTGGAGATTTCCCAGAGTCAGTTCTGACTGGTGCATAGTGTGGAAATATTTTAAATTGATTGGGTCTAATTTGGGGGCTAAAGCTGACTGGAGGGCTAAAATGGGGACTTTTGACTGTTTGGCTATCTGACTGCTATTAACTTAGCATGGGCCATTTATAAAGTTCCACCACACTGCTCCACTCCCAAAATTGATAAGCAAAAGATTAAGAAGCCTCTCAACCAAATAATCAAAGCAGAGTTTATTTATGAGATACTATTTAAAATTAAGAATATAGGGAAATAAAATGTACAACCGGACTGTGTTGCAGCGTCTCTTTCCACTTTGTCTCTTTCCCACCTGCTGCGCATGGAACTTCTAATCTTGTCCACCCAGTCTCTCTATCTTGTCCTTCCCTACTCTGAGTCTTGTCCACCGGCCTCCTCCTCTTGTCGGTCCTAGTCCTTTAGCCTTCTCCTGCGTTCTTGTAGCCCCGTCTCTCGTCTGCCACCTCCAACCTTTCTAATCTCGTCAGCCGCCCCCCTGAGTCTAACCCCCAGGTCTATATATATCTTTCTTTATCTCCACTAAAATTTCGGGGCTTTTTACACCCACACACCAAGCTAATCCGCCAGTCAGGGCTGCGGCTGGAGCTGGGGGGATGCTCGAGCATCCCGTGCCTCAGCACAGGCTATGCCAGAGCCCAGCCTGGACAAGCCCAGGATCTCTCAGATACCTCTGCTCAGGGCGGAGGGAGCTGGGGGCTTTTTTCCCCCAACTGTCTGACCTGGTGTCTTGTACAGCCCACGGGGCTTTTTGGCTTAGCTGAAGCAGAGGGGGAGGGGCACCAGCACCTCCCAGACAGAAGAGACTCTGAGGACCTAAGGCTTTCTAATCTCAGCCCAAAGGTAGGGTCCCCAAATCAAAATAAATTTCCACAATAGCAAGCCAGAGGGAGTAACTGAGCTTTCAGGGTCAGCCCCAAAGACCAGCCTTGGCCTGGATCACCTCAGTGTGTTGACACAGCCCTGCATCCTGAGTTACAAAGCATGTCCTAAGGCAGCACCTGATTTTGGCCAAAGGGCGGTGGGAGTCTGGCTGGGCAGTGGGTGGAAAGAGTGCTGGGTCTGGTGTCGTAGGCCCTGGGTTCAAATTCGGCCCCTGCCAGGGCTGTTTGTCTTTGTCATCTCATCCCATAGCATAATGCTTGGCATATAGCAGGAGTCTAATAAATGCTCATCGATGGAGTGATTAGAAGATTCCTGACTTGTTACAGCATTCACTCAAGAAATAGTCATACCACCTATCAATAAGTATGTGAAGAGAGCTTCTTTAAATCTTCTTGCTCACATGGGTCCTTTTCCTTTTCCTTTGACCTTTGTGTGGTATGGACCTAGTAGCAGCTTTGTCTCAAATCGCTCTCTCCACGGCCTTGTTCCCAGCTCCGCCAATGGTCACTAGTGTATATGCCTGTTTTTCTACAGTCCCTCCAACAGTTCTCCTTTTCCTTTTTTCCAACCCCCTTATTTTTACAGGGGATGTAATCCTGAGTCTCAGAAAGGTTAAGTGATGGTCAGTCTCAGACCTCTCTTTCCTACCTGTTTATCCTTGGGCAAGTTCCTTGTCTCCAGGCCTTCCTAAAAGGAATTGACTAAAGTTTGATGGAATTCAGCAAGCACTTAATAATTACTTTGTACTAAGAACTAGGGACCCAAAGACAAAACAGCCCTGCAAGGGCTTGTATTCTATTGGGGGGAGGGGAATTACATGTCTCTATACACAAAGGATCCCATTCCAACCCACCTCTTCCAACACTTGTTTTCAATCTCTCCCTGTCTGCTGACCATGTCACCCCCTCACCGCCATTCCATAAACTCCAATGGCTCCCCATTACCTCCAGGATCAAATATAAAAGCCTCTGTCCAGTCTTCAAAGCCCTTTACAACCCGGACCCCTCCTCCTTTTCTTGTCTTCTTACACAGTATTCCTGCCCTTGCTCCCCACTTACACACTTATGATCCTCCTTCTTGTTCCTCACATAATACACTCCATCTCCAGACTCCAGCCCCCTGCCCTGGCTGTGCCCCCAGCTTGCAGTGCTCTCCCTCCCCATCTCTGCCTCCTGGCCCCCCTGGCTCCCGCCTAGTCCAGCTGAAGTCCCATCTTCTATGAGGAGCCTTTCCTGATCCTCTTAATGCCAATGCCTTCCCTCTGATGAATACTTCCAGTTTTTCCTATCTATGTCTTGTTTGTACATAGTTTGTGTTGTTTCCCCCATTAGACTGTGGGCTCCCAGAGAGCAGGGATGGTTCTCACCTTTCTTTGTATTCCTAGCATTCAGCGCAGTGCCTGGCACACAGTAGGTGCCTAATAAATGCTTATTGATTTACAGATAATTCCCTACAAAGTGATGGGAATGTTTGTGGTGGAGACAGTACTATCAACTGAAAGGGGCAGCAGAAGAGGCGGCTTTTGACCTGAATCTTGAAGGGAACGGCTTCCAAGAGGAAAAGATAAGAAGGAAAAAAAACTTTCCAGGCAAGGGACACAGCCAAGGGAATGCTGGGAAATTGTTAGCCACCAGCTCTGGGGGAGGAGACAAAGGACTCTGAAACACTTGGAAGCTTAATGGGCTTTTTAAACATTTTCTCCTTTGTGTACTTAAATTTAGACAATCAACAAAACAGTAAATCAGGTGGGAGAGTTGAGAATATCAGATGGGCTTCAAAGATTCCATCCGGCTCTCAATAGTCTAATTCTATGACTCTTGCTTACTTAAAAGCCTTGCTGTTGTTCAGTCTTGTCTGACTCTTCACGACCCCATTTGGGGTTTCCTTGGCAGAGATACTATAGTGGTCTGCCATTTCCTTCTCCAGCTCATTTTACAGATGAGGAAACTGAGGCAAAGTGACTTGTCCAGGGTCACACAGCTAGGAAGAGTCAGAGGCCAGATGGGAGCTCAGGAAGATGAGTCTTCCTGACTGCAGGCCCTTTTCTCCACTGCATTACCTAGCTGGCCCTACTTAAATACCTCCCACAATTTCATTTCTTGCTGTAGGATTTCCTAGAGTTCTATTCACTTATTAATTCAATGAATATCTTTTAGATATTGCTGTTGTCATTGCTGCTTGTCCATCGTTCTCGAAGATGACCATGACAGATGTCATGACTTGCAATGGATTGGATTGAAGTGAGGGAGGGTTGTATAAAGTCACCAGCCTCACTCTCTCCTCCAGAGCCATCCGGGACCAGTGACAAGAAATGCGTCAGGACGACTGGAGATGCCCCCCCACCCTTTGAATGTCTAATATGTGCGAAGCTCACCACCCCAGTCTCCTTCCTAAGGCGTCCCAGTTTAAAAGGGATGATATTTGAAATATTCTCCTGCTTAGGGTTTGAGACAAACAAACACTCCCTGCTCCCATTATTTCTATTTTATAGCCGAGAAGGAAGTTAACCAGTGCCTAAAGACACAAGGTAGTAAGTGCTGGGGCTGAGAGTCCTTTACTCCACAGTCCCCAGGCTGTTGCTAAACACTGACCTGGAGGGTGGCCAGGCCACATACTTACCACCTGGATTGTGGCCCCGACTTTCCAGTTTGCAAGAAAGGAGTGGGGAGGGTGGGAAAATCCTCTTTCTCTGGTCCAGAGGAAGCAGTGGTGCAGTGGAATGGGCCCTGGAATCTGGAGTCACAGGACCTGGGTTCAAATCTTGTTTCACATGGCTATTACCAGTGTGACCTAAACTCTCCATGCCTCAGTTTCTCTGAGGCAAAATAAGGGGGGAAGTTGGACTAAATGATCTTTCTCTAGGGCACTTCAAACTAAAAACAACAAAACACCCTTTTGATTGTGTGAAGAGTGTATTAAGTAAAGGAGAAAGCAAAGTAAGCCAGTGCCTTGAGCTGGGAAACACAGTCAGCCTTGAAATGTAAATTCCTCAGTGGCCTTGAAATGTAAATTCCTCAGTGGCCCCAACTTCTGCTTTTGTCTTATATTTCTAGAATTTAGTACAGTACTGGGCTCAGGGGAGGGGAAAGAGAAAGAAAGAGGGTAAGCATTTCTTTTATATTTGTTTGTGTTAGGGTTTTTTTTTTTAATGGTTAAGTGACTTTCCCAGGGTCACACAACTAGTAAGTGTCAACTGTCTGAGGCCAGATTTGAACTCAGGTACTCCTGAATCCAAGGCCAGTGCTTTATCCACTGCACCACCTAGCTGCCCCCTTTATTTATTTATTTATTTATTTATTTTTTAGTAAGGCAATTGGGGTTAAGTGACTTGCCCAGGGTCACACAGCTAGTAAGTGTTAAGTGTCTGAGGCCCTATTTGAACTCCTGACTCCAGGGCCGGTGCTCTATCCACTGCACCACCTAGCTGCCCCCATAGCTGCCCTTTTTTTGTTTGTTTTCATAGGATTTTTAGTTCCAAATTTTTCTCCCACCCTTATTTCCTTCCCTCCTCCCCAAGACAGAAAGCAACCTGATATTGTTTATATATGTACAATCACATTAAACATATTTTTGCATTAGTCATATTGTGAAAGAAGAATCAGAGCACAAGGAAAAAACTTCAAAAAATAAGGAAAAAAACCCACGGCCTAATAGTAGAAACAGTATGGTTCAATCTGCATTCATAATCAATCCACAGTTTTTTTTTTTCTGGATGTTGAGAACATTTTCTATCATGAGTTCTTTGAAATTTTTTTGGATCTTTGCACTGCTGAGAGGAGCCAAGTCTATCACCATTGTTCATCACACAATGTTGCTGTCACCATGTACAGTGTTCTCCTGTTTCTGCTCCTCTCAGTCAGCATCAGTTCATGTAAGTCCTTCCAGGTTTCTCTGAACTCCTCCTGTTCATTGTTTCTTACAGCACAATAGTATTCCATTACATTCATATACCACAACTTGTTTAGCCATTCCCCAATTGAAGGGCATTCCCTCCATTTCCAATTCTTTGCCACCACAAAGAGAGCTGCCATAAATATTTTAGTACTTGTGGGTCCTTTTCCCTCCTCTATGATCTCTTTGGGATACAGACCTGGCGGTGGTATTACTGGGTCAAAGGGTATGAACAGTCCCATAGCCCTTTGGGCATAGTTCCAAATTGCTCTCCAGAATGGTTGGATCAGTTCATAGCTCCACCAACAATGCACTGGTGTTCCAATTTTTCCACAGCTTCTCCAACATTTATTATTTTCCTTTTTTGTCATATTAGCCAATCTGATAGGTGTGATGTGGTACCTCAGAGTGGTTTTAATGTGCATTTCTCTAATCAATAGTGACTTAGAGCATTTTTTCATGTGGCAATAGATAGCTTTGATTTCTTCATCAGAAAATTGCCTGTTCATATCCTTTGACCATTTCTCAATTGGGGAATGACTTACATTCTTATAAATTAGATTTAGTTCCCTATATATTTTAGAAATGAGGCCTTTATCAGAAATAATGACTGTAAAAATTGTTTCCCAGCTTTCTGCTTCTCTTCTAATTTTGGCTGCATTGCTTCTGTTTGTCCAAAACCTTTTTAATTTAATGTAATTAAAGTCTTCCATCTTGCATTTCATAATTTGCTCTATGTCTTGTTTGGACATAAAATGTTTTCCTCTCTATAGATCTGAGAGGTAAACTACTCCTTCCTCTCCTAATTTATCTATGGCATCACCCTTTATGTCTAAATCTTGTACCCATTTTGACCTTATTTTGGTATAAGGTGTAAGATGTTGGTCTATGCCTAATTTCTGCCATAGTATCTTCCAGTTTTCCCAGCAGTTTTTGTCAAATACTGACTTCCTATCCCAGAAGCTGGAGTCTTTGGGTTTATCAAATAGTAAATATATAAGTGACTATAGTCATTTACTACTGTCTCCTGTGCCTAACCTATTCCACTGATCCTCCACTCTATTTCTTAGCCAGCACCAAATAGTTTTGATGACTGCTACTTTATAATAAAGCTCCAGATTTGGTACAGCTAGCCCACCTTCCTGTGCATTTTTTTCATTAGTTCCCTTGATATTCTTGACTTTTTGTTCTTCCAGATGAATTTTGTTATTATTTTTTCCACCTCTATAAAATAATTTTTAGGTAGTCTGGTTTACCAGTCACTCTATAGGTATGAGGGGAAGCATTTCTAAAGGACCACATGAAGTGCTTCTTACAAATATTCTCTTATTTCATCCTCACTGCAAACCTGGGAAGGAGGTGCTCTTATGACCCCCATTTTACAGTGGAGGAAACTGAGGTTGAGAGAATTTCAGTGACTTGCCCAGTGTCACACAGCTAGAAAGTGCCCCAGGCCAGATTTTGACTCCTATCTTCTTGACCCAACAGTGGTTAGAGCACTGGGCTAGGAAGCAGGAAGCCTCATCTTTCTGAATTCAAATCTGGCCTCAGATTTGATGACTAGCTGTGTGAACTTGGGCAAGTCGCTTCACCCTGTTTGCCTCAGTTTCTCCCTCTGTAAAATGAGCTGGAGAAGGAAATGGCAAACCTTTCCAGGATCTCTGCTGAGAAAACCCCAAATGCGGTCACAGAGAGTCAGACATGACTAAAAGGAGCAAACACCAGCAACTTCTTGACCCCAGGCTCAGCCTCTAGCCACTGTGCTCCCAGCTGCTTAATAGATGCTGGCTAAGTGAAAGGATGGGTTAATGTGGGGTTTTGTTGGCTCTTGGTCCTCCCCCTGCCGGTACAGAACCCGACCTGGAAGATCAGTCTTCCAGTGTTGTCATGCTTGGTTTCCTCAGTCCTCCCACCCTCATCCCCGACCATCCCCCCAAAGCCTTGAACTTGGCAAGTGAAGTTGGGAGGCTGGGCCTCCTTCATCAGACCCACAGTCCAGTGGCAGGCCCAGACTGGAGCCTCTCCAATTTGCTAGGACTTGCCACAGCTTGAACTCTGCTGCCTACGAGAACCCCTGGTTGCCCACAAATCAGGAGGAGTGATGGGAGGAGGCCTTTAGTGGAGGAAAGGTTAATGGGACAGTAAAGGACCTTGCGCTCCTGAACACTCCTTTGTGGGTAGGGGTGGGGGAGCCTGCTTAGAGGGATTGTTTACTTAGTCCTGATCCCTTCTCCACCCCTGCCTGGGCACATTCCAGCTGCTTGGCGGGTGCCTTGGAAGGTCCTGGTTCAGGATTGGGCAGCAGACTGTGGGCCGCCCTGGGGGGGGGGGCGCCATGGGCTTGTGCATATGTATGTGTCTGTGAGGATGTGGATGTATGTGTGAAAGTGTGTAAGTGTGTGGGAAAATGTGTGTTATATGTACCTGTGAGTGTGGAGGGTGGTGTGTGTGTAAGAATGTGTGTGAGCATGGGGGTATGTGCACGTGTGTGTGCTGCTTCAGAATACCTAAGAAAGGGTGGGGTCAGCAGTATAGAAGGCAGGAGCACCTTCTGGACCCACACCCAAATATTTCTGCTTGTTGCAGACCTTGGAACCTTCCCAGCCCTGCCATTTATGACCCCTGAGTCTTTGGACTAGTCCCTTCCCTCTCTGGGTCTCAGTGAACTCACCTGTGCAATGGGGAGGTGGGGGGGGGGGAGGCACTTGGAGAAGATCTTCAAGTCAGTTCCCTGTGGGTCGGAGGAGGAGCCAACTCAGAATTTTTATTATGAGATGAACTAGCAACAAAGGGAGGCCCACAGCCTCCTCTCCAGCCAAACCCCCTGGTTTTCCTTTGGTCTCTGCTTTATCTTCTCTTCAATATAGACCCACTTGCTCCTGGATGGGCATGATGCAGCTTGAGAGCAGGGATGGATTCCTTTCGAACGTGATGTCTCCAGGGCCTTGGGCAGTGCCCGACACACAGTAGGTGCTTAATCAATGCTTGTTCATAGACTGATTCACGGTCAGCAGGAGCGGCTTCATTCCTGCTGAGGGACCCTGGGCTATTCACTGAACATCTCTGCCTCAAATTTCTCATCTGTAAAATGGGAATGATAATATCTGTCATTCTTTCTCAAGCAGTACTTTGGAGGATCACCTGAGCTCACGCATATAAAATACAGCACAGACTTTTGTTCCCATTCAGTCATGTCCAACTCTCTGTGACTCAGTTTGGGGTTTTCTTGGCAGAGATGCTGGAGGGGTTGGACACTTCCTTCTCTAGCTCATTTTACAGATGAGGAAACTGAGGTAAACAGGGTGAAGTGACTTGCTCAGGCTGGATTTAAACTCTGGGAGATGTCTTCTTGATTCTCAGCCCACTGTACCACCTAGCTGCCCATTGCAAACTTTAAAAGATTAATAAAAATGCCAGTTGTTCTCACTATATATTTTGTGTTTGTGGAATTCTAGATACTACGTGCTCACCATTGTATACTATATTATTATTATATTATATTATATCACATTACATTGTATGGTATGGTATATCACATATCCTATCCTATCCTATCCTATCCTATATCCTATATCCTATCCTATCCTATATCCTATCCTATCCTATCCTATCCTATATCCTATATCCTATCCTATCCTATGGTATTATACTGTTCATAGTGCTTAGTACATAGTCCAGATACAGACAGGAATGGCAGGCAGGATGGCCAGGTGCAAAAAGCACTGTACTTGGAATCAGGAGAAACCTGGGTTCGAATTCTGCCTTTGGCCCTTACTCAAAGTGTAACTATGGCTGAGTCATTCCAAGTCTGACAACTTTAGTGTTCACCTCTGTAAAATGGGACTAGGAATGCAAGTGTCATCAGCATCAGAGGATTACTGCCAAGATTGACTGAGATGACGTACTTAAAGAATTATAGGCATCAGCTATTATTATAAATAGTCTCCTGTGAGCCTAATACTCACCAGGATAATAAGAATCCACAATAATAAAGCATTTTGCAATTTGGAAGGTATTTTTCCTTATGACAATCCCTTGAAACATCTTGTGTAGCTCTTTTCCACAGAGAGGAAGCCCCTGCCCAAGACCACAGGGCTGCCCAGTGGCAGGACTAGAACTCAGACCCAGGCCTCTTGATTTCACTAAACCCACAGTTGTCTTTCAAAGAGGCCACTTGCCACCATCAGCTGAACAGAATCTCTCAGCAAACAGTTATTTATTGAACAATTACTGTAAACAAAGCACTCTGCTGAGTCCTGACTGGGAGCCAGTTTAGATAAGATAAGGAAGGGCCCTTGTGCTCACTGAATGGATGAACCTGGACAAGAACTGGCAGCTGGGCACAGTCCAGAGGTTCAAAGCCCACCTCTCTGGGCCTCTCTTTCTCCTTATGTAAAATGAAAGGGCTGGATTAGTGTGAGAAATCATTGACTTGGACTCCTACTCTATTCCAATTAGTATTAATCCATTAGATATTCTGCACAAATCATATAGGGATGGATAGTGGGCCTCAAACTTTAATGTAATGTACACTACTTGTTCACCAACTTAAGAGGCTCATTTTGCAACCACAAGGATGCTGACAGAACTATCTCCAGTCTGTTTTGCTTGAATTCCATGTTCAAACTCACCATGGGTGGCAGGCCTTGATGATTTGGAAGGTCTCCCAATTTATTTATGAACCTCCAGACCATTCTCTCTTGTCCAACATTAGCAGGTGACCATCTTACGACCACTTAGTCAGGAGAGACCCCCTGCTAATACATCATTTTCAGGAGAGACCCCCTGCTAATACATCATTTTTGGCCCTCAAGAGCAAGGTCCATCAGCCAATGAGATTCTGTATCATTATTGCATCTTTGGGTATCAAACCTGAGGGGCAGCTAGGTGGCACAGTGGATAGACCACTGACCCTGGAGTCAGGAGGACCTGAGTTCAAATCTTACCTTAGACTCTTACTAGCCGTGTGACCCTGGGCAAGTCACTTAACCCCAATTGCCTTAAACATCCAGGGACATCTCCAATCGACCTGGTCTATATCTCACCACTGGACACAGATGGCTCTGGAGGAGAGCGCGAGGTTGGTGACTTTGAGGGAAAACAATCCTCTTCTCAATAATTCTTGGGAACTCAGCAGCCATGTGACAAAGGTTCTTTTATTTCCTTCTCCTGAGGAGGCACCTTAGTGTGCAGCTAGTGGGTGCAAAGAAAGGGGGCTCACAGGCCCTGTTTTATACCCTAGTCTCTAATGCAAATGGACCCTCCCCTTTTTCATCATTGGTCTGATTACTCAAGGGTTACAATCTACATACAAAAACTAGATAATCGGTCCCACCCCTCTTCCTTATATGGGTATAACTCAGGAGTGGACCTTATTCTTCCTTATATGGACACAACTCCAGAGCGGACCTTATTGAGACCAGGGCTCCTTGAACCATGTGATTTTGTTAGCCAGAGGTGGAGGAGGGAATCTGAGACCTTTGTCCTACAAACAGGTCAGGAGGAATATGATTGACTGTTATATCTTCACCGAGAGGAGACAACTATCCATTTTCTCACAGTGACCTTGCACAGCCCTCCCTCACTTAAATCCAATTCAGTGCAAGTCATGCCATCACCCGGATGTCACAGTCCTCTTTGAGAACAAAGGACAAAACAACAACAACAACAAGGTCTTGGAAGAAGCAGCATCTCAGGTGGTGAGGAAGATGTGAGGTCCACTTCCTTAGAGGAGGGAACCTTTTAATAGAGTGCCATTATCCCAGAGCTCTGCCTCACTCTCTCTTACTGTAGGTTGGACAATTTTCATCCCCACACTAGAGACCTGTCAGGTGCCTGCCAGCTCTATGTTTGCTCATCAGACATTCATTTCCACCCAATTCCTTGGGATGGTTGCTCGGGCCAGATTGGGCAGGAGGTGATCAGAAGGGTGTGTGGGGGGGGTGAGGTGAGGAGGGCTCTGCCCCAGGTTCTCTCACTCCCCTCCCAGTTCTTAAGGTCTGGAGGCAAAGGAACCACTGGAGGTCACCTAATACCTTCATGAGGAACTTGGGCCTGAGGCAGGGGTAAGTGACCTGCCCAAGGTCTCATGTAGCAGAGCTGGGATTCTCAGGCAGGTCTCCTGACTTCAGACCCAAGGCTATTTCCACGACGTAAGTGCAGGCTGGCCAGGGTCTCTCAAGTCTGCTCCTAAGCATTCAGAGGATTTAGAATGACCTAGAGAATAGATGGTGATCAATAAGCAAAGCTGACCAGAGAGAAGGTTCTTTTCTGGGGTGGCTGAGAGCCAGAGAAGGCCCAGGACAGTGATGACACAGCAGTTATCCTAGCAAGCCTGGCCTGTGATGGTGCTGCTGGAGGTGAAGTCATCCTTATCACAGTTCAGTAACTTCTCCTTCCAAGACATCCCCCCCCCCCACCTTGTGGGGGCCCTTAGAGATCATCTAGTCTCACCCCCCTCCTTTTACAGAGGAGAAATCAAAAGACCTGGGGAAGGGGAAGGACCTGCCCTAGGTCACACAGCAGGCTAGCAGCCATGGAGATTAGGAACCAGATTCCAGTGCAGATGGGCAGGATCTGCCTTTTCTGTGGTCTCAGAGTGCTTCAGGATGGAGACACAGGTAGAATGTGATTTCTTTCATTTTTCTTGGATTGTTGGCTCTAGATGCAATTGTTCCATCAATGCTTGTTGAATTAGATGGAATTGCATGTGGATGGCCTAGGTTCCTGGCACAGAGGAGGCTTTAATAAACACCCTTTGACTAAGTACTGAAGGTCAGGGAACCTGAGGCAGTGAATCTAAGGTTGGAGCTTGGCTCTGTCATCTTTCACCCTTGTGATCTTGAGCATGATTTATGCCCTGCCGGGGCCTCAGTTTATTCCTTTGTAAAATGAAGGGTTTGGATGAAATGAGCCCCAAGGTTGGCTCCAGCATGCTATAGAACCCCAGATTTTCCATCAGAAGTCCTGGGTTCAAGCACCTTCTCTGCCCTTCATTACTTCTGGGAAAGTCATTGAATCCCTCTGGGCCTCAATTGCAAAAGGGGAAAAATAATCCTGTACTGACACTTTGGGGTGTCATGATTATTCCCCTTTCCAGGCCTCAGTTTCCCTGTTTGTAAAATGCCCAGGATGGTTTGGATAGGCTGATCGCTCAAGCCTTGTATAGCTCTAGGCCCCCACTTTCTCCCCTTCCCTGCTTCACCCCCACACCCCCACCTTCAGGCTTCCACTTGGCCTGCTGGGAGTTGTAGTTCAGGCTAAGTGGTCTGGTTACAAGCGTAATCCCCACTGGAGCGCATGCTGCTGGAGGGCCCGGCCTGCTTTGTTTTTGTCTTTGCTGCAGCAGCCCCTCCCTGGCACAGGCCTGGACCCTCATAGGGGCTGGTTTGGACACGAAGCACCGGACACGCGGTCCAGCCCGCAGGAAAGCCCGGAGGCGGGCCACCAGCTGATCGCCAGAGTCGACGCTCAGCCTGCTGGGAGACTGAGCGCCGGAAACCCGAGCTTTCCCTCCCAGCTCCCGTATGGACTTCTGGGAGTTGTGGTTTCATTGGAGACCCGGAGCCCGGGTGGGCGCGAGAGTGAGACTACGTTTCCCAGGAGGCCGCGGTGGGCGGGGCTGGCTCGCAGGCCCCGCTCCTGGCCGCCGGCCCCGGCCTGGGAGCGCGTGCGCAGCCCGTTTCTCCTCGCACCCGAGTCCCCGCCCGTTTCCCGCGCAGCTCCGCCTGCCGGCCCGCCCGCTCGCCCGCCCGCCCTCAGGCCCGGCCCGGCCCGGCCCCGGCCCGCCCTCTCCCTGCCGCCCGGGCTGATGAGGAGGCGGCTCCATGTTTTCTTTTCTGCGAGCGGCGGCGGCGGCCTCAACAGAAAGCGGGGAGAACGAAGGTAACCCCGCGCCCCCCGGCCCCCTGCCCCGGGCCCCTTCTGCCTCAGTTTCCGCCCCTGTAAGGCGAGGCCACTCCCCGCCCCTCAGTAAAGGGCGGGGCTTAGACCAGGCGGAGGCTTTCCCCTCCCCGACCTCAGTTTTCCCGTCTGTATAATGAGGTCGTTAGACCAGGTGGTCCCGTAAGACTCTGGTCCTCCTACGGGCCTGTCAGGAAAGAGAGACGCTAGTGGGCCCTCCCTTCCCCATCCCGTGCCTCACTTTACCCATCTGTTGAAAACAGGCAAGACTAGTTGGCTTTTAGGGGCCCTTCCCCTCCTTGGACCTCAGTTTCCCCCTGTGTACAGTGAGGGTTGGCTGAGATGGCTCCTGTTGTAAGTTTGCTACGTGGCTCCTTCTTCCCCCGCCTTGGTGGTGGGGGGGTCTTGTTTACCATCTAAGTGGGAAAGGCTCTCAGGGGTCTCAGCTTCCTTCTTTCAGCCCTCCCCCTCCTCCCTGCACGTGCCCCAGAGCATGGGGGGGGAGGGGCCCTCCCCTGTGCCCCCTGCCCAGAGCAGCGGGGGAGGGGCCCTCCCGTATCGGCAGCCTGGGACCAGGTGCCAGCCCTCCTTTGGGGTGGGGTGGAGTTGGGTTTCCTGTCTAAGCTTGATTTCTGCCAACCCTGCTTGCCCCACCCCGTTGGGCATGTAGGGTGCAGTGGTGAATGACCCGCCACGCCACGAGGTGATCCCCATTAAAGGTCCTCCTAACTCTGCAGACGTTTCCAGCCCATTGGACTAGAAAGTTGGAAGCAGATGCTTTTGGCCATATTAGGGTGGAAAGCTGGAGAAGGGGAGATGCTGAAGGCCCCGGGCTAGTCACTACAGGCAGGCATCACTCCTCCGAGGGAAGAGGGCAGGGTTTGGAATCCAGGCTCTGCCCCCTGGTACCCACTTGTGTGCTACCTTGGGCCGGGCCCCCTTCCTCCCCTTCTCTATCCCCGCCCAGGGTCCTGCCACAGAGTCTGCTGGCTGTTACTCAACTTTTATTAAACCTGTCCTGGGAGCCGTGAAACTTAAATTATTTTTAACCTGGATCTCTTTGCCTCAAGGGACTGAAACCAAAAGTGTGGTAGGGAATTTGGTGTTCTGTCAGGTGTTTCTCACATGCCCTAAATAGAGTAGGAACTTCAATGGGAGAAAATATGCAGATGGTTTTAAATACGTTTGCTTTTTTTTGCAAAGAGAACTCAAGGGAGATCGAAAAAGTCCCTACCCACAATCCCCTCCCCCCTCCCCATTTTGAGCATAACACGTGGACGTTTCTACAAGTTCCATTTGTGAACTTTATTTATAGGCTCAAAAGACAAGTGAGGAGCCTGCTTGGGAAAACTTCTCCAAAGTCCACACATTTTAGGCCCCTCTGTTGGGTCTGAGAAATTGATTGAAACTGTGGTAGGAAGGAGAAACTGTTAAGTGGGGGCTTCTACCAGCGGAGGTGTATTTGAGGGAGTCAACTTTTTGGGGGTTTTTTTGTTTGTTTTTTGGTGGGGCACTGAGGGCTAAGTGACTTGCCCAGGGTCACACAGCTAGTAAGTGGAGGGAGTAACTTTTAATGGATGAAATAATGAAAGAAAAAACTGTGATTTTAAAAATATGTTTCAGCATTTTATCTATGTTCCCAGTCTATAATGTTAAATCACTTTTTTGTTTCATTTTTGGAGGGGCAGTGAAGGTTAATGACTTGCCCAGGGTCACATAGTTAGTGTCAAGTGTCTGAGGCCGGATTTGAACTCAGGTCCTCCTGAATCCAGGATCCGTGCTTTATCCACTGTGCCACCTAGCTGCCCCTCCCAGTTTATAATTTTAGAGAGTTACCTGAGGCCCTGAGAGGTTATCATTTACCCAGGGTCCCAGGTCCACTCTCTGTAAGAGGTGAGATTTGAACCCATGTCTTCCTGACTTTGTGTCACGCTGCCTTTTCTTTCCTAGATTCAGGAAGATCTGAGTTCAAATCTAGCCTCAGACACTTGACACTCTTAAGCCTCATTGCCCCACCGAAAAAAAAAAAATCTATATGATAATGGGGGGAAAAGTCCGCCAAGGATATATGATAGTGGTGTCAGACTCCAGCAGAGAGGAGGCTGGCTACCAGGCTGGCCTGGCTGCAAATTGACTTAGAAAGGCACTTATTAACATTATGTGTACTTGATTGTGTTTTTTGTTTTGTTTTGTTTGCTTTTTGTTTTGTCTGGGGAAATGGGGGTTAAGTGACTTGCCCAAGGTCACACAGCTAGTACGTGTCAAGTGTCTGAGGCCGGATTTGAACTCAGGTACTCCTGAATCCAGGGCCAGTGCTTCATCTACTGAACCACCTAGCTGCCCCTTGATTGTGTTTTTATTTATTTTGTTAAATATCTCTCAATTACATTTTGGCGGGCCTGAGGCCCAGTCCTTGTGTTTGAGACCTCTGCTGTAATGGGTAGAGGGCTCAGCTTGCAGCTGTGAAGAACTGGGTTCAAGGCCTGACCCTGACACATTCTGACTGTGTGACCTTGGGCAAGTCACTTATTTCAGTGCTCCAGGAAGTTACAGAGAAGGAGCTAACTGCAACTGTCAAGAGAGTTTTCTCACCTGGGAGGGCCTTAGACCAGAGAAATCCTAGGTTCAGTCCTTCTTCCTTATAATTCCAGTATTTTTTCCACACGCGTACTTTGTTTTATAAAACCAGTTTTGTCTTATGACAGATATCTTTGAAAATTCCTGTTGTTCATATCACTCCCCAGGAAAAGAAACATTTCCTCTTGGCTTTTCTTTTCATGATCATTTTTGCATGAGAAAGTACTTTGTAAAGCGCTGTATAAATGTTAGCTATTGTTACTTTGAAAGATTTAGACCAAGGCAAGCACTTAATTTTTTAAAGTCAATAAAATAAGGGGAAATAGCAACTGTGTTGATTTTTTAAAAAGCAAGCTTAACTAAAGAATAGTTTCAATACTTTTTAAGAATAGAAAGAGCACCACCTGTGGAGCCAGAGCACTTGGGCTCAGATCTTTCCTCTGATGCCTACTTACTGGGTGACATTGGACAAATCATGCAGCCTCCCTGGGCCGTCTGCAAAATAAGGGGGTTGGACCAGGTGACCTCTGAGGCCCTTTCCAGCTCTAGAGCAAAGATTCTGTTTTGCAAACATGTGCTGCCACTGGAAGCCTCACGCAGCGGGTTTTTTCTTTGGTGGGAAGGAGGATGGAGCATGGCTACACTTTTTCTAGAGACCATCGGGTCAGAGGGAGTTATTTGCTGCTCCTCACACTGGTGCAGAGCATATGCATTGTGTCTAGTGTAAAGGATTCATCCCCTTTATGGGATGAGTTTTTAAAGTGTTCTTTGTTATTCTTCATGTGGTCACTTATTTTAACAAATAGCCTTTGGAAAACAAATTTAGGAAGTTCCCATAGGTACAGATTGGTAACCCTTCTGCAGCCTAGAATCTGGAGAGGGAGCCAGAGCACCTGGGGCTTGTCCAGGCTCCCATTGTCACTCTGTCAGTGGGTGCACTTGAACCCAATTTATCTTCTTGGGAGGCAGCTCTCCTGCCCCTAAGCAAGGCTGCTTCTCTGGCTGCACTGGAAAACATTTCTTTGAAATCCAAAGACACTTTGTGGAAGTTAAGGAACAAGCTTTTGACCCATTTTGGTTTGTTATATGGTAACATATGTAGTCCATTTGAAGCTTGGAAGGATCTACATTCTGTGATGTGCTTTATAAATGATCGGGAACACAGGATGAGAACTGGAAGGACCTTTGAACTTATGTCTGGTTCCATCCTTCTACAGAGGAAGAAGCTTAGGTCTGGAGACCTGGCCGTGGCAATGCTTGAAGGTAATTAGGAACCGAGCTAAGGTTGGAGCCTAGCTCTTCCTCTAGGTTCATTGCTCCTACACTCAGTGATCAGGTGTTTCGTATTCCAATGTGCCAGGTACTGTGCCAGCCTCAGCCTCAGCTGTGGTTACAGATGGTGCCACTCTGCACATATTTCTGGGTTACAAAAGCATTTCCAAAATAGGATTTTTGTTGCACTTGCCAGTGAGATGTTTGTCAGAGGACGTGGGTCTCTGCAGAGGGTTCCCAGGTGGGTATCTGTAGCTCCAGATTCTGCTGAGCTCTTGTCTGGTCTGGTCTGACCTGATCTGGCTTGACCCTCACCTCCCTCTCTCCCAAACGCATTCCCTCTGTGGTCTTCCCTGTGTTCATGTTGAGGGCAGCCCTTCCCAGGCCTATCTGACTCCTCAGAGTCAGTCCCATGACAGCTCTTGGGGCCTTTCTCTCCAACAGCCCTGAGTTTGGTTTTGGTCCTCATTGCCTGGTGTTCCTGCCTCAGTTTTCTCTCAGCTTCAGTCCATCCTCCCTAGAGCTGCCAACCTGATTTTCTTAAAGCACACGTCTGACCACATCCCTCCCCCTTTCAAGACACTCCTTATTTTTAAGAACAAATACAGACTTGTCTTTTTGACCCCTGAAATCCTTCCCGGCTGGGCTTTAACTGGGTTACTCCTCTTTATGAACTTCATGGTGCAGTCAAGCTTCTGTCTTTCCCTGTGGTACTCCACCTTTTGCCCTGGGCCTTTAGGCCGTCCACTGTGCTGGGAACCTACTCAGTTCTCACCTTTTCTTTTTGGACTTCGAATAGGAGTTCCCCATGGGAGGGCCAAGTCAATTTCTTCTCTGTATCCTCAGTGCCTTACTGGCAAACAGTAAGCACTCAATGAATGCTTTTCCTTTCCATTTCCTTGCCTTCCCCAGGCCCTGGCTGTTGGCTGGGCTTTGTCACATTAGACCTGGTGTCTTTCTTTGGAGTGAGCTCGTGTTTTTAAAGATTTAAACACTATTGCTATATATACAAGTTCTGGGTAAGCATACATTAATTTATTAATATTATAACCACAACGGATTGACCATATATCTCCCTAACTTCTCATGGTCTCAGGCCCCATGGTAGAGAAAGCAGAGAACTTCAGCATGCTAGTTAGCCAAAGCTGGAGAAAAGCCCCAAAAGACTTCCTGAATGCCTGAATCGATTCATAGCCCTACCAGCAGTACACCAGCCTCACCTGTTGTCCTGCATCCCCTCTAACATCGATTATTTCTTCTTTTGCCCATCTGATAAAGGTGAAGTGGAACCTTAAAGTTGCTTTAATTTGTATTTCTCTAATTAGTGATTTAGAGTACTTTTTCATATGATTGTTGATAACATGAATTCTTCCTTTGAAAACTCCTTATTTATATCCTTTGGTCATTTATCTATTGGGGAATGGCTCTTAGTCTCATAATTTGAATCAGTTTCTCACATATCTGCAATGAGACCTTTAACAGAGACTCGTTGCAAAGATTTTTTCCCCTGTTAACTGTTTCCTTTCTAATCTTTATTATATTAGATTTCTTTGTGAAAAAATTTGTATGTTTTATGTCCAGTTTATTTTGGGCAATCTTTTTCTATCACTTGGTCAGTCAGGAAGTCTTTTCACTTTCTGTAGATCTGAGGTAATTTCTTTCTTGCTCTTCTAATTTGTTTATGATATGACTTTTTATATCTAAGTCATGTATTAATCAGGAGCTTATCTTGGTATGTGGTTTGAGGTGTTGGTCTAAAACTGATTTCTGCCAGATTGCTGTCCAGTTTTCCCAGAGACTGGGATCTTTGGGTTTATCAAACAGTGTTTCTGTGTTTGTTTTCTTCTGTGTGTGGTGTAATTAATATGTTTCACTGATTGCTCTCTCTCTTTTTTAAACTTATAAACCCAATCATTTTTTTTTTGGTGGGGCTATGGGGGTTAAGTGACTTGCCCAGGGTCACACAGCTAGTAAGTGTCAAGTGTCTGAGGCCAGATTTGAACTCAGGTCCTCCTGAATCCAGGGCTGGTGCTTTATCCACTGTGCCACCTAGCTGCCCCCTAAACCCAATCATTTTAATGATTACTGCTTTGTAATATGTTTGAGATGTGTTACTGATGGTCTTCTTTCCTCCCCTTTTTTCATTATTATCTTTGAGATTCTTGATTTTTTGTTTCTCATATGAGTTTTGTGACTATTTTTTCTAGCTTTATAAAATATTTTTTTTGTGAGATTGACTGGCATAGCACAAGATAAGTTCATTCATTTAGTGCTATTTAGGTTGTATTGTCTTTCTTTTTAAAAATTTTTTTTTCTGTCATTCTTACTATAATGACTTGTCCAGATACACACAATTGATAAGTGTCAGAGCTGGAACTTGAAAACCAAGTATTTAGACTCCAGATCTTGGCTCATTAGTTTTATGTGGCTGAAAGAATAAGAAAACCCACCCAAACAGTTTGTGGAGATTGCAGTAAAAGCCTTCATTAACTAAGCAAAGCCTGAAATTCATGGGTATTTCCTTCTCTTCTACATTTAGAAAACAAATGGATTAAATGGAAACAAGCAGTCAGACATTCCTTTTTCTTCTCCAAACCTCAGGGTATTTCTTGGGGGTTGTGTCTCCAGTCCCTTTCTCTCTGGAATTGGAAGGCCTCAGCCATTTAGTCAGACCCATCATTTTACAGCTAAAGAATCTGAGGGGATGTGACCATAGGGTTATTGCATAAGTTTGTGGCAGAACTAGGTTAGAAATCCAGATTTCTGATTTCCAGTCCCATGTGCTTGACATTCTACTAGCTTTCTCCTTTATATAGTCATAATTGATATTACAGAAGACCTCGTAAAGTTCTCAATCATCAGAGAAAAAGCAGTTTTGTTCACTGTGCATTGTGAAGGCAGGAAAGTAGACGAGTATCTTTTAGAAAGATTTTCAACAGTAATTGAAAGGAAAAGGATGTTCTAACTTCATTTTCTGAAACACTCTCTTTTCTCCTGACCATTCTAGTTTTTTGAGGTTTCCTGTAGTGTTTTATTTTTCTGGAATCACTTAAGAACTTATGTGTAACTGTGAACACAAACATAGGCCAACAACAGGCATTCTATTTCAAAAGACATTTCTAAAACTGGTTTGATTTTGACTTGGCCTCTCACTTCCTGGGCTGAATTCTGTAGATCTGAACACAGCATGCCAGTGGGGCGTGTGTGTATATGTGTTTGGGTGTGTTTCCCTTGCCTCTCAAAGAATTCAGTGTTTTAAAAAGAATGGAAAATCTTGGATCATAACTTTTCCCTGAGTCATTTACACACACGCACATGCACACACATACGCACACTAACCTCAATACAGTCATGCGTTCCCTTGGTTTCATTGACTCTTAGGAGCTTGGAATGACAAGCTTTACAAAAGTTGTTGCAAAAGGCCAGCAAATGACATAAATCTGATCACATTAGTTAGGGACTCTTGGTAACAATGTGACCCTGAATGGCTTGACTAGATTCAGTCTACAGGCTGGGGTAACTTCAGCAAAAACAACTATTTCTGGTCATCTGTGGTTTACCTGGTTTTCTTCTTATACACAAATGACCCTTTCAGTCCCAGCAGATACTTTTGATTTTTTTTTTTTTTTGGTGGGGTAATGAGGATTAAATGACTTGCCCAGGGCCACACAGCTGTCAAGTATCTGAGGTTGGATTTGAACTCAGGTCCTCCTGAATCCAGGGCCAGTGCTTTATTCACTGCACCACCTAGCTGCCCTCTAATTTTGATTTTTTGAACTTGACAGCTGCTTTTCACCTGTAGCTGGTTTCTTCTGATTTAAACCCCAGTATTGTGCTTTCTTGTAGCACCAACTGAAAAATCGGGCCGGGATTCAGCAAGCGTGTCCACTCCTCATATTTGGTGTTTCTCCAGCAGCAGTACCAGAGCACGGTTTGTATCATTTATTCATTTGAATACATTCACAATACTGAAGTAACCTCTTTTCCCTCTTGTTTTCAAATTGGACTAGAAATCAGGTTTTTTTGGATCTGGAAAGCCAGAGGCTACTGACCACATTAGGCTGAAATACTGTCTTACCTAACATAGAACTTATTCTTTGGTTTAATGGATGGGGTGTTGGACTTTGCAGCCAGAGGACCTGGGTTTCCAGGGTCATCGTGGGCTCAGATTCACAGCTCCAGAGCTGCCAGGGACCCCTGAAGTCATCTAGTCCACCTTAATTCCCCATTTTATTTTTATTATTTTGTGTGTGTGTGTGTGTGTGTGTGTGTGTGAGGCAGTGGGGGTTAAGTGACTTGCCCAGGGTCACACAGCTAGTAAGTGTCAAGTGTCTGAGGCCGAATTTGAACTCAGGTGCTCCTGACTCCAGGGCTGGTGCTTTGTCTACTTTGCCACCTAGCTGCCCCTCACTTCCCCATTTTAAAGATGTGGAGACTGAGGCCCAAGGGGAGTTCTGTGACTTGTCAGCCAGTCAACAAGCATTTATTATGTGTATGCTCCATGCCAGGCATTGTGCCAAGCCCTGAGAGTAGTGAAAGGTTAGAACAAGGTCCTTGCTTTTGTGTCAATATAATGGATAAGGGGATTTAGCAGATGCTCAAAGGCCCACCTGGAGATTAATGTAAACTGATTGAATGAAGTGAGAGTGACTGACTGCTGATTAGCCTACTTCCAGTTAACTAGATTGTAAGCACATCTGGCTGGCCCTTAAGAGGATATTGTTCTCAGAAGCTAAAAACTGAACTTTACATCGAGACCACCTTCAGGTCCAGTGAACTAATGGATTTGAATGACGCTAGCCAATCAGCTTGAAGAACCTCCCATTTCTGGGAGAAGAACACGAAGGAAGAAGTTGATGCTGTCAGAGGAGTTCTTTCTCTTTTGTTGGAAGCATCGGTTATGTGGGAGAGGACTTCAGAAGTGGGAGGTTTAGGAAAGCTAGGATTTCCTGCTATAAGAAATCTGTTCTTGGGGCAGGTAGGTGGCGCAGTGGGTAAAGCACCGGCCCTGGATTCAGGAGCACCTGAGTTCAAATCCAGCCTCAGACACTTGACACTTACTAGCTGTGTGACCCTGGGCAAGTCACTTAACCCCCATTGCCTCACTAAAAAAAAAAGAAAAAAAGAAGAACCCTGTTCTCGATCTCTCTCTCTCTTTACTATCTTATATCTTTTAATAAACCCTTAAAAAGCCTAAACTCATTGATCAGTGATCTTAGCCAGTTTCTCCCCAAAACTGGGGGGCCAGATTAGAACCCACATTTAGAATTTAAGAATACACACCTTCAAGGAGCTCCCAGTCAAATGGGAGAACACAACATGCAAACAGCATATAAACAGGGTAAAGTGGAGGTCACCCAGCGTACCTGGGAATAAGGGGGACCAGGATAAGGATGTTAGCGGAGACCAGAAGGAAGCCAGACAGCAGAGGTGATGAGCCTGGGAGATGGTGAAAATGCATTGAGTGTGGGCACGGCGCGGCTTGTGTGAGGACCAGCAGGGGGCTGGTGTCCCTGGGTTATAACACGAGTGAGGTATGAGACGTCTGGAAAGGTGGGCAGGGGCTCTACACGCCACACCTGACCCTTAGAGGAGTCTGTTGAGTAGGGAGGTGTGGTCAGACCTTTGCTTTCGGGAGATCCCTGGAGTGGGGAAAGACTTGTGGCAGAGCGACTGGCCCGCAGGGTGTTATTGCGGCAGTGCAGGCTGTGAGGCGTTGAGGGCAGTGCCAGAAGGAAGCAGGTGTAGATGAGGGGGAAGGCGAGGGAGAGGGAAGGATTGAGGATGACCGTGGCTGCCAGTCTGGGCGAACTGTCCTCAGTTGTCATAGTGAAGTAGGGGGAAGGACAGTGAACTCTGTCTGGGGCTCTCTGGAGGACATCCAGTTCAAGAGGTTGAGGAGGTGGCTGGAGATGGGAGATTGGAAAGAGGTTGGGGCCGGATAAAAACATTTGAGAAGCACGAACTGAGCCCATGGGGGCTGATGAGGTCACTGGAACCGTGTGGAGGAAGAAGAGAGCCTGGTGACCCTCAGGCGCCAGGCCTGACCTACCTGAACATACCCCTAGGGAAGACTGAAAGGAAGCGTCACACGAGTAGAGAAGGCCGTGAAGACCTGGAGAGAAAAGAGAATGAAGGAAAAGGGGGTCATCAGCAGTGTCAAAGGCTGGAAAGAGGCCAAAGTGGATGAGGACTGAGAAAGGTCATTCAGAGGTCACTGTGGGGTGGAGCCAAGATGGCAGAAAGCAGGAAGTACGGTGAGGGCCCCCCTCCCCCCAGCTCCTCCAGAACTGAGAGAGAACACACCGGACTGAATCCTGATGGAGAAATCTAAGAAAAAGTCACCGGAAGTCATTTTTCTAGCCCACGTCCGTATAAGGCAATAGAAAGTTCTATAGCCACTGGGGAAGGGGGTCTGGCCGGGAGCTCGCCGTCTGTAACGCTCCGGCATAAGGGCGAGGCCCATAACGGGGCACCTCAATGGGGGCAGGTGACAACTGACGGCCTTCTTGCCCTCTCTTTAAAAGAAAACTACTTAGAGCTCTGAGAACCGTCAGGCCCAGTGAGAGTGAAAAGAATCTGCCAGTCACCTCGTGAATGAAGCCCCCGATGAAAACTCCCAGGAGCATTATAACTCAGATCCAGAGATTTCAGGCCGAAGGAAAAATACTGCAGCTGCAAGGAAGAGAGAATTGGAGTAGGAAGGCGTCACAGTCAGGAGCACACAGGGGTCAGCAGCCAGCACTAGAAAGCAGCAATGAACTTGGAATAGGGTATTTCGGAAGGCAAAGGGTACAGGCTTGCAGCTAAGAATAATTGATTCAGCAAAGTGGAGGCTGATCTTATCGGGAGAAAACTGGAACTTTAATGAATAGAGGACTTGGAAACATTCTTCTGAAAGAGCGGTGTAGAAACTTTGAAGTTCCAACACAGGAGTTAAGAGAAACAAAAAGGTAAACATGAGTAACATTGATAAAGGACTAGATCAGGATAAACTTTTATTCAGTTTGGGGAGATGACGTATGTGTCCCTTCTGAACCCTGCTATCGTCGGGCCTCAGAGGGAGTCCAGTCAGGCAAGGCATCAAAGCCGTTCTCTTATAAGAGAAGAATTCGGGATTAGGAAAGAGGGAAGAGGAAGGATAGGGAGAATATCTCACATAATGAGGGTATATATAAGTAAATATTTCAATAAACCAGGACGAGGGGGAGGGGGCTCACTCTCCTCTGAACTGGTCCAACATGGGAAGAATAGACACACCCAGTTGGGTTTCACTCAACAGAGAAACAGGAGAGAAAGGAGAGAAGGGCACGAGAGAGGGATTAGTCCTAAGCACAACAAACTCTAACTAAGGAGAAATACTTGTCGCTTTTTGAGGTGACAGAGAATGGGAATCTAAGGGTGTATAAATAGGACAGTGCTGCTGTGCTCTAGAGATGAGGAGGGGGATGGTTTCAGAGAAATCTGAGAAGAATTGCGTGATGCAGAGGGAAGTCAACGGAGCCAGCGAGAACACACACACTCATTCTTAATTGGGGGAGGGGGATGGGAGGTTTTTCCCGATTGAAGAAAATACAGTTTAAAATATTTTTAGCAAGAGTTCATTGGTGACTTTGGGGAGAGCAGTTTCAGTGGAGTGATGAGCTAGGAAGCTTCGGAGTGTGAGAGGAGAGGAAGTGGAGGCCATGATTGTGATAGGAATTTAGCTGAGGAGGAGAGAAGAGACGGGTCAGTAGCAGGAATGGATGGAAAGAGCAAGTGCAGATGGGGGAGACAGACATGTTTGTAGGCAGCAGGGGAGCAGCGAGCAGTCAGGGAAAGACTGAAGGTGAGTGAGCGTAGGGATGAGAGAGGGGGCAGTCATCTGGAGGAGACAGTGCATTGGGATCACAAGTGAGATGGATGGAGGAGAGAGCAGGTATGATTTGAACCCGCGTCCTCCTGTAGGGCATCATTGCCTTCTGCTTCTGACTAGCTGGGTGATTCCAGACGAGTGAGTTGCTTTGCCTCTGAACCTGTAAAATAGGAATATTGTCTGTTATCTCCTGCCCAGGATTCTTGAGAGACACATGTGGTGATGGGGGTGAAGGGCTTTGCAGAGCTCACAGCACCGCACTTCTGTGGCCCTCCTGACATGACTGTCTGTGTCCACTCTCTTAGTGCTACGTCACACCCTTTGTGCCTGCTCAGCACGGATGTAATGGGGACCATGCACTAGAGCATGTGGGAATCCCCTGGATTTGGTGGTGAGGGACCTTGGATCAAGTGCAGCTTTGCTTCTCATCCCCCCTGTGACCTGGGCTAAATCACTTACCCTTTGGGCCTGCTGTTTCCTCAGTTGTGGAATGGAAGGGTTGGTCTAGGATTTCTGAGGGCCCTTGCCCTTCTAAGTCAGTCCTTATCCCCATTAAACGGGCTCTTGTAAGATATGGTATCATTGTTGCTGAGTCATCTCAGTCATGTCCGACTTTCCACGACCCCATTTGGGGTTTTCTTGGTAGAGATACTGGTGGGGTTTGCCATCTCCTTCTCCAGCTCATTTGACAGAGGAGGAAACTGAGGCAACCAGGGTGAAGTGACTTGCCCAGGGTCACCCAGCTGGTGTCTGAGGGCACATTGGAAGGTGGGTCTTCCTGACTCCAGGAGTGGCTCTCTGTGCACAATGGTGCCATCTGGCTGCTGCCCATGTTGTTATTAGCCACGCCAAACAGAGGCCATAGAACTTGATCCTAAATTAATAGGGAATTCTTGGAGTTACAGGTTTATAAAGCACTTTCTTCCCCACAACATGGACTCCACTTTCCCCCCAGTCACACAAGTACCCTGATGCGGGCTCTTGTCACCTCATGCCTGGACTTTGTAATGGGAAGAGGAGATGGCACATTGGGCATGGGGCACAGCCAGGGCAGTGTAGGAAATGGAGGGTCTCATGTACCATCACAGGAGGAGTAAGGAGCAAAGCTGGGCTTTGACCTGGGTCCCTGAAGCAGGGAGGGGGCTCTGCCTGCCCTGGCCCCCACCCCCTGCCCCACTCTCCACTCAGCTGTCAAAGACAGACCTCACTCTGTCATCCTCCCTACCTAGGATCAGATTGAAAATCTTTCAGCCCCTTTCTGCTTTTCTGGGCTTAATCTTCAAAGATTAATTCTGACTCCCCTCCCAGCAACCCCTCCATCTCCTGGCTGGCCCTCGCTCCCCACTGCTAGCACATCCCCTCTGTCGTTACGTCCTGTGCACGCGTGTGTCCCCCTGCTTCCCTTATGTACACAAGCACCTCTGCACGTTGTCTCTCTTGTTAGGATGAGCAGGGACCCTGTTGGGGCTGTCCTCTTTAGTGCAGTTGGTGCCAGGCCTGGGGCAGGCCCTTAAGTGCTGGGTGAGTGAGAGGGAGGTTCCACAGTTTTCCTGTTGGCGCCTCCTGGCACGGGCCTATCCATCCCAAGTCTCTCCCTCGTCATTCCTTTGCAAGTAGCCACCAGAGAGTTGGCAGTTTCCAGTTAGATCTCCAGCAGCCAGCAGTCACTTGTGATGAGGCCCGGGGAAAATGCAGGCCTTCTTGGGCCTGCCCAGCTGGAGTCACACAGTAGGGACTTCCTGTCGGCTGATTAAAGGCCATCAGATGCTGCTCGCTTGTGCTTATACGAGCCCAGGACCGCAACTTTAGACTCACATGACCTTTGCTGCCTAGCACTCTCTGGGCTGGTGTGCACCGGGACACGCTCGAGGCTCTCTAGGTAACCCTGGAAGCTCCAGCTGCGGGCTGTGGGGCAGTGATTACAGTGACCCACACAAAGTGCCGTCAGGAAGGCCTGATGTGCACTCAGATGTCTGTGTCAGTGCAGGTGCCACCCCCTTGTGGGCCGTATGGACCCAGCTTCAGTGAAGCCAAGGGCTGATCAGCAGCCCAGGGGGGCGTAGGGGAAAGAGCCTCTGGCTCCTGCTGGCTGCAGGACAAGGGGTGTTACTTTGGCTCTCGGAGTTGTGGTTTCCTCTGCTGTTAAATGGGTTTAGTGCCCCCTCCCTCCCAGAGGAGTCAGCAGGCCCCAGTGAGCAAATGCATGGAAGGAGCTCCCTTGCAGGAGGAAGGTCAGCGGCCGTACTCTTATCCAGAACTGTAGGGGAGCCTCTCTGTCCCCTGTTTTAGGGAGACCAAAAGTTAGGCCCCGTGTGATGTGGGCAGGCCTCTTCTGTTCTAATCTGGTGATGCCTGGGTGAGAAAAGGGGACTGCCTCTCGATGGCCTGGCACACGGCACACGGACGAGAGCCTGCTGGTTATTTCTGCTCGGCCTCCCGGCTGTGGTTCATCCACTGGGTGGGGCACTGGTCCCAGTTCACCTCTTCTGCCCCCAGGAGTCAAGATGGAGCCTGTGACTGGCATTGGGTCTCCCAGACACGTGGAGCTTGGGCCTGCCGGCCTCCTGCCCAGTAGCTCCTAATCTCTACGTGTTCGTCAGGCGTGCAGGGGCTGGCTGATGCACTGAGGCCCCCAGGAGCGGGGTTTAAATGTTGAGCGCTGCCCTTTGGCCTTCTGGCTACTATGGAGAGGTGCCTTGGAGACCAGCCCCAGGGAGATGGAGGCTGACTCCTCTGGTGCATTGTGCACCGGCTACTGGTGCTTGAGGCCACCTGTGGCGTTATCCTCCCCTGGGAAGCCGATGCTCTCCCCCAAGTCCCCCGGCTGCCCCTCGGGGCTTGTTCTCTCGCTCCTGGTGGCCTGACCCCCTAGGAAGGTTCCCTTGTTCTCTCCACTCAACACAGGCGGTGACATTATGGAGCCCCCCGCACCCCCCGGCCCCGTGCAGGTTGTCCTGGTGAACAAAGAGGAGCATTCTTTCGAGCTGGACGAGAAAGCCTTGGCCCGGGTCCTCTTGCAAGAGCATGTCAGGGAACTTGATGTGGTCGTGGTGTCAGTGGCCGGAGCATTCCGCAAGGGCAAGTCTTTCTTTCTGGACTTCATGCTTCGCTACATGTATAACCAGGTGGGTTAGAATCTCGTGCTGTCTTGGGGCCTTAGCGCCTTCTTTTCCTGTCTCTGTATTTAAAGAAGACTTATTTCTCATCCTGCAGAAGGAAGGAGGCCATTCCCAGTGGCTGGGTGACGACAATGAACCGCTGACAGGGTTTTCATGGCGGGGGGGCTCGGACCCCGAAACCACCGGAATTCAGATCTGGAGTGAGATCTTCATCGTGGAAAAGCCTGGTGGGAAGAAGGTAAAGGGAGGGAGGGGTGGGGTGGGGCCTCCAGACACATTGTGTCCATCACACAAAACCTCTCTGTGCTGGCCCACGGTCTGAAGCATCTTGATGTTGCATCCTCTTAACTTTAAACCAGTAAAACCCAGAGAAACCTTTCCAGCCATCACAGATGAACTTTTACCTCCAACTTGCCCGCCAAGCATTGCTCATTGACACTCCCTCTGTAGCCTCTTCTGTTCTGGCTTGTTCACCTTTTTCCTGTTTATGTTTACATTTTAACTTTTTCCCAGCCAGTTGGTAAATACCAAAGTAGGTTTTGTTTTGATCTGAATTACTTCATACCAGTCTTTGCAGACTTCTTCATATCACTTATTTATCATTTAAATGGCCTTGTATTATTCTGTTATATGAATATACCATAGTTTATTTAGTGATTCAAGGTAATTCAATTATAAATTATAATTAATCATCAAGCAATCTCTACTCTCTATCCCTCCCACCCTTCTCTCCCAATTAAAGAAATGAAAAATGAAACCCTCATTGTAGATAAGCATAATCTAGCAAAGCAAATGCCTATGTCTCATTCTGCATTTTGATTCCTTCCTGGGAATACACTTTTTTCAAGTAAAGTCATCTCTCATTGGTACTGGCTTTAGGAAGGCATGCAGAAATTGTGTTGGTTTTCACCCAGTATCCTTATTAGTACTGAATCTGAAAAGTCTCAACGTGAAAAGTGATCGAATCTGAGAGAGACGTAACTGAGGGAGACCTTAGAGGATGTCAGGGCAGCCCCCCCTCACTGTAGAAATGGAAGAAAGGAGGGAGATGGTCCAGCCAGGTCTAGCCTAACACATACTCTCTCTGGCACCCTCAAGCTTCCCAGAACCCCTCAGTCTCTTCAGTAGGAAGCATCTTGGCCCGTTGGCATCTTTATGTGCACACAGACAGTCGGGGGGTGGTGTGTGGATGGCATCTGTTTGGTTCTTACTGTGACGCTCAGAATACCCAGCACACAGATGTACCCTTTACGGGGTTGCTGATGAGGTCGCTTGGTTTTTAAAGGATTTTTAAATTGTATTCCTTTTTCTGTTGGATGTGGTCAAGAGAGCACTAGATTTGGAGTTAGGTTCTGGTTTTGAACCCTAGCTTCTGCTTCCTGTGTGACCGAGAGCAAGCAAGTCCCTTCCCTTTTCTGGGACTCAGTTTCCTCCTCTGTAATTCGAGGGGGTTGTACTTGACTTCCAGCTCTGGGGTCTTTTGAACCTATTTGGTTAAATTGCTATCTGGTTGAAAGCATATTTCTTTAATTGAATTACGTACCTTCCTCTATTAAAAAAACCCATATATATAAATGCTCACACACGTGTATATATGCACATATATGTATGTAGCCAAAGAAGTACATGTGTGCGTGCGTGTGTACGTGCATGTGTGCACACGTGTGTGCGTGCGTGTGCACGCGCACAGAGTTTAACACTGGCTATTTCTAAGACAGGTCAGTCTGTCTTGAGACATTCCTTTACTAGCTGGTTAAAGTTCAATATTATCAGGTTCCTTTGGGATTTTGACTTAGGATTTCTTGTGCTTAAGAACCCCCCACACCATTTCTCCTGGTTCAGAGAAACCTTCCCTCTGCCCAGGGCACAGCTCCCTAAGTACCCTCCTGCTTGCCACTGGCTTTAATTTTCATTTCATTGTCTTCTCCTAAGCCCTGCCCTCTGTCTTTATCTTGAAACAACAATAGCCCCGACCAAAGACAGCCAGACTACCACTGGGTCGTCGATGACTGTCGAGAAGCCCTTCGGTTCGTGTGGATGCTTGTGGGACAAAGACCTCAGGACAAGCCCTAAACACCATTCATTCTGCCATTAACTCTCAATGTATGGAGGCCTCAACCCTGTTTTGGGTGGTGGCTCCCTGTTCGTTTTGGGGACATCTTGGAGATGGGAGTACCTTCAGCAGGGCCTGGCCCTGAATGTCAGGAGCGTAGGAGGCCAGGCTTATAGGACAACCAACCCGTTGGTGTTCCTAAGGACATGAGATAGCACGTGAGGTGTGTTCTGGGGGCTCGGTGCCTTGTTTTTGCCTGCTTTGTGCTGCCTGTCTGCCCTCGGCTTGTCAAAGACTTTCCTCAAAAGATTCATTTCATGGTGAATGTGATGAGGATCGTCAGGCTTTGGGGTCACTGTGCCAGGAATTAGGAGGATGTTTTTAACCCTGCTGCCCGGCGTGTGCTGAAGAATTTCACCTCTGCCTCCTGTTGAATTGCGATGTGCAAAAATAACCATGGTGTGATGGAACCTTCTGAGAAGTTTCCAGTTTAAAACAGTCACTAAAAACCGAAGAGAACGAGGTCCCTGCTCACCATACCCATCTCTAGAACGGTAGCTAATGTTGACTGTGTGGCAAAGCATGATGGTTGGCCCAGACGATTTGGTCAGAGGAGGAGAGCTGGAGATCCCCTGGTAACTCAAGGTAGCCTAGGCTGGACTAGAATGTAAGTCAGTGTGTGGAGGACGTTTGGAGGCCTCACAGAAGCCTAGGTTTTCCCTGCTTCATTTGGTGGGGAGTGTTAGAGACACCTTCCTGCTTCCTTGGACTCATTCTGTCATACTGTTAAACTGGCCAGCCCTGAGGCTTATGAAGGGCCCTTAAGGGGTCCCCCATCTTGTCCCTGAGTTGCTGTATTTTCCAGAAACACTGGCCCCAGGGCATGCAGGAGGCCCCGAATGTGTCGAGGATGAAGCCCCCCAGAGCTGGCATAATTTGTTGTTTGCATCCCAAGCCTGACTCCCTGTGTGTCCTTGGCAATTGAGACAAGTGCCAGTCAGTCTGCACCAGGCTAAGAAACTGCTTCTGCAGCTGGGCCCTGTGCAGCTAAGCCCGCCCTCCTGCCTTCAGGGTCTGGCAGTTCCCAAGGGAAAAGAAAGGGACTTCTGCCACGGCCTCGCTCCTCCCCTTTGGGGGGCTTTGTCCTTTCCCCACCTCTCCCCCTCCCTTGCTGTGCCCCTTTAGGTGGGGGTTTGTTTTCTCCTCTCCCCTTTGTCCTGCTGTTATAAATTGGCAAGTTTCTGTGTGGACTGGGAACTCTGGGTTCCACATGCATGTTTAGGGTGGTGTGGTGGGTAGAGCACTGACCTTGGAGTCAGGAGGCCCTGAGTTCAAATCTTTCCTCAGACACTTACTAGCTGTGTGACCCTGGGTAAGCCTCAGACATCCACAGCCATCCTGATGTACATCTTGCCACTGGACCCAGATGGCTCCGGAGGAGAGAGTGAGGCTGGTGACCTTGCACAGCCCTCCCTCACTTGAATCCAATTGAGTGCAAGTCCTGACATCACTCGATGTTCTGGATCTCTCTGGGGATGAAGGGCAAACAACAACAACATGCATGTTCATCTCTCTAGTTTTCACACAAGTTTTGTGAAGTTGTGATTGCCTGTTGACAGGCTCCAGGTCACCCAGAGTGATGCTGAGCTGGGGCAAGGGCCCGGGCCTCCTGCTCCACAGCCTTTCCTATTACATTTTGGAGCTTCTTTCTGGGGCCCTTGTGGGCTCTCCATTTTGTAAAGCATGTTTGCGTCAAACAGTGTTGTGTTGTTATAATAAACAGGAATAATGTGCCTGAAAAACCCTCACAACAAGGGAGATGAAGGTAGAACTGCGAAGTATTATCTCCCTTTAACATAGAGAGGTATATGTTTGTAGCTCCACGTGCTCCAAAAAGTTGGGAGCCTTAAGAGATGTTAAATGGACATTCTTGCTTTGTTGTATAAGAATTCTGGCTCCGAGTCTGATAGGAAGATGGCCTGTAAGGCCTGCCTTGGATGTGCTCAGGGACTCGGCCCTAGGCCTTCTGTCACCCTATTGATAGATGGGCTGGACCTGGCTGTTTGAGCAGGAGCCCCCTTCCTCCATGTTTCTTTCTCAAGCTGCCCTTAGGCAGTGGGTCAGAGAGGACCGGACCTTCCGCGGGAATGCCATGGTCAGGCTGGACGAGCTGCCCAGCAGGTTCGTTCCCTAGGTCTCTTTGCAGGCTGGTTGTTGTTTCAGGGGGCTGCTTTCACCTCATGCTTTCCTCTTTCAGTGGCCTCTTGGTATTTTCCCTCGTTCAGGTTGCAGTTATCCTGATGGACACTCAAGGTGCGTTTGACAGCCATTCGACCGTGAAGGACTGTGCCACCATTTTTGCCCTCAGCACCATGACTAGCTCTATCCAGGTAGGTGGGCTGCTCGTCTTCCCAGGGAGGGGCCCCTCCCCGGGTCTCCAGGTGACAGGAGGGGCATTGAAGAAGGGCTTGCTTAGGGGCAGCTGCCAGCTGTTCTTGTCCTTGACACGCCTCCAGGCCAGGAAGCTGCCCGGGAGGCTTCCCCAGCACGGTCTTTCAGGTCAGGACAGTGTTAATCAGAAAACTGCTTCTGTTACAGATTTACAATTTGTCCCAGAACATTCAGGAGGACGACCTACAGCAGCTGCAGGTAACCAGTCTTGAGAGGGGGAGGTTCCAGGGTGTGAGAAGGTGACTCCTCCCTAGGCCCCGCCCAGGTCCCATGTTTTGGGCTTTCTCACCTGGAGTCTCTTGAGCAAACACCCGAGCAGCCCCGCAGCCCCCCTCCTCCCCTCCTGTCCCAGAATCCTTGGTGGCACCACTCTCTTTCCTGCTTCCCCATGCGTGGGCTTGTTTGGGAGGCCGCTTTCCTACATCCAGTCTGTGACCAGGCTTGTCCTCATTCTGCTTTGTATCCCCCACCCTTGCCCTTGGTGGACCCAGAGCATTACAGTAGCCGCCTCTGCCGCCAGCTGCTTGCACCTTCAGAATTCCCGCTGTGGTGTGAACCCATCGTTAGCGTTCCCAGGATCATGTTATTCCTCTTGGCAAAAACTTGTGAGTGCGTCTCCAGGCGCGTCTGTCCCATGGGAAGGCCTTGGTGTGTCCCTTGGGCACTGTGACGTGGAGGTTTGCCTTCTGCTTGGCACACGGGGTAGATGATGCCCAGGAAGGCTTACAGTGGAATTCTCAGTGGTGGGGAGTGAATTTTTTATTTATTTACTTATTTATTCACTTATTTATTTATTTTTTGGTGAGGCGATTGGGGTTCAGTGACTTGCCTGGGGTCACACAGCTAGTAAGTGTTAAGTGCTTGAGGCTGGATTTCAACTCAGGTCCTCCTGAATCCAGGGCCAGTGCTCTATCCACTGTGCCACCTAGCTGCCCCTGGGGAGTGATTTTTATACATCTTATTTTGTTTTTATTTTTTGCAGAGCAATGAGGGTTAAATGACTTGCCCAGGGTCACACAGCTAGTTAAGTGTCAAGTGTCTGAGTCTGGATTTGAACTCAGGTCCTCCTGAATCCAAGACCAGTGCTTTATCCACTGTACCACCTAGCTGCCCCATGGGGAGTGATTTTTTTTTCTTTCTTTCTTTTTTTTTTTTTTTTAGTGAGGCAATTGGGGTTAAGTGACTTGCCCAGGGTCACACAGCTAGTAAGTGTTAAGTGTGTGAGGCTGGATTTGAACTCAGGTACTTCTGACTCCAGGGCCGGTACTCTATCCACTGTGCCACCTAGTTGCCCCGGGAGTGATTTTTTAACAGAATTTGGGCGTCATTCTTCACTGCTTGTTGACTTTTGTCTGAGTCCATCTTCTTGGGCTAGTCCCATTTCCTCTGCTAGATTACATGCTCTTTGAAGGCAGGGTGGGCTGTTGTTTGGGCTGCCTGCATGTGATGGTATTAGTCTGAGTCCCCTGAGCTTGTCCTACCCCAGAAACGAGCTAATGCTGATAACTTGTCTCTCTGTCTCCGGGGCTCCTGGTTAGGTAGGGTATCAGAGTGAGTAGTTCACTGGGGTGAGCAGGCGATCCATGACAGTCTTGGAGTTCATCCCTCCTTGATGCTGTGCTCCCTGTCGGGGAAAAGATGAAGCTGAGGTTCCCCTGCATGACCGCTTCACTGGCCCACATGGGTCAGAGAAAACTGGCAGCCATGGCAGCCAGGCCCATTAGGGATCTGGGAAAGAGGATGGGGCATTGGGGAGGAGCTGCCCACCCCCTGGGGCAAAGGGCTGCCCGTGTCCTGACTTCTGCACAAGAGAAGGGGGAGTAGTGGGTGTAAACTAGGTCAGGAGCTCGACTTTAGCTTCTGGGAACAATGCAGAATGGAAAATGAAAAGAGTCAGTTGGTGAACACCTAGCAAAGGAGGCGGGAGATTTCTTGGAACCAGCCAAGATCGCTTCCTCAAGAACAGGTTATATCAGATTAACCTTATTTCTTTTCTGATAGGGTTGTGAAGATAGCAGATAAGGGGAATGATAAGGATATGTTTGGCATAGATTGTTAGCAACATTTTTGATCAGTTATCTCCTATGATTCTCATGGAGAAATAGAGGAAGGTAGCCTAGATGGCTATGTCATTGCTTGGGCTCAGAGCTGGTTGAAGAGATGGACTTCAATATTCCTGCGTTCCAGCATTCCTATGACTTGAGGTCTTGGGCGGGGCGCCCCCTGGGAGGGAGAGTGAACATCCCAGGTGACAGCCTAGCCTGGCACATGGAGTGAATCCAATAAGGTCAATAGAGATGAAGGTTGCTGTGAGCCCTTGGGCTCGGTAGGTCATCCTTACGAGTCTACGGTGGGTTAGGAGCATCTATGCAGCACTTTGTCTGAAAGAGACCTGGGGGTTCTAGTGGACCTCAGGCTCTCAGTCTCTGTCCACCAAAGTCTTAGTGGGAAGACCTTCATGGTACTTCTGTTTGCTGCCTTTCCTAGCTTTGTGTGCTCAGTTTTAGGGAGCACAGTTTAAGGAGGCCGTCGGTAAGAACATGGAGGTGAGGACACAGCATAGGCGTGGAGTGCGTGTTACATGACCAGCATGAGGAGGAAGTGGGCTCGTAGAACCCGAAGAAGAGGACGCCAGGGAGGGCGTGATAGTTGTTACAGGACGTTCAGCAAGTCTGGGAAGGCCAGGATTCCTTCCGGATGTGAGCTGGACTGGAGGTGGCTGAGTCCCTTCCAGCTCCATTCTGTGATTCTGTCAAGGGGCCCGACGCTTCCTGGGACGGCGAGTCAGGAGGAAAGTCAGGCTTGGGGGGGGGTGATGACTAATTGAATTTTAGACTCAATTAGGCTGCGTCTGAGTCACCCTTGGGATATCCAGATCTAGGGTGGCAAGCTCGGAAGAGGCTGGGACTGGAGAATAGAGATTGAGAGCCTGTGTCCATTGGACATAGGAACAGTGGCAGCTGTGGGGCTGGACAAGCTCTCCAAAGGAGGGTGTGAAGAAGAGCGAGGGGGCCGTGCAGAAGGGCCATGGGCTGGGCTGGCTGGCCTGAGGGAGCCATCCCGTGAGACCTAATGGGATGCTGTGGGGGCTCAAGCCAGAGGGGCTGCTGTCGGCATAGGCTGTCACACTGGGGATCGGGAAAGGCTCCTGGCCATTTCAGACTGGAACTCAGACCCCACAGGACTCCCTGTCTCCTCACCCCCTGAGCAGCTGCCTCCATAAATGTTTGTTTATGAATCACCTGCTGTGTACCAGGCACTGGGGAGAGAAGTACAAAGGAGGAGCCACCTCGAGTTGCCAGGAATTCACATTCTGTCAGAACAAACAAGCACTTACACAAATGCAGGGAATAAATACAAATGTCTGCAGAGTCGTTAGGTAAAGACGAGTTTTTTGGGAAGGAGGGCAATGAGAGGGGTGAGGAGAGGGACTGTGAGGCAGAGGTAAAGAGGGAGGAAGTGCCTTCCAGGCATGGGGGATGGCCCGGGCAAAGGCATGGAGGTGGGAGACAGGGTCACATGGGAGGAGCAGAGAAGAGGCCAGCCAGGCTGGATGTGGGCAGCGGGGAGTGATGGCCGCTGAGGCCGCACGGGCAGGTTGAGACCAGGCTATGAAGGGCTGGAAGACTGAAGGAGAAGAGGCGAGAGGGAGGATTGGCTGGGTGAGGGAGGCACGCATTTGGTTAGATCTCCTGGGAAGGACGATCCCTTGTGTGTGTGTGATGGGCTGGAGGAAGTGGGGAGAGACCCAAGGCAAGGAAATCATGTGAGGAGGGGCTCTGTGAGGGTCGGAGGCCAGAGAGCTTTGGTGCCTGGCAGGCGACACGGGGCGGGGGCGGGGGGGGGGGGGGGGGGAGGGCAGAGCCTCTGGCTCTGGGGAGAGATTGTGTGGATGGCAGCATTACCCCTGGGTGTCCTGCTAGAAATGACCAGGAGGCAGGTGGGCATGTGGCCTTGACCGGCCGACAGAGAAAGGGCACAAGAGGGACACTGGGGAGCCCCTCAGTTATGGGGCCGGGGTGTGGATGGGGATGACTGAACCTGCCCCCCTCCGTGGCTCTGATTCCCCCTGCAGGCCCTTGGCATGCATTTCTCTTTCTGTCCTTTGCATTTTCCTCTGTCTGCTGGAGGTGACGGAGCTTCTGGACTTGAGGCTCCCAGCTCCTCCTCCTGCTCACTTTGCTGGCCACTGTCCCCACAGTTGTGACTTCTCTCATTTCCTGGTTGTGCCCGCCAGTCAGTCAGCAGTCACAAAGCCCCTGCTATGTTCCAGCCCTGCTCTGACCATGGGAGTATGAGGGGAGACAGACAGCCCGGGCCTAGTTCAGCCCAGTGGTGCTGGGCCAAAGGATGACTGCGCTGGAGAGACACCTGCGGCTGCAGTGTTCTCACCTGTTGTTATTTGTGTGTTTCTTTTCTAAAGCTCTTCACGGAATATGGTCGCCTGGCAATGGATGAAATTTTCCAGAAGCCCTTCCAGGTACCTCCCTTCCCTGTGCACGCCACTCCTGCCTGGCTAGCTTTAGCCACTTAGTTCTCTCTGCTACGTGTCCTTAGTCAGCTCCCCGCCTCACTTGCTGTCTCGTTCTCAGGTGAGCGTTCCTGGGTGTCACACTTGGCAGAAGGCTTGCCTGTGAGCCCCTGGCTCCCTGGGGCCTGACATGAAGAGGGCTAGAGGTGACTGTGGGCTGCGGGTAGGCGGTTCTCTCCCTTGCCTTGAGGGCAGGGCTCTGAATCTGGCCCCGCTTCTGCCTCATGGCTCCCTTCCTGGGTTGTTACCAGGCAGGGGAACAAAATGGGGCCTTGTGATTTTGTGCCTGGTTCTTCTGCCCTGGGGGGCGTCCCATGCACCCGCACTCAGCAGTCTGGATCAGGGTTCTGCCTGCCTTCTCTTCAGAGGAGATGTGTTAGCAATACTTTTCTGAAGAGGGGCATCTTAATAATAAAAGTAGATAGCATTTACACAGTGCCTACTGTGCGCTGGACACTGTGCTAAGCACTTCACAACTGCCCTGGGAGGGAGGCACTGTCACGATCCTCATTTTACAGATGGGGAAACTGAGGCCGACCGAGGTTCAGTGACTTGCTCAGGGTCACACAGCTCTTAAGTGTCTGGGTAAGAGTCTCAGGTCTTCCTGAATCCAGGCCCAGCGGTTTTTCTGAGGAGGGACCGAGGTGTGACCCAACTTCCTCTTCCTAAACAGACGCTGATGTTTCTGATCCGGGACTGGAGCTTTCCCTACGAGTACAGCTACGGCCTGGAGGGAGGAATGGCATTTCTGGAGAAGCGCTTGCAGGTGACTTGTGGGTGGAGGGCCTCACAGAGGGTGCTGGCGACAGCCCGGGGGCCAGTGGGGCCTCGGTTGCCCGCCTCTCCCCAGATTATTGACGGTGGTATGTAGGGAACAAAGAATCACCCGGGACGCCTTCACGGCTGTGGGGACGGCCTGTCGGGGAGAGAGGCCACTGCCGTCTGTGCTGGCCTGGCTGGCACTCGATCCCTTTGCCCAACCGAAGAGATTCAGAATTTGGGTCGCCGTTCTTATTTAGAAGCGCTCTTGTTGGCAAGAGCAGCAGCGAGCCTGTCTTCTGGGCCTCTCTCAGCAGGCGCTAGCTAGATCAGCAGCTTTCTCGTCTTCTGACCAAGTGTGAGGCAACATTGTGTTTGTAAGCCTTTCTTTGTCGGCTCAAGGGGCTCTCGTGGCACGGTCCCTCCTGTGGCCCCTGATGGCCTTGGGCTCCGGTGTCCCACTCCAGTCTTCACTTCCCGAGATGACTTCTGACTTGGTTGGTCTTTGTTGGCAGGTGAAGGAACAGCAGCACGAGGAAATTCAGAACGTCCGAAATCACATTCGCTCCTGTTTTACCAGTGTCAGCTGCTTTCTCCTGCCACATCCAGGCCTCCAAGTGGCCACCAGCCCGACCTTTGATGGAAAACTGAGAGGTTTGTGCACAAAAAGGGCGTGAGTGGTCAGAAGACACTGACACTTGGATCGACCTCTCAGAAGGAACTCCTGCCGACTTTGCTCTGATCTCCCACTGGGGCCTGGGCTGTCTCAGGCTGTGCTCCCACTTCCCCTTCTGTTAAATGGTGAACGTAGTGGTTTTCCCAGTGGGATGCTGTGACTGCAGAGAAATGACCAACAATGAGATAGGAAGGGGAGACCGAGTTCACAAAGTACGTCAGGTTCCTGGGGAGGGACAGAGGATATGACAGGGGACACTGCTCCTGTTTCCACGGTTGGCTTCTAGGATCTTGTTTTTGACCCTGATTTGCTGTCAGTAGCATGTAGCACAGTGGCATCATCGTGCCTCAGTTTATCCATCTTTCAAACTAGCCGGCTGTCTTTCTAACTTTCCTTGTGATCCTGTTCATGATGCCGGATGATGCTAACTTGTTACCGTGGAGCTCAGCACGGAGCTGGCTTCTGTCCCCCGATAGCAAGCTCCCCTTGCTGGTGGGCGTTGGCATCCAAACTGCTCTGAATAGAGAGAAATGAGCTTGCTAGAATGACCTTTGTCCTCCATTTGTCCACTGGAGGGAGCTTGAGAGCCAGGGATGATGTCATTTAGGCTCGGGGGCAGATGGGATCCTGTCAGTTGTGTACACACCCGACCCCCACCCCTAGGAATCTAATCTATTGACCGGGAATTAGTTGGATTGGATAAGAATGACAGGTTGATACCTTGCGGGGGTAAGTCAGTATATGCACAGAGTGGCCTCTTGAACTATCTGGGAAGCCTAGGGAGGGACCCCTACTCAGAATTATGTTTGGTTTTTTAAATTCATAATTACAGGAAATGCTAAATTTCAGTTAGGATTTTTTTTCCATCTAGATTCACAGACCCTCCCCCATCCAGTTAAGCAGCCTTGGCATAGAGCTTGAGCGAGGGAGTGCTCTGCCTGTTTGTTTGTCCACAGCACAGCTTGGTGGGGAGGCCTGGGGTCCCATCCCGCTCTGCCCTCCCCTCACTCAGTGGCTTGGCTAAGTCCCTCAGCCTCATCAGGCCCAGCCTGCCCAAGAAAGAGCGGGTTAGTCCAGAGCGGGCTTCTTTATGGGTGGACACTTCAGGACAGGTCCAGCAGAATCGGGGGCCTTTGTAATCCCACGTGTTTGACGCGTACCCTGAGGACCCTGGACGACATGGTCTCTAGCATAGCCCAGCAGCTTGGGCCGAGTCTCAGGCCCTGGCTGGAAATGACCCACCTGACTCTTCCCCACTGGAAAGAAGGGACCCCTGGTGGGAGTCCCCTGTCGGGGAGTTGAGGAGAACTGCAACCATCATGTGACCCATCTTGGCTTTTTCTTGAGGGCAGAGGGAGCAGACAATGTTCCACAGTCCTCTTCCAGCTGTCCAGAGCTTCTGTCATTGAGCTCTGGACTGGGCTGCAGGCGAGAGACCCTGCCCGTCTGGCTCCGGGCTCTGCCACTCTAGAGCTGTGTGTGACTGCGAGATGGGCATGAAAATCATCTTTATATTAGTACTAGCTCTGTGACCCTGGCAAGTCACCTCACCTCTGTCTGCCTCAGTTTCCTCAACTGTAAAGTGAGGATCATAATAGCACCTGCCTCCAAGGCTGATTGTGACAGTCAAATGAGCTAATATTTGTATAGCGCTGAACACCGTGCCTGGCACATAGTAGGTGCTTAGTAAGTAGATGCCTGCTCCTTCCCTCCCTCCCTCCCTCCTCTTTCTGTCCCTCCCTCCCCCCTCCTCTTTCCCTCCCTTCCCTCCATTCCTTCCTTCCTTCCCTCCTTTCTCCTCTTTATCTCTCCCTTCCTCCTTCTCCTCTTCTCCCTCCCTCCCTCCTCCTCTTTCTGTCCTTCCCTCCCGTCTCTCCTTTCCCCACCTCCTGGGACAGTGGTTTAAAAACTCTAAGCTTAGAGAAAGGGCCTGAATCATTGGTTTCATTGGTTCAGTTGAGGAAGCCCCCTCCCCCAATGCGGGTCAGCGCCTCTCTGCCCCAAGGAGAGCTTGGGTGTCGTCCTGTGGGCTCTGCCAGGAAAGGCTGTCAGTGTGAGCAGATAAGGGGAGCCACTGTCTTATGCTGGGAGAGTCTGAAGAGGCTTTTGCCTCTCTAGAGGTCTCGTGGGATTACCCCCCCACCCCCCAGGCTTTGGTTGTTACCTAATGGATTTTGCAGAGAGCTAGACTTACTTGTTTTGTCACTTTTTGAAATTGCCCCAACTTGTGTCCAAAGGGCCTTGGGTCTCATACTGAGCTGGGGTGGGGAGGGTGGCAAACGAGTCAGGCCAGATTGGGGGTGGGGGCTGGCATCTCTCATCTCTGGTGCTTCTGTCAGGCCCATCCCTTACGCTCTGCTTCCCTCTGGTCCCCTGAACAGACATCTCTCCTGAATTCAAAGAACAGTTACAGGCGTTGATACCGTTTGTGTTAGATGCAAACAAGTTAATGGAGAAGGAGATCAACGGCTCCAAAGTCACCTGTCGGGGTCTGCTGGAGTATTTTAAGGTCAGTACAAGCTGGTTTTTGAAGGATGCCCACCTGCTTGGCTTGGGTGTTTGAGGTAGGTAGGTAGGGCGCAGCCAGAAGTAGCCACTAGGGGGCAGTGCTGACCCATGAGATGAGATAAGCTTGGAGCTGGCAAAGCCGGCTGGGGTGCGGGCAGGGATTCCCCTGAAGGAAGTCTTTGGAATGGGCAGTTTTAGGGCATAGCCGAGAGATGGCCAGTGGCTGCTCCCCTAGGCAGTGAGTGAGTGAGTGGTGAGGGGGTCTGGCTTGGGCTGATGCCCGCATTGTTAATTCCTCTGATGTGCCCCAACTCACGTCCGGTGTGCTTGGCAGCTCCCTTGAGAAATGCCCTGATGGTGCTCCTGTGTCTGACAGTTACTCTGTGACCGCCTTTCGGCCAACTGTGTGTTTGCATAATCTCTTCAATATTTATATTCCAAGGCCTACATTAAGATTTACCAAGGAGAAGGACTGCCTCACCCCAAATCAATGCTTCAGGTAAGCCATCTTTGCTGCCATCCTGTTAAAGAAAGTTGTTCCTCTGTTAACATGTCACTTTCTTTTTAATCATAAAAGTATTTTATTATTTTCCAGTTGTGTGTAAAGATAGTTGTCCACATTTGTTTTTGTTTTTTTTCTTTTTTTGGTGAGGCGATTGGGGTTAAATGACTTACTTGCCCAGGGTCACACAGCTAGTAAGTGTCAAGTGTCTGAGGCCGGATTTGAACTCAGGTCCTCCTGAATTCAAGGCCAATGTTTTCTCCACTGTGCCACCTAGCTGCCCCATAACATTTGTTTTTATAAGATTTTGAGTTCCAAATTTTTCTCCTTCCCTCCCCACTCTACAAGACAGCAAGCAATCTGATATAGGTTATATATGTATGGTCACATTAAACATATTTCTGCATTAGTCATGTTGTGAAAGAAGAATCAGAACAAAAGGGAAACATCTCAAAAAAGAAAAAACAAAAACAAAAAAAGTAGAAACCGTTGTGTTCAATCTGCATCCTGATTCCCCACTTCTTTTTCCTGGGTGTGGAGAGCATTTTCCTTCATGAGCCCTTTGGCAGTGTCCTGGATCGTTGTCATGCTGAGAAAAGCTGTGTCTGTCACAGCTGATCACATGAGTCACTTTTTAAACGAGGCGGCTGTCATTCTCCTTCTCCACTGTGCCCTGGGAGGGAGGCCAAGTGCTGTTCATTTTTAGGTGCATTTCCCAGAATGGCCCACTGAGGTTTTCTGACTTTGTCTGTGACATGGGAATCAGAGCCCAGTGGCTGCTCTGCCCTGGGATCACAGGGTTGGAGGGAACTTGGAGGCATCTCGCCTGACCTCTGAGTCCACAAGAAAGCGTCCTGTGTTGTGTTGCGGAGGCCCCCCCCCTCTCCCGGGACAGGAGGCCCCTTCTGTGGGGATCCTCTATGGGGAATGACTTGTTCCTTTTTTCCAGCCAGAATCCTTCCCCTCCTCTCTTCCTCACTCTGTCCTCTGAGACCAACCTTTCTTCTAGTGGACGAGCTGCTTTCCAACACGTAGGCGTCCTTATTTCACGTCTCAGTTTTCCCTGCGCCAGACTAAGCATCCCTAGTTCTTTGACCCACTTGGCCCTCAGCTAGTCACCCTGCCCCCTTCCCATCCTGGCCCCGCCACTCTGGCTGCTGCCCAGCTTGTTGGTGTCTGGATTAGCTGCGGCTCCCCAAATTAGACCCCATACTTGGAGGTGAGTGGGCTAGTGAGGGGTGGTGGAGAGGGGGCCGACTCATCTTCAGCTAGCTCTGTGATGTCACTGAGGCGGCTCCCTCTGATTGTGCAGATGCCACCCATCCATGCCCCTTCCTGTGTTGTGCAGCTCCTCTCAGTCAGTGGGCTGGCATTTATTGAGTACAAATATAGATGGCAAGATGGTTCTTGCCTCAAGGGGCTTATGTTGAATGGGGGAGAGAGAAGGGAGAGGGAGCTGAAAAGCAGGGGAGGGAGATGGGATGGATGTGCCCAGGGCAGGGCCCTGGTAGAGACAGCCTGGAGGGGGATGAGGCCCGGCTGGCTTGGGGTCGCTCCTCGAACAAAGAGCGGGATTCCAGGGCTGGAGGGAGGTACAGGAAGTTGGCTAGAGGGGGCATCAAACACCCAGGTTGCTGGTGGACTTCCTCTCCTCTGCAGACAGTGTGGGGGCCAGTGGGCCAGAGAGGTGGTCTGTGGATTAGCCATCATTCTCCCATATGATCAGCCCATTTCATTTTCTTAAATCCCCATCTGTTGCAGGTAGTAGCCTGCCTGCTGCCCACTGCCCACTGCATCATGCTCCTCTTAGATTCTTGGGTGCCTCAAAAACAATGGGAAATCAGTATGAAAAAGATAGACCTTTGTTTGAAGGAGAAGGGGCTCTCCTTCTTTCTTCCCACTGCAAAACCTGGACAGTCTAGTTGTCTCTGTTTGGTTCATCCCTGGGTAGATGGCTGGGCCACCATTTTGGGGATGGTGGGGCAGGGGGCCCAGGGCTCGATGCAGTCAGCAGATTGTCCTGTGCAGGGTTCTTCCCTGTCCCCAGGGTAGGGATGAGAGGCTTGGTGGACCAAGACCTTCCAAGGAAGCTTGTATGACTTTGACATGGGCATTGAGTCGTGCCAACCAGATCAAGTGCCAGCACCAAGCCCCATAGGGGCCTGCGCTTTTGACTTCTCATGTTATGGTAAAGATGGGACTTTGTGTGGCATTTTTTGGTATGCAGAATGTTAAACAAAAGCATGGCCATTCCCTCCTGACACTATTCATCAAGGGTACCCCAAGACACATGCAGATCAGTTATAATAACAATGATAATTCACACTTATATAATGCTCACTCTCTTACTATTTTCTTATTCTCTACTTCAATTTCAGTTGCAACATCCCCCCCTCCCTGACGTGTAACTTGGGAGACACTATTCACCAGTTCACAGGAAAATGATTCCTATTCCTGATAAGCCACCCACTTTCATATTAGCTGCTTCCTATGCATTAAAGTCAGCTTCCTGTATGAATCAGGCTTTTATTTAAGCTGCAGACAGACCACTGAGCAGGGCTCCTAGAGGCCCGAACATTTCCCATGGACCTAGACCCCCTGTTATTGTCTCAGTGCTGTTCAATGCACGTCCTGCCCCGTGGCTGCTGAGATAACCCTGAAGCAAAGGAGAGAGCCTTGATTTGGGGAAGGGTCTCTATGACTTAGGCAAAGGAGTCTTAAAGAGCTCAGCCTTAGCTTCCATGAGATGTGGGCTCCCCGTGCGGGGGTGAGGGGGGGGTGGTACAGGTCTGCTGCTCCCTCCCCTCTCTGGGCCCGAGGCTTCTCCATTACCATGGCAGTCTCGACTCCTTTCTAAGCCTAATTCTAGAAGGAGCTGCTCTTCGCAGGAGCTTCTTCACCGGTGGCTCCGTCTCAATAGAAACCTGAGGTGCTGGTAGGAACAAAAGTCGGTCACTGAAGCTGGCCAAAGAGGAAGGAGGACTGAGAGATTGAGCTGCAAAGGGAGCAGAGCCCAGAGGCCAGTTTAGACTCTTCAAACGGGCAGCTCTGGACGGGTGAAAAGTCATCTCTCCCCCCACCCCTCCCCAGGTGGAGGACCAATGAGGGAGGGCGCTGCTGAGGACCCCAGCCCATTTTGGGACAAGGCCCTCATGGGGATTTGTCTAACTTGGCTTATGTATATTTGTTACATACGGGGGTCTTGTTTTTCCTTTTTTCCCTAGGAAGGAAGGGAATGTGGGAAGGAGAGAAGAAACAAAGACTTATTAATTGAAAAACAAAGTAATTGGGGCAGCTAGGTGGCACAGTGGATAGAACACTGGCCCTGGATTCAGGAGGACCTGAGTTCAAATTCGACCTCAGACCCTTTGATACTTACTAGCTATGTGACCCTGGGCAACTCACTTAACCCCCATTGCCTCACCAAAAAAAGAAAAACAAAGTAATTAAAAAGATGCCTTATTGTGATTATTTGTGGAATGGTGTAGAGGAAGGAGGCTGGACATTTTCTCTCTTTGCTTTTTTAAAAGGCCACTGCGGAAGCCAACAACTTAGCTGCAGCAGCATCTGCCAAGGACCTGTATTATAACAACATGGAAAAGGTAGGCGGCATCTGAAGAGAAGAGGTACCTCAGTTTCCCTTATCAGTAAAGCAGGGAGAATCATGCTTGGGGGGCCATGGTGGGGAAATGTGTTGTAATCCTTACAGCTCTTCTAGAAATAAGCTTGATTGGAGCAATCGAGCTAATGATAGCCATCACCTCCGAATGACACCTGATTGATCAATCACTGGCTTTATAAAACCGGTGCCGTGTTTGCGGCGATTGGCTGGTGTCCTGATGACGGGGGCTTGTGGTCCTGGAGGCCGAAGCCGCCTCTCTGATCCCCTCTTAGATTTCAGCCCAAACAGCGGTGAGTGCAGCTGGGGGGCCCCCCTTCCCCCCACCAAGCTCCTGGCCCGAGCCCGTGTGAAGCCCATGGGGCCCGTCCTCTCCCCGCAGGTCTGTGGAGGGGAGAAGCCCTACCTGGCGTCAGAAACGCTGCAGGAAAAGCACCACGAGTTCCGGAAGCAGGCCATGGACCAGTTTAGGAAGAGCAAGAAGATGGGGGGCCAGGACTTCAGCCTGCGCTACCAGAGCGAGTTGGACAAGGAGATCCAGGAGCTGTACAGCCACTTCGTCAAGCACAATAGCAGCAAGAACGTGTTCAGTTCCTTCCGCACGCCGGCCGTGCTCTTTAGCTTCATTGTGCTACTCTATGTGAGCTCGGGCTTCACGGGTTTCCTGGGCCTTGAATCGGTCACCCAGCTCTGCAACTGCATGCTGGGCCTGCTGCTTGTCTCCCTGCTGACCTGGGGTTACGTCCGCTACTCGGGCCAGTACCGTGAGCTGGGCGGTGCCATCGACTCCAGCACCAACTTTGTCCTGGAGCAAGTGAGTGGCGCCCCTTCCCCTTTCCCCTTCTGGGGTGTTGTTTGGGGGTCTGTGGACCCCTTCTTTCTCTGAGGCTTTTTTATGCAGAAAGGCAGATACAAGAGATTGCAAAGGAAACCAGTTAGAGCAAATTCACCATGGAATCTTTCCCCATCCATAGCCACAGACCCTGAAATTTACTCCGAGATGTGGCCCTCAGGCCAGGAACCCATGATTTCTCTGGGCCACTTTTCTCCTTTGAGCATGCCACATCAGATGTCCACTGGAGAAGCGCCCCGAGGACCCGCTAGTGTCCTCAGTGGGAGTTGTCAGCACCAAGAAAATCCTAGTTCTGACCGCCCCTCCCCCCAAGAGTCCTAAGAGCCAGGCCAAGCCCAGGAAGCCCTCCTCTCACTGGGAGTGACTGGGCCACTTTTGTCTCCACCAGTGAGTGGCTCTGGGTTAGTGGGGTGGTGGTGCTGTGCTAGTGTGCATTGTCCTCAGGCTCAGGCTTCGCTAGCTTTAGCCGGCTCTGCAGGTGGCCAGCTGACCCAGGACCCTGGCAAGCACCACTGGCCAGAGTTTAGACTGGGGGGGAGGGGTGAGTATGCCCATGTGTGTACCTGCACGCTGGCACTTGTGCTCCCTTCCCTGTACCCCTTCCAGGTGAAGGGGAAACCAAGCACAGATGGAGCACTTCCTTCGTCTACTCTTCCCATTTCCCAACTCTGCTCCCTTCCATGGGCAGCTTCCTTGTCTTTGGAGCCCCTGCCATTCCTCGGGGACCCCTCCATCTACCCCAGGTTCCACAGAGCAAACTCTGTGGCCATAGGGATATTCAGCCATTTATGGGAGTCCGTGCCTGGGGCTGGGGGAGTCCTCATCATGGGTGCCTGTGGCCCTCTGGCCTTGGTGATTCAGGGACTTGGGACAGAGAGAGCAGGTGTCACTGGGGGCCCAGAGATGGTCTTTGGGCCCGGCTGTGGGATTGGGTGTCACTTGAATTTGAGTTTGACACTGAGTCCAGAAACATTGTGTTCTCCCAATTGTGTTGTCCTAGTCTTGTAAATTTGTGCTATGTGGATGGACTTTTGCAGGCTTCCTCTTGCATAAGTAATTCCACTTCTGAGGCTGTTGGGAGAACGTTCGAAGATAAGAAGTGCCAATAAAGGTGGGGAGCTGGCCCAAGCGCGCCGTGCCTTGGCCGTGATGGGCTTCCGGGTCAGGCCTTCTATGGCAGCCAGAGCAAGCCTGTGAGTGGGACGACTTCCTGGAAGACTCGAAATACAATGCTGTAATAAATGGAGCAGACGTTTGCCTGTGGCTTAAACCCACCTGCAGGACTGTTGGGAGCCTTTCTTTTCTTTCTGGTAGAGGGCCATGGCCTTGTCTTCTTGTTCTCGTATTATCTCGCTTTCCTTTTTGGCACTTTACAGGGGTGGGGGAGGGTTGGAGGGGAAAGGAAAAAGTCCTTCTTGTACCACAGAGTGCCTTTGCCATCTGGACTCCTGCTAGCTCTGGACACGATGGGGAGGATGGAGGACCGAGAGAATGAACGGGGCACTTTGTGTTGCAGAAGTCACCTTTGGGATCCTCTTGCCCCAAAAGGTGTCCCAAGCCCACAAAGGCCCGAAGACTTCTCTCCAAGAGAGTTGGAAAGTAGGCTCTTCCCCAGAATGGAGGGAAGGGGAGGCAGGGACCTTGGCCCTACGGCCCGTGACTCTGGCTTCCTGGTCTTCACCAGTGGCTCCCTTTTGGCCTAGAACGCTGGAGGGAATGTGGGCCAGCAGATAATGACATCAAGAAATAAACTGAGTGACCCCTGTTAAGTCACTTGATCTTGTGCCTTGGTCAAATCACCTGTGTCTCATGTATCCTAAGTATGAGCTTTGCCTTTAAGTTTTTAATTTTCCTTGACAATAACCTCGTTCTCATAGAAGCTGCATCCGAACAGACCTCTCTGGAGAACAGGGGGAAAACCTTACCAGGCAGACCTGCCTTCCTTCCCATGGTGCCTTGGTGGTCAGAGGCTCAGCGGCTATTCATTCCATTGTGTCTGTGGGACCAAAAAGCACCTGCCACCACCATCCCTCCCCCCTATCCCCCCTTCCTCAGTTCTCTCCTGGGCCTGTGGATGAGTGTAATTACGTGACACCAAGTGACCTGGGCTTGTTTGGCACACCTCCCTTGGAGAGCCGGAAGCCACCTTTCAGAGAGCTTCCGGGGCCACAGCTGGCATTCTGTCCTTTGTGTATGATGGGAAACAGTTGTGATCTGATCACTCGGCCTTTCCTCCACTTCCTTTTGCCAGATTTTAAAACTGTGTTTTCTTTGAGGTGTTTCTGTGTACTTAGACCCGTGTCTACAGGTTCCACAACAAATTAGAGCATTGCATTTTGGGAAACTTGGAAAACTAAGATACTGTTTTATATATATGACTTCCAAAGGCATAGTTCGGGCAGATTGAGACTGGTCCCATAGTGCTCCTGTCTGGATTTCTTCATCCTGTCTCTCAGGGTTTTTTATCCTCTTATGTCCAGGATTAATTCCAAGTATATTTTCTTACAAGTAATATTTTTTCTTCCAAAATTGGATGTGGTAATACATTTATAGTGCTTTGTATATGGTGGCTGTTACTGTTATACTGGCTTGCCATATAGCAGGTTAATTCATGCATTCGGATTCAGTTGGCATGAAAACGGGATGCCAGCTTGTTTTCAGAATTTGTCTACCAGCCTCTTTGGGGACCTCAGCCCCCTGCTCTTAATAAAGGGATTTCAAGTGAGTGGCTTCTGAAACGTGTGTGCATTTTCCAGGAGCCCCCCCTTTGGGTAAATGGCTCTTCTGCTGTTGCTTAGAATCGGAGAGAAGCTTTCCCGCTTGATGGTGGGTTCCTTATCTCTAGGCCAGTCCTTGTAAGGTCGTTGGTTCACTTGGTATTGGGCGCAGTGTGTGATGCCGCAGAGCCCTGAGAACTCATCATTTATTAAGCAGTTGAGGGGGATCAGGTCTCCGGCTTCCACTTGGTGCTGTCTTCCCATCTCTTGCCTTTCCTTGGCTCGGGAGCCTCGGTCTCTTAAGCCAGCCGACTTGTGTGGGCAGGGTGTGTGTGACCTAGTCCCCCACCCAGGATGAAGTGGACTCAGTAATTTACATTTGACCCTTTTTGCTTTCTCCCAGCTGGATGTGGAGGGTGGCACAGTGATCTCTAATCAGGTCGCCCTACTTGGCCCTCCTCCTGGCCAGGTCAGAAAGCTCGATGCTCAGTGTTTTAGGCCCATGCTTGCCCTCTCACGCACATTCCTGTGATAGGTTATCAAGCACGAATGGTGAGCTCTGGGTGTCCGGAGCCTCCGTGACCCAAGAGGTAAAAGTCTGTCTCTGCTAGGCAGAGTTTTCTTTGATACAGACGTCCTCTAGCATAAAAGCTGAGAAGGAAGCATGGGGAGTGCTGGAGCCAGGGCCGCAAGGACCACGGCTTGGTTTTGGGAGAGGGGACTCAGTCAGCCCCCACTCATGAGGCCTTAGGCCAAGAGCTGCCGGCTGTCAGTGTGTGCTGTGGGGCTTGTGATAGCACCGCCTCGTTTGCCATTGTAACATTGCCTGCATGTGTTGGCCTCTGTTTCCTTTTTTTCTCTCTCCCTATTCACAGAAAACAAAATGCTCTCAGCAAACAAACAACCCAGCAGAGAATGAGAGCTGCCTGGATGTGGCAGCCTCGTGTTTCTCTGGCAGGTCAGGCTTAGGGAGTTGACTTTTTTGCTAACTTAGGAGAGCAGTCCCCGAAGAGAAGCCGGCTTGGCTGGGTTTGCTTTCTCTCCAACACACACACACACACACACACACACACACACACACACACACACACACACTCACACTCACACTCACACACGCATCCCAAGAGGTGATGGTTTCTCAGTGTCTTTGAAAGAATCTTTTTGAAGTAATGTAGTTTGTAGCATGTATAGTTCTCTGACAGTTATTTGTGGGCAGAAAAATAGCGACTTGGTTTAGCCAAAAAGCAGCACTTGTGGGTTGGTTCTTGAGGGAATCTCCAGTTAAGGTGGTGGTTGCTTCCCTCAGATTCTGGCTCCATTGACCTTGAAGGGGGAGCCCCCATCCCTGCCCCTCACATTCCACAAGGTCATTTGCAGAATCTCATAGTTTGACATTTTTAAACAGGAACTTTTTGTTTGACCTTAAAGGTCATCTAGCACATAAGATGATGGGTGTGACTGGGAACTAGGAGTAGAGTAGGCTATTGTAATGACCTCTCATCTGTGGGCCTGGGGAGCAGAAAAGTTGGGCCAGGCGTGCTAGTGCCAAATATAATTGAGTTGATGACCAGGAGAGATGGGTGGCAGCCATGTGCCACCCCCCCCCCCACCAGAGGTGTCCTGGGCTGGACTGGGAGGAGGTCACGGTGCCTTTTGTCCTGTGTCCAGTCACTCGCCGATGGGAATAGAACTGGGAAGTTGGTTAAATCAACTTGGACCGCTGGTTTTTTAAATTAGAAAACAAGCCGGATCCTCTTACTCCAGTTACTCAGACACTGAAAATGTCCCTCTGGCTCCAAATAGGAATTATGAAATTTTCAGAATCAGGGATAGGAGAGGTCCGGGACTTGGCATCCTGGCTTGGTAAGTGTGGCTCCTGGGAGTTGGACCTGCTGGCCAAGCAGCTCCAAGGGTGAGCAAGATTTGGACCAAGATTGTTGTTGTTTCATAGCCCATGAGGGGATTCCCTGCGCCAAAGATTCCTGATTTAGGCAGCGGTCAGGCCGCTGGTCACCCAGGGGCTGCCGCTTCAGACCCTTGTGATGTTTGTGTCTTTGGCCAAACATGGCCTCCCACCCAGCTGTCTATGCGTGTTTTAGTTTGTTAGCCTGGAAGAGTGCAATCGGATGAATGTGTATCCATCTATCTCTACACCACTCTTAACAGAAGTGTGCGTGTCTCTGTATCACATACCCTGAGAGTTGTGAGATTATGTAACAGAATAAAGACCACACCCTGTTTTTATCTGCATTCTGCCTTTTTTTCTACTCTTGGAAACTTATAAAAGAGACTGGACCTTCAGGACCAGCATGCCCAGGGCGTGGCCATCCCTGCTGAAGGGCCATCTCCCTTAGTGGCCTTCAGTTTCCTCACTGTAAAATCAAAGGCTTGGGTCCTGGGATTTCTTAGGCCCTTTCTAGCTCTAAAATCCTCTTCCCTACCTGACTCTCATTCCCACCTGATACACTGAGCTAACAGTGGCTCACAGATTGTCGGGTGTATTTTTTTTTTTTTGCAGGGCAGTGGGGGTTAAGTGACTTGCCCAGGGTCACACAGCTAGTAAGTGTCAAGTGTCTGAGGCCGGATTTGAATCCAGGGCCGGTGCTTTATCCACTGCGCCCCCTAGCTGCCCCTGTTGGGTGTATTTTAATCCTTTTCTTTTTCTTTTTTTTGGTGAGGCAGTTGGGGTTAAGTGACTTGCCCAGGGTCACACAGCTAATAAGTATTAAGTGTCTGAGGCCAAATTTGAACTCAGGTCCTCCTGACTCCAGGGCGGGTGCTTTATGCACTGCACTGTAATGATTGGAATGATGCCACCTGCTGGAGACTTACTATAGAAAAGCTCTGCCATGAAGTGAAGGTCTTTGAGGGCAAGACCAGGAGTCTTTTCTTTGGCATTAGGAAGTGACTTTTGCTTGTGGGAGGAAGAAGGGGGAAGCCTGGCGCTCTGACGGGTTCTTTCCTGGGGACTCTGGCGGAGAGCACAACTAGAAATGCGCTCTCCCTTTAATAGATAGATGAATGTAGGCCTTTCTCTTTACCAAATTCTTATTCTCCTTAATAAATGCTTAAAAGCCTAACTCTTGCTAAAGCTTAGAATTTATTGGTGACCATTCATTAGATATTTTAGACAGTTTAATTAGAATTTTAGCCCTTCACAGCACCACCTAGCTGCCCCTTTTGGGTGTATTTTAAAAAGAGGAAACAAAAGGTTTCTTTGGTAGGTAGTTAAGATCTACTAGAGAAGGGTTAGCTGTGATGCTCCCTTTAGACCTAACTGGGTACAGAAGAGCAAGGTCCACACATAGCCCTCTTGGCTGAACTTGCTGTTGGCTTTGGGGGGTTCTGGTGGTTGTTAGAGTGAAAAGGACTAGAGAGGTTGGAGAAAACTTCCAGGGCGGAAGACTTATATGAACAGATGTTGAGTGAAGTGAGCAGAATCAGGAGAACATTGTACACAGCAACAGCAACATTGTGCGATGACCATCTGTGATAGATTCGGCTCCTTTCAGCATACAGTGATCCAAGACAATGCCAAAGGAGTCAAGATGGGAAAAGCCCTCCCAGTCCAGAGAAAGAACTGTGGAGTTGGAATGCAGAGCGGAGCAGACATTTTCATTTTGTTCCTTCTTTCTTGTGGTTTTCTCCTTTTGTTCTGATTCTTCTTTCACAACATGACTAATCTGGAAGTATGTTTAACATGATCGTACATATATAACCTATATGAGATTCCTTACTGTCTTGGGGAGTGGGGAGGGAAGAGAGAAAAATTTGGAACTCAATCTTACAAAAATGAATCTTTACATGAAGGAAAAAAACCCCAAACCTTCCAGAGTCTTTTTTTTTTTTTTTTTGTGGGGCAATGAGGGTTAAATGACTTGCCCGGGGTCACACAGCTAGTAATGAGGTTGGATTTGAACTCAGGTTCTTCTGACTCCAGGGCCACCTAGCTGCCCCAAAATTCATTATTAATAATTATTTTCTCACAGTATTGATATCTGAAGGTATCTTAGAAGGGTGACCAGCCTCACTCTGCCTTCTGCATACTGGAAGAGGGTTTTCAGTGTTAGAACTGGACCTTTGAGGTTACCAAAGCCCAACCCCTTCCTCTTACAAATGAGGAAACAAAGGACTAGGGAAGGTGTTGTGACACATCCAAGGTCACACAGGTAGTAAGGATAGTTGAGCTGGAAGTTACCCCTTACCCCCGACTCCAAATCTAGTATTTTCACTCCAAAAAGATCCCAAGAAGACTGGAAAACCGACAAATACCATTTAGATGAGAATGATTTAGGGATAAATGTAACATTTTCCATTTGGCTTCAGTCAATTTACCAAGTACAAGAAAGGGGAGTTCTGATTAGCTATCAGTTTTTTTGAAAGAGACCCAGGGGTCATAGTGGATTGCAAATTCAAGATGAGTCCATAATTTGCTAGGTAAGATAGGGCAGCCAAGGAAGCTCATGCAGTGCTAGGTTGTTTTAAGTGAGGCGAAACTGGGCTTTGGGAAGAAGGGGGCTATTCTAGTCTTTCCTGCATTTTCTGTTCCGCTCAGGGCACATCTGGAGTACAGTCTTCCGGGAAGACTGTCAAACCACAGATTGTCCAGAGAAGGGCAGCGAGGATAAAGATAGGCCTCGGAACTTCCCCACATTATCGGTTGGGGTAGAGAATGACCTAGGGGCTATATGTCTATATAGTCAGGAGGATGTGACCTCAGCAAGGTTATTTAACCATTCTGAGCCTCAGCTTCTTAAAATCAGAAGCTCACTGTAATCGGATGAAATCTCATCTGTAAATCACATTATTTAATTTTAGCAGGGCCCTTTAATCCCCTCCCTGGGCCTTGATTTCCCCATCTGAAAAATGTGGACGATGGAAAAGCCCTAGTTCCAGGCCTGTGATTCCATGAGCACCCTTACTTTCACTTGCAGGACCTGGGAACAGCTAATTTGGAAAAGAGAAAACTTGGGGGGATTGATAACCCTTTCAAGGATCGAAAGGGCTGTTTGGGGGGTGGGGAGCCTCGGACTTGCTTGGGCGATGTGAGAGGAAAAAGAGTGCCACTCACTTGGAGCTGCCCAAGGAGTAGAAAGGGCTGCCCCAATAGGTAGTGAGCTCCCCATCCCCAGAGGGGGTCCAGCCAAGGCCAGATGACCACTTGACGGGCCGTGACACCCGGCATCATGTGGGCTGCACGAGCCCAGAGCCAACTCCGCCCATGGCCGGGCTCCAGAGGCTCCGAGCCACAGCCCTGTGGCCGAGTGGGAGATTTCCAGACTAGCTCAGTTCCCCAGCCGGAGAGCCCTTTCCTGGGCCCCCAGCACTCCCTTCTCCCCCTCCAGGGGCCCCAGAGCCTGCGGGCTCGGGGTTTGCTCCTGAGCTGCCCGGGCTCCGCGCTCCCACTGAGCCGAGTTTCGATTTAGCTGACGAAGCTGCGCCCATTGGACGGGGCGGAGTCAGACCGACCTCACCCACAGCTGGGCGCCGGGCCTCCCCCTGCTCGGCCTCCACCGGCTTCCCGCTGACTTCCTGCCTCCGGGAATATTCGTGCTGCTCCGGGATCTTCGGTCGGGGCCCAGGAAGCCCAGGTGCGATGGCCAAGATGGGACGCGCCGTGCGCTCTGTGTGTGTGTGTGTGTGTGTGTGTGTGTGTGTGTGTGTGTGTGGTCCCTGAGTACTCCGGGAGATGCCTTTGGATGATTGAGCTTTGAATTGGAACAGGTCGGGGAGAGGGGCGGGAGAGGTCACCTGGGGTACCATCCCCACCGCCCGATGGTGGCCAGCCTCAAACAAGAAAGCGGCGCCCAGCCCACCCCCCCCCCCGCCCTCGGGGTCCAGGGAGCGCTTTCTGGCGGAATGTGTCAAGGTCAGCAGGTTTCCGTTGGCATGGGCAGCTGCCAGCGGTGAGCCCCGAGTTGTGGCTGGCGGGAGCCTCAGCCCTCCGCCCGGCAGGTACCCAAACTCCTTTCTTCTCAGTAGTCCGTCCAGGTCCAATCAAGCATTAAGGATCTCTCTGCTTACTGCCAAATGGGACTAGGAGGGGGAGGGATGGAGAACAGCTGGCACTAAATAGGATTCCCTGGCCAGCCTTGAGCCTCCCCCAGCAGAGAGCAACAAGGTCCGCCCCCCCCACCCCCGTGACCGCACGCTGACCTTTTTCCACCAGTGCCTCCTATTCTTACTTTCTGTTACTAACACTGGAGATTTCTTGCCGTTTGTGTCTTAGGAATCCCCCAAGTGCCAAGGAAGTGACATCCGCACCCTGAAGATTCTGACCTGGAGAGAACAGAGATGCAGGTAGGTACTTAGCCGGTATTTGTAAGTCGGCCCAGGGGAGATGCCTTTTTGGGTGGGTCCCGCTGGTCCTATGCCGAGAGGGAGGCTAGTCTTTCGTTTTGTTTACCAGGCGGGCGCTTCGCAGCGAGATGCACAATCTGCCTATTATTCAGAGGAAGTCTCGGGAATTCGCTTGTGGGATGCTTTGGAGGACAATGGGGGTATAGAAAGACGCTGGATAAAGAAAAGACAACGCTAGCGGGGAAACACAACTTTCCTTTAGGAAGAAGGCAGAATGGGTGTTTAGCAGCCAGAACAGGGGCCGCGACTGGGGCACTTAGAGGGAGGACTGGTTAGGCAGACGGACGGCCAAGCCTCGGAGCAAACGTGCTCCGGTCTGCCCCCATTAGCTGCTCCCTCGCTCCGCAACCAGAACCTTGCACGTTTCACTTTTGCTTCCTGCGAGGACTAAGAGGGTTTGTAATTTAAGCTTGGGGGGTGGGGGGGAAGATACATGAATATAACACAGGATATGAGACCTGGGGGCGGGGGGGGGGGACGACGAACCTTCGAAGAGGATGTTAGAGCAAGGGTGTTCTTAGAGCATAGGATGTCAGAGGTGAGGGGGTCTTAGAACACAGATTGTCAGAGGTGGGGGGTTTGAAGCACAGGATGGCAGGGTGGGGGGTCTTAGAACATATGATGTCAGAAGTTGGGGGGTTTGAAGCACAGGATGGCAGGGTGGGGGGTCTTAGAACATATGATGTCAGAAGTTGGGGGGTTTGAAGCACAGGATGGCAGGGTGGGGGGGGTCTTAGAACATATGATGTCAGAAGTGGGGGGATCTTGGATCACAGGATATCAGGTGGGGGGGTTGGAGCACAGGATGTCAGAGGTGGGGGTCTTGGATCACAGAATGTCAGAGGTGGGAGGGTATTAGAACACAGGATGTCAAAGTTGGGGGGGGGTGGTCTTAGAGCACAAGATGTCAAGGTGGGGGTTTTGGAGCACAGGATGTTAGAATGTCCATCACAGATGGAAGGGCATTTGAAATCGAACTAATCCATCTCATGCCCACATCTGAATAGGAATTGTCCTCTAGAGCACCCCTAACAAGGAGTCATTGGTCATGAGTGAGGGGAGGGAGAAGGGGGGGAAGTGGGGAGCTCGCTACCTCACAAGACCTCCCAGTTCAGAGAGCTCCAGTTGTCAGAAGTGTTTTCCTTCCACCTGCCTCTACCACTCTCCTCTGGGCTCGAGCAGACAGGACCCATTCCCTTTCCACAGGGCAGCCCTTGAAAGGCCCTGCCAAGCTGGCTGACCCCGGGAAATCAGGTCTTACCCTCTCTTGGGCTCAATGTCCTCATCTGAAAATGGGGCTGATAGCACCCCCTTCCCTGGCTGTCGTGAGTAGCAGATGGGAGGCTATTTGCAAAAGGCTGAACCGTGGCTGGGGTTCCTGGCCCAAGCCTCCCCAGTGCCCTAGGTGCCCCTCGAATGCCCATTCTCACCAGCTGCCCACCATCCTGTATAACGTGGTGCCCTGGCACGAGCACAGTGTTCCACAATGGGTCTGATACCTTCGTACATGGGGTCCAGGGGCACCTGAGCTTTCCCTGATGCCAGACTCACAAGAAGCTGGCAATGTGCTGAAGTCCCCAGAGCCTGTTCAGACAAACTGCGACAAGCCATCCATGCCCCAGCTGGTGCTTGTGAAGGGGAAGTAGAGGACTTGACATCTTTATTAAATCTCATCTCCCTAGTCTGGACCTAAGCTCAGAGAGGTCTCTGGATTCTGACTCTGTCAGCCTCCAGATTTGTATCCCTGACGGATTCGATAAACATGAGTGTGGTGGTTTTCATCCATATCATTTCTTTTCTTTTTATTCAGCAACAAACATTTATTTTATTTTCCAGTTACATGTAAGGGTAGTTTTCTTTCTTTCTTTCTTTCTTTCTTTCTTTCTTTCTTTCTTTCTTTCTTTCTTTCTTTCTTTCTTTCTTTCTTTCTTTCTTTCTTTCTTTCTTTTTTTTTTTGCGGGGGCAATGAGGGTTAAGTGACTTGCCCAGGGTCACACAGCTAGCTCAGGTACTCCTGACTCCAGTGCCGGTGCTTTATCCACTGCGCCACCTAGCTGCTCCCCAAGGGTAGTTTTCAACATTCATTTTCACAAGATTTAGAGTTCTAAATTTTTCTCCCTCCCGCCCTCCCTTTCCTTCCCCCTCCACAAGATTGCAAACAGGTTATACATGTACAATCCACAAGTGTTCTTTTTATCAGTTCTTTCTATAGGGGTGCATAGTGAGCTTCCTCATTAGTTCCTTGGGATTGTCTTGGATCATTGCACTGCTGAGAGTAGCTAAGTCATTCACAATTGCTCATTGAACAATACTGCTGTCTCTATGCACAATGTCCTCCCAGCTCTGCTCACTTCACTATACATCGATGTTCATTAGTCTTGCCAGGTTTTTCGGGGATCATCCTGTTTGTCATTTCCTGTAGCACAAGACCATTCCACTACAACCATATAACACAGCTTTTCCCAAGCCTTTTCATGTTATTTTGATGTAGGATTTTGCTTCTGCCCTTCCCCCTCCCCCAATGAATTCTCTTCACCCCTCAATTTAACCCTAAACATGTCATCATCTACCTAAGTGACACAGTGGACAAAGCCTCACCCCTGGACCCAGGGGGTTCCCAGCCAAAACCTGGCCTCAGACACAAGACAGTTGCCCACTGTATGACCCCAGGTATGTCCCCCAGCTCCAATTTTTTATGGTTCTCTAGGGTCTTGTATTTGAAAGTCAAATTTGCCATTCAGTTCAGGTCTTTTCATCACAAATATCTGAAAATCTTCCTTTTCATTAAAATCCCATTTTTTCTGCTGAAAGATAATGCTGAGTTTTGCTGGGCAGGTGATTCTTGGTTGTAATCCCATTTCCTTTGCCCTTTGGAATATCATATTCCATGCCCTCTGGTCCTTTAATATAGAAGCTGCTAGATCTTGTGCTATCCCGACTGGGGCTCCTGCATCATTTCTTTTCTTTTTTTTTTTTTTTGGTGAGGCAACTGGGGTCAAGTGACTTGCCCAGGGTCACACAGCTAGTGTAAGTGTCAAGTGTCTGAGGCCAGATTTGAACTCAGGTCCTCCTGAATCCAGAGCTGGTGCTTTATCCACTGTGCCACCTAGCTGCCCCCTTAATTTTCAATATATCCCTTCCCACCACCCAACAAGCCATCCCTTGTCACCAAGAACAACAAACCAAAAACTGTCCTACAGGACTAACCTGAGTCTGGCTCCATCCCCATAGACCTCTGCTGTTATATAAAGAAGGGAGGGAGAGGGTCTCTTTTTCCCATTCTCCTGATTTGTGAGGGTGAGGTCCTGTAGGGCCCTCGGAGCATGGCAGACCAAGAGCTCACTCTCTGATTAAGAAGACAAGTTGCAAACTGATTACTACCACTGGAGACAAAGTGGAACATGTGTCGGAGGACCTTGATGACTTTAGTGCTGGGAGGGTTCTACCAGAGGCTCAAATGTAGACAGGGCAGCAGCCAGAGCTGGTGGGAGGTGGGCTGGGTTGCTCCAGAGGGTGTTTCCAGAAAAGTGGAGTGGACTTGGCCCACATGGGGGAGTTTGAGGGAACCAGGAGGGTTCCCCAACCAAACATGTCTTTTTCATGGGAGTACCATCCTGAGGAATTTCACTATTAGATATTAATTCCTTTGACTTAAGACAGTGTGCCCCTGATAAGGAAATTCCTGGGAAAGGAATGAGAATTTAAGCCACTATTAGCTGTGATACCTTACTAAGAATTAATTGAATTAGTTTGTCTTCCTTTTGTGGATTAGCTTATACCCTGTGTGAGTTATGGATAGTAGAGAACATGTTTTTTGATTGAGGGAAATAGAAAAAGATGCCAGTTGAGGGCATGGGTCATTTTCTGCTTTTGGAATTGTCCGGAATTGTCTCATGTCCCAAAAGAGAGTGTAAGGTCAAAGACAAATCCTGCCTCCTTCCTAGTTTTGCTTAAGACTGACTGGGTTTAACCTTTCGTTTCTTTCCCCATGGTGACCACTGAGGGCCTACCAGGCCTGTGCCTGTACTACCAAGGCAGTAGGGGAAGGGTGATACCCTGGGTCCTTTCTGGATCAGAGACAAGCCGGCAGGGGAGGGAGAGGACGGCACAAAGTGAGACGTATTCTGGGTAACAAGGCTAGCTATTGCCTCTGTTTGCCTGCTTTAGTATTACCCACAGTGCTGAGTTTGGGCATATGCCCCGATAGAAGAATGGGAGGTGACAGATGACAGCTGCACATCACTGGAAAGGCCTGGCATATACATGAGCTCCAGTGTATCAGCTTTACTCTCCCCAAATGGGTTGATTTAAACTCCAGCTTCTCTAAAGGGAAAACCCCCTCCCCAACCCTATGACTTCTTTGACTGTCCTCCCCCCTCTGGAATGATCAAAGACAGTTTCTCAGAAAGCTGGAAGTGGTAAGCAAAGAGAAGTGAGAACAAGGAGTTGTCTAGTTTATATTCCACAGTCTACGAGACTGATTTTCTGGAAGCCCCGAGCAGCAACATTCCACTTTAATTCGCCTTCACTAAAATGCTCAAGAAATGCATCATCAAGCAGGCAACAAGTATTTATTAAGCACTATGTGCACTGTGCCAACAGGCAGAAGATAAAGAACAAAGAAAATCAAAACCAGGGTCCCTGATCTCGAGGAGCTCACAATCAAATGGGGGAGAAAACAAGCCAACAACTTTGTACAAGCAAGACAGAGACAGGATAAATTGGAGTTGATTAATGCATTGTTCTGGTTAATTCAATTTTCTGGATTAGTCAGAAATGCTTTCTTGGTTTTGTCTCTAACGGTTGAAACCTATTAGAGATAAGCAAAGTGACAGGACCAGGTTGGGATAGGGTCTCTGAGATTCCGCCCAAGTCACATCACTTGTCTAAGCCTGTTTCCTCACCTGCAAGTTGAGTTGGACTTCATGGCCTCTGAGACTCCTTCCAGATTGGTGATCTTGGTGCCTCAGGGCCTTTGCCCTGGCAGAGGCTGGAGGAGAGAGGCCCCATTTCTGTGAAGGCTGGGCAGAGGAAGGCTATGATGATTCATAATGACAAGGATAACTCACATTTATATGCTGTTTTGTGGTTTGCAAAGTTGTGTTCCTTGTGCTTAGTTTTGTACCTTGAGAAGGACAACGATAGACTCCTGGAATAGGGAGAGGACAAAAGGTGTTTAGGCAGGAGATAATGCTTAGGGAGGGAGCCAGGATCCCGATGCTTTCAAGTGTTTTAAACAGCTGCCACACAGAGGAAGATTAAGAGCCAGAAGGGACCTTGAAGCTAGTCCAGTCCCTTCCCATTCCAGACAAGATAACTAAGCCTCCATTTTGCCAGGGTCACACAGCTAGGAGGTATCTGAGGCAGGATTAGAAGTTGGGCCACTTGTCAGGGCTGGGGTCCCCAAAGGTCTTTGCTTTTTGTTTGGTTTTTGGTGAGGCAGTTGGGGTTAAGTGACTTGCCCAAGGTCACACAGCTAGTAAGTGTTAAGTGTCTGAGGCCGGGTTTGAACTCAGGTCCTCCTGAATCCAGGGCCGGTGCTCTATCCACTGCGCCACCTAGCTGCCCCGGTCTTTGCTTTTAGTAAACCTTCCCGTACTCCCCCTTAATATGAAAGGATGTAGATTCTTTTATAACATAATTCATTTACAGGCCCAAAGCCCCTCATTTTACAGATCAGGAAGCTGGCCCAAGGAGGTGATTTGTTCAGAGTCATCTCAGATCTACTGGTTCCAAAGTCTAGGGATTTCTCCACTTTCCACTCTCTTTTTTTTTTTTTTTGCCACCACAAAAAGAGCTGCTATAAATATTTTTGTATATATAGATCCTTTGACCTCTTTGGGGTATAGACCTACTAGTGAGTATTGCTGGGTAAAAGGGCATTCATAGTTTTATAGCCCTTTGGAGATAGTTACAGATTGTTCTCCAGAATGGTTGGACCATTTCACTACTCTACCAACAGTTCATTTACATATTTATTTTTCCTGGATCCCGCCAACATTTGTTATTTTTGATAAGTGTGAGGTGGTATCTCAAGAGTTCTTTTAATTTGCCTTTCTCTAATTGATTTAGAGCATTTTTCATATGGCTAAAGATAGCTTTGATTTCTTCTTCTGAAAATTGCCAGTTCATATCCTTTGATCATTTATCAATTGGGGAATGGCTCATTTTTATAAATTTGACTCAGTTCCCCACACATTTGAGAAATGAGGCTTTTATCAGAGAAACTTGCTGTAAATTTTTTTTATATGATCGCATTATCTATGGTGCCTTTTATCAAAATGTGGTTTCCCTAATTATCTCCTTTAGTTAGGTCTGGTTTTGCTTTTGCTTTTGCTTTGTCTGAGATCATGATTACTACCCCTGCCTTTTTTTACTTCAGTACACACTTATACATTCTCCCCTCTTTCAACCAAATCTGATGAGAGTGAGGTTCAAATATTGCCTGCCACCCCCCACCATTTTATCCTCCGCTAGAAAGGCTCTTCCTTGCACTCCTCTTTTATGTGAGATAATTTACCCCCACTCTACCTCTTCCTTCCCTCTCTTCCCTGTATATTCCTCTTTCTCCCCTGCTTCATTTTTTAGGGGAGATTATCACAACATAACTCATACCCATGTCTTCTGTCTATGCAGACTCCTTCTAACTGAACTAATAATGATAAAGTTCTTAGGAGTTACATATATCATCTTCCCATATAGGAATGTAAACAGCTTAACTTTATTGAATCCCTTATAATTTCTCTTTAATGTTTACCTTTTTATGCTTCTCTTGAGTCTTCTGTTAGAATGTCAGATTTTCTATGCCTTTCTATGTCTTTTTTTTTTTTTTTTTTTTGGTGAGGCAATTAGGGTTAAGTGACTTGCTTAGGGTCACACAGCTAGTAAGTGTTAAGTGTCTGAGGCCAGATCCGAACTCAGGTCCTCCTGACTCCAGGGCTGGTGCTCTATCCACTGTGCCATCTAGCTTTTAATCAGGAATGCTTGGGATTCCTTTATTTCATTAAATGTGCCCCCCCACCCAAGAATTATACTTAGTTTTCCTGGGTAGGTTAATATTCGTTGTTCTTCACCTTCTAGAATATCATATATTCCAAGCCCTCCACTACTTTAGTGTAGAAGTCATTGAATCTTGTGTGAGCCTGATAGTGACTCCACAATATCTGAATTGTTTCTTTCTGGGTGCTTGTAATTTTTGTTCTCCTTGACTTGGGAGCTATGAAATTTGGCTATAATATTCCTGGGAGTTTTCATTTTGGGATCTTTTTAAGGGAGGGGATTGGTGAATTCTTTCAATTTCTATTTTACCCTCTGTATCTAAGCTATCAGGGCAATTTTCCTTTATAATTCTCTTTTCTTGATTGATTTTCCAGGTCAATTGTTTTTCCAAAGAGATATTTAATATTTTCTTATATTTTTTTCATTCTTTTGACTTTATTATTTCTAGATGTCTCATGGAATCATTAGTTTCCACGTGCCCAATTCTAATTTTTCAGTGAATTTCTGTACCTCCTTTTCTATTTGGCATATTCTACTTTTTAAAGGAGTTTTTAAAAAGAGTTGTTTTTCTTCAGCAATTTTTTTGTGCCTTTTTTTTTTTTTTTTGGTGAGGCAATGGGGGTTAAGTGACTTGCCCAAGGTCACATAGCTAGTAAGTGTCAAGTGTCTGAGGCCAGATTTGAACTCAGGTCCTCCTGAATCCAGGGCCAGTGCTCTATCCACTGCGCCATCTAGCTGCCCCTGTGCCTTTCTTTTAAACCAAACTTTACCAATTCTCTTTTCATAATTTTCTTGCATCTCTCTTATCCCCCTTCCCCCAATGTTTCCTCTATGACTCATCTCTTTTTTTTTTTTTTTTAAAGGAGATTTGACAGAAGAGATTTATTCAGAATCCCTTTTTTTTTTTTTTTTTTTTTTTGCGGAGCAATGGGGGTTAAGTGACTTGCTCAGGGTCACACAGCTAGTAAGTGTCAAGTGTCTGAGGTCAGATTTGAACTCAGGTACTCCTGAATCCAGGGCTGGCGCTTAATCCACTGAGCCACCTACCTAGCTGCCCCGACTCATCTCTTTTTAAAACTCTTCCAGGAATTCTTGCTGACCACGGTCCAATTAGCATTTTTCTTCGAGGCTTTGCTTGTAACTGTTTTCACATTGTCGTCTTCTTCTAAGTTTGTGTCTTGGTCTTCCCTGCCAGTATAGTAACTTTTTATGGTCAAGTTCTTTTTTTTTTTGTCGTTTGCTTGTTTTTTCTATTTTTTGACTTTGAACTCAATGTTAGAGTTGGGTTCTGCTTACCTGGGAGTGAAGAGGCATTGCATCAAGCTTTTGACTTTTCATGCTGCTAGTTCTGGGGGATGAGAGTGGGGTCTGCAAGTTTTGGGTGTTTCCAGGGCATTGTGATCCTGAGAGAGGTATAGTCATTGCCTTCCTGGTCTGCTCTGGTTTTTATCCAGGAAGGACCTTTGCTCCCTTGCAGCTATACATACCATTGCTCCTCTTAGCCTTGGAACTATGACCAGGCTTCTGCTCCCTGTGATCCATCACAAGCACTCTTCTCTGCCTTGGAATTGTGATGCAGAATGGCTTATGGGAAACAGAGTTGCCAATCAGTGCCAGCAAAAGATCCCCTATATTCTCTTTCTGATGAGTTGTCTGACCCTCCCTCCTTCCCCCTTACTGTCTCTGGGCTGAGAGCTTCTGAAACTGCTGCTGTTGTCACAGTTATCCACAAGGCCCACTACTGGTGTTCCTGCCCACCTCAGTGTCAAGATGTCCCCTGCAGACCTCCCAAGTTGTCTTAGGCTGGAAAAATGGTGCTGTTTTGTAAACTTGTTTGGAGGGGAATGTTGGGGGAGGACTGCTGTATCCTGGCCTATACTCTGCTACCATGGCCCCTAATAGATCATCCCTCTTCTAAGCCTTCTCTTCTGTAGGTTCACCACCCCCAGTTCCTTCACTGAATCCTTTTACAGCTTGTCCCAGACCCCATGGGACAGGCCCTCTCATCTTTCTCCATTTCCAAATGCAGCTTCTAACTTGCCCTTGGTTTGTGGTTTTGTAGCCAGAGCCCAAACCTGGAGACCTGATTGAAATTTTCCGAACATGCTACCGTCATTGGGCTGTTTATGTGGGTGATGGCTATGTTGTCCACCTGGCACCTCCAAGTAAGAAGCACCCCTTTTTTTGTGAGGTTGTATATGCTGGGGAGGGGGCAGACCCTGGAAGGTTAGCTGGTTAGATGACTGTTGAGTAGAGTCTCTGTTTATAGAAGACAGATTCATACTCGGTTGATGAAGCTACTTGGGTGGATCCCAAGTTTGATTTGGGGGGGGATGGCTAGATCATCCCACAACTGACCCCTTTGTGATACTGTCAGAGCCATGGGACTGGAGGGACCACTGGGTCTAACTTGGAGTGGCATTGCTTAAAAAAGGCCTTCCTTGGGGTGCCTCTCTTTCTTTCTTTTTTTTTTGTCCAAAAGGTGAATATGCTGGGGCTGGGGCTTCCAGCGTCATGTCAGCCCTGACGGATAAAGCCATGGTGAAGAAGGAATTGCTCTGCGTGGTGGTTGGAAGAGACAAGTACCAGGTGAATAACAAACACGACAGCAGGTACCAGCCACTGCCACCCAACAAGATTGTCCAGCGGGCTTTGGAGGAGGTAGGGAAGGAGGTCCTCTACAAACTGACCAGCGAGAACTGTGAGCACTTTGTGAATGAGCTGAGATATGGAATCCCTCGAAGTGACCAGGTACATCTACCCCCCCTGCAGGCCCTGTAGGGCTTGGGGCAGGCCACCTGAGGCCTTTCCATGGGGTTACAACTGGGAGCACATGGCCAGGAGATGAAGGCTTGCTTTTATCTTCTGCCTCCTCCTGGGTTAGGGGCCTTCTTTCTTCAAGCTCAGTTTTCCTATCTGAGAATACCCTCCCTGCTCCCTTGTAATGGAAAAGCTGACTTTAAAATGCTAGAGATTCCTTTGACTGAAACAAGTGAAGTCAGTCACCAAGCATTTATTAAGCACTTGCTGCATGCCAGGCAATGTGTTAAAAGAAAGGCAAAAACAGAGGGTCCCTGGCCTCAAGAAGCTTAAACTTTAAGGGGGAGACAATATGTAAATTAATAGGTCTGGATATTCACAGTAGATGACAGGCGGAAGTCTGAGTGGGGAAGATGTCTGAGTGGGGAAGAGCAGCTGGAGGGGCAGGGGCTGGGACAGGACTCTGGCAGAAGGGGGGACTGCAGCAATCCCTAGGGTCAAGCTCCCACCGTTTCTTTAGGATCCATGATTCCAGTCTCTCTGAGGGTGTGTTTCCGACATCTGCCCAGGCTTCGTCTAGTCTATGACTCTTAACGTAGCAGGACTGACACGGGGATCATGGCCAAAGAGTAGCAGTTAATGATTTCCCCAATGTTATCTCAACAAACATTTATTTTATTTTCCATTTACATGTAAGGGTAGTTTTCAACATTTATTTTCATAAGATTTAGAGTTCCAAATTTTTCTCCCTCCCTTTCCTCCCCCCTCCACAAGATCACAATCAGATTATACATGTACAATCCACAAGTGTTCTTTTTATCAGTTCTTTCTATAGGGGTGCATAGTGAGCTTTCTCATTAGTTCCTTGGGATTGTCTTGGATCATTGCATTGCTGAGAGTAGTTAAGTCATTCACAATTGCTCATTGAACAATCCTGCTGTCACTGTGCACAATGTCCTCCCAGCTCTGCTCACTTCACTATATATCGATGTTCATTAGTCTTTCCAGGTTTTTTGGGGATCATCCTGTTTGTCATTTCCTGTAGCACAAGACCATTCCACTACAATCACATACCACAGCTTTTTCCATCATTCCTCAATTGATGGACATTCCCTTGATTCTCAATTCTTAGCCTCCACCAAGAGTTGCTATAAATATTTGTTGTACAATTTTTCCCCCTTTTCTCTTTTTCATGATTGCTATGGTTAACTCTTTCCCTTCCATCCTATTCCCTTCCCCATGATATTTATTCTATTATCCATCTTCTTTCACCCTATCCCTCTTCAAAAGGGATTTGCTTCTGTCTGTCCCCTCCCCCACTCTGCCCTTCCTTCTTTTGCCCCTCTCTATCCCCTTCCCCTCCTATTTTCCTGCAGGGTTAGAGAGATTACTCCACCCAATTGAGTGCATACATTATTCCCTCCTTGAGCCAATTCTGATGAGATTGAGGTCTTTGAGCCAATTCTGATGAGTGTAAAATTCATTTACTGCCCTGCTCCTCTCCCATCTCTTCCCCCACTCCATAAGCCTTTTCATGTTATTTTGATGTAGGATTTTGCTTCTGCCCTTCCCCCTCCCCCAATGAATTCTCTTCACCCCTCAATTTAACCATAAACATGTTATCATCTACCTAAGTGACACAGTGGACAAAGCCTCACCCCTGGACCATCCCAGCCAAAACCTGGCCTCAGACACAAGACAGTTGCCCACTGTATGACCTCAGGTATGTCCCCTAGCTCCAATTTTTTTTTATGGTTCTCTAGGGTCTTGTATTTGAAAGTCAAATTTGCCATTCAGTTCAGGTCTTTTCATCACAAATATCTGAAAGTCTTCTTTTTCATTAAAGTTCCATTTTTTTCTGCTGAAAGATAATGCTGAGTTTTGCTGGGTAGGTGATTCTTGGTTGTAATCCCATTTCCTTTGCCCTTTGGAATATCATATTCCATGCCCTCTGGTCCTTTAATGTAGAAGCTGCTAGACCGTGTGCTATCCTGACTGGGGCTCCACAGTACTTGAATTCTTTCTTTTTGGCAGCTTGCAATATTTTTCCTTGACCTGAGAGCTCTGGAATTTGGCTATAATATTCCTGGGAGTTTTCCTTTTGGGGATCTCTTTCTGGAGGTGATTGGTGGATTCTTTCAATTTCTATTTTAGCTTCTTCTTCTAGAATTTCAGGGCAATTTTCCCTGAGAATATCTTGGAAGATGGTGTCTAAGCTCTTTCCTTGATCATGGTTTTCAGGTAGACCAATAATTTTCAAATTATCTCTCCTGGACCTATTTTCCAGATGAGCAGTTTTTCCCAGAAGATATTTCACATTGCCCTCTATTTTTTTATTCGTTTGGATTTGCTTTATTGTGCCTTGGTTTCTCCTAAAGTCACTGGCTCCCATTTGTTCAATCCTTATTCTTAGGCAATTATTTTCATCAGAGAGCTTTTGTACCTCCCTTTCCATTTGACTTTTCAAGCTGTTGACTTTTTTCTCATGTCTTTCCTGCATCCCCCTCATTTCTCTTTCCATTTTTTCCTCTACCTCTCTAACTTTATCTTCAAAGTCCTTTTTGAGCGCCTCTATGGCCTGAGACCAATTCGTATTTTTCTTGGAAGCTTTAGATATAGGGGCCCTGATGTTGACATCTTTCTCTGAGGGTTCCCATTGGTCTTTCTTGTTACTGAAGAAACTTTCTATGGTCCTCACCTTTCTCTGTTGGCTCATCTTGCCTTTCTTTTTACTAGACTTTTATCTCCTTAAAGTGGGGCACTGTTTCCAGGCTGCGGTATCCCAAGCTTAAGAAGTCCCAGGTGGTATGATTTAAGGAGAATCAGGTTCTTCACTCACCAGGCCTGTTTCCTGGTCCTAGGTGACCCCAGACCAACTTGCCAATCAACCAGCTTTGTGTGCTGTGGTTGTCAGCTCCAATGAGCCTGCGCCCCTCCCCATCCTGGGCCACTGCTACTTGAGCCTACCTCCTGGTTCTCAGCAGGGGTGTAAAATCCAAGTTCTGCCTCGGCACCAGCATAGACCCCTGTAGTCTCCCCCCTGCCCAGGGCTCAGCCCCCTCACCAGATTGTGAGCTTAGTTCCAGACAACACTGGCGCTTCAGCTGATTCAGAGGCTCTGGGGGTCTCCTTCTCTGGTGAGGACTTCCTGAGACTGGATCTGTGTCAGGGTGACTGTGGGGTTGGGCCCGACTCCTGTATCAGCACAGCAGCTCCCTCCTTCTGACCTTCCAAGCCGTTCTTGGTTAGATGATTTCAGCACATTCTTCTGGGAGTTTTGCTGCTCTGGGCATTTTCCTATGGCCTTATTTGGATGTTTTTTGGAGTGATCGTGTCATGAGTTTGGGAGCTCACTGCCTTTCCTCCGCCATCTTGGCTCTGCCCCTGGCTTTACCCCTCCCCAATGTTATCTGTTGGATCTGGTACCCTGAATATTATATTACTGGTGGGGGAGAGCTCCCTTGTGGGCCCCCTGTGTCCTATGGGCTCTTGAGAACCTGCAAGGGCCATTGATTTTCATCAGACCCTCTATACAGTTTGTCATGGCATTTAAAAAAATAGCTGCACAAAACTGAAGTAGGATATTTATTTATTTATTTATTTATTTTGCTTTTTAATTTTTTTTGGCAGCATGGCTAACATGAAAATGTTTTCCCTTATTTCACATGTATAATTGATATCATATTGCTGGCCTTCTTGGTTGGTGGGGGAGAGGCTGAAGGGAGGGAGAGAATGTAAAACTCCAAGTTTTTTTTAATTAAAATTTGTTTTTTTGTGGGGCAGTGAGGGTTAAGTGACTTGCCCAGGGTCAAGTGTCTGAAGCTGGATTTGAACTCAGATCTTCCTGAATCCAGGGCCGGCACATTATCCACTGCACCACCTACCTGCCCTAAAACTCCAAATTTTTAAAAAAGAGTGCTAATGAATAATAAAAGATTTCAAAAACATTACCAAAAATAATAGTTTTACAGACCCCATGGAAGGCCCTCTGGCTATCAAGTCATCTTCTCTAGATTCTCTGAGGAAGCCCCTCCTCACCTTCCTCTTTTCCCTGAAGAGCTACCCATTGCTTTTATGGGTCCATTACAGTTGGTTGGGATGTCTGGGAGGTGGAAGGGAGGTTGACAAAAATGGGTGGATTTCAGTGTTATGGTAGGTAGCCAAAAGGTTTAAACTGACAATGGTTTCTACCCCCTTGCGCTGACCATTCCACTCCTTTCTCTCTGTATGACTCAGGTGTCTCTGCCTCACACATGCCCTGGGAACTGTTTTCCTTTTGCCAAGGGAGCCAAAAGCCAAATCTAACTTTGCCAGAGTAAAGTATTTGGCTGGAATGCAGAAGAGCAGGCTTCCCTCTTGACCACAGTCTTCCTCTCTGTTCACAGGTCAGAGATGTCCTCGTGGGAGCTGGGATAGCTGGAGGTTTGGCTGTTGCTGGCCTCATTGGTGTGATGTTTTCAAGAAACAGACGACAAACCCAATAAGACAGCCACTCAAGTTACGGTAGCTTGGCTGTGCCACAGGTTATATTGTGCAATGTGACTTTCAGTGCCTTACTGCTTTTAATAAAGTAAGATGGTTTTACTACCAAAAACAAAAGATGCACTGGGGAATGGCCCGGGATGAGTCGGCTCCAAGCTCTCCCTCCTGGTTTAGAGTGAAAACTGAATTATCTTCCACAAATCTTTCCTGATTCTATGCCAGCCCAGTCTCTCCTTCGTGTCCTTGGAGGAAAAGAATAATAACTGGTCCCCAGACTGTATCTCATACACCTTAATCACAGAACTTGGAGCTGGAAGGGCCCTGAGTGATTGATGTTCTGGTCCTAATCCCTCATTTGAGAGAGGAGGGGATAGAGAGGTTGTGATTTGCCTAAGGTCACACAGTAGGACAGGTTCAGAACTGGTTTGATTTGGGGTCCTCTGGTAGCAAATTCAGTGCCTTCTTCACAATGCCCAGCTGCCTCTTGGTATACCCGATGGCATTGTTACCTTTATTGTCACAAAGACCAGAATTCCCTGCCTCCCACAGTGATTTCGAAAACAACCCAACCCCTACAAAGAAGCACATTTTATCCAAATGTCTGGATTTATAGAATTCCGGTGATGGGGTAGGGGAAGGGAGGGAAGAGAATGTCAAGTGTTCTATTTTCGGGTCCATAGATGGGATCTTGGGACAAGACCTTTCTAGGTGGCAGGGTTTCTCTCTGTCCAGCTACCCATAGACTTCCTGTGGCGAGCTACTGAGAAGGGAACTGGGCGTGCCAGTCTCTCTCTCCACCAGACCAGAAGCCTCCAACTCTCCCTTGGTCTTCAGGCTCAGGTGCACGGTGACTTTAGTAGGGCCATGCTCAGTCAGTCTTACAGCTGGGTGAAGATGGAAAAGAACTCTTTTCACCCCATGTGATTCGAGGGGCGTCAGAGAAGGACTCCAGTATATCAACGGACGAATCTGGCTGAAATTCACCATTAGAGATTGACCCAAATGCCGGAATTCTCCTGTATCTCCCCCCTTTACCAAATTGCAAAGCTACAGGTAATATTTGTTTCCTAAGCTCTTACCAGTCGTATCTGAGATCCTGTCTGGCCAATCTCAGGAAAGGGGGTAGAGTATAGGAAGGTCTGGGTGGTGCTTTTGAGACAGGTAAGAAGACAGGCCTGAAGCATGGGTTGCTGCTGAGAAAAGCTGGCCTGGATTAGAGTGGAATGGAGGGCAGTTGGGAGAGATTCTGAAGAATGGGCCTGGGGGAGAAAGAGAGAGACCGAGCAGTTCTTTGATGCTACTTAAAGTGAGAATCCATTTGGTTTGAGAGAGAAGTCACTCTACTCGGGCGGTCTCCTTTTTACAGCCCTTGGGGTAAATGGACAATGGTGGCACCCAGTGTGGGAACCAGATGAGGAGTTGGAAGAACCAGCTTTGCCACTATGTGACCTTGGGCAAGTCATTTGCCCTCTGTGCCTCTGTTTGCTTTTCTTTCATTTGAGAACAAAAGCACTTTCCCTACTTCTTCCCCAGCTGTGCCTTAAGGCTGAAATGAGATGATAGTGTGTGTGAAGATGCTTGAAAAGTATAAATTATTATATGAATAAGGGATTTTTAATGTTTCTTAATAAAACTTTACCTGTTTTTTCAAAATGTGTAAGTCATTTAGGTCAGGAGCAGAGGGGTGATATTTGTGGGTGTATTTTTTAAAAAAGTATTTCCTGCCCAGTCACTATTATCGTGTCCTAATGAGCAGTCAATCGGCTTGAGTGTCAGGTATCCAAGGCTTTCAGAAAGAGGGGAGGAATGCAGGCCTTGAGGTTCATCTCAGGTGGTTTGTGCAAAAGCGTGAGTTTGGGACAAGACTTTTCGGCCTTACTGACTGTGATTCGGTGGATAGATTGGGATGTTTCAGAGGTTGAAAGTGGTTCAATTTATGCATTATTAGGGCTTATGGACTGTGCCTAGAAAGAAGGAAGGAAGAGAAGGCGTAAGAGGGAAGGGTGAGGAATTCGGGCTGGGTCCAAGGATTTCTTTCCAGGGTTTTAGAGATAACCTTGTTATATTTCAGTGTTATCATTTAGGAATGAAAAGCTCCGGTGTCTTTTCCAAGCATCTTCCCCCTCCCCGTAAGGAAATTGTGGGGAGAACAAATGGAATGGACTGGGCCAAAACAAGTGATGGCTTTGGGGCAGGAAGCCTCAGAATGCCACCAGAATCTTCAACTATCAGGGACTTGGGTCAGAATAACTTGGGGAGAACCAAGTCCCCTTATATACAAGGACAGTAAGACCATCATCCAGTAAGTGTCAAGTGTCTGAGCTGGACTTGAACTCAGGTCCTCCTGAATCCAGGGCCGATGCCTTATCCACTGTGCCACCTAGCTGCCCCCAGGAGCACACTTCCCAAAGCTCATCCTGGGCACAGGCAGAGCTTCATGGATGATGGTGGTGGTGATGCTGCCGCTATATTAATAATAGTGAGGGTAAACAACCAGAAGCAGGACCTCCCAGGCTACTGCTTGAGTAACATTTCAGGAGGAGTAAAGGATGATAAAGACAAAGCATGTGACACAAGAGAAAGATGAGAGAACTCTCCAGGCTTGGAGCAAAGCAATGGGTGGCTGGCTCTTCCTGCAGAAGAGGGGCTCTGTGTGTCCTGCAGTCAGAGAAGAGGGGTGGTGCTTGGCTACTGGGCCACCTTTCTGGGCTGGGTCTCCAGGCTTCTCCTAGGAACGCCTCTGAAGCCTCACCAACCTGGATGACTACTACCCATTTACAGGTGATTCAGGTGAACACAAGCGGCCCTATCAGAATGTCTGTGGCAAGCACTGCTGAGGATAATGATGTCTTCAAAACTATATCATCAACAAGCTATTTGACTAGAAACTGGGATGAGAGCATGGAGTGAGAAACATGGAGTGAGAGCAACAGATAATAACCGTGTGCTCCATTGCTCCCCATGGAATGTCAGAAGTCAGTATTAGTAAGTGCCTACTCTGTGCCAGGCATGTGCTAAATGCTGGGGAGACCAAGAAGGGCCCAAGCCAGAAGGCTTCTCTCGAGGAGCTCACAGCTGGATGAGGAAGATGACATGAAAAGGGCTGTGGAGAAATGGGTTATGTACAGGATAAACTAGCAAGAACCAACATTGGGAAACTACTAGCATGAAGGGAAATCAAGGCAGGCTTCCTGGAGAAGGTAGGATTTCACTTTGACTTGAAGCCAGGGTAGCAGAGATGAAGGAAGCTCACTCCCAGAATGTCTTTTTCCTTCTGCAGGGGCTTCCCCCCTGCTATTGTCTAGTGCCGCTCCAGTGGCCCCCATATTGCCTCTGGTTGCTTGGGGAGTTGTGGGGAAGAGAGAAACTCTCTTCCCAGGCTGGCAAAATCACACACACTTGAAGTTGAAGTAACTTACCCACTTGTTGTTGTTTGTCCTTCATTCTCAAAGAGGACCATGACGTTGGGGTGATGTCATGACTTGCAGTGAATCGGATCCAAGTGAGGGAGGGCTGTGCAAGGTCACCAGCTGAACTTTCTCCTCAAGCCATCTGGGTCCAGTGGCAATATCTCTATCAGAACTGGAGAAACTATCTCCTCCCATGCTGGCAAAATTATACACACACTTTAGTTTTTTGTTTTTTTTTTTTTAGTGAGGCAATTGGGGTTAAGTGACTTGCCCAGGGTCACACAGCTAGTAAGTGTTAAGTGTCTGAGGCCGAATTTGAACTCAGGTACTCCTGACTCCAGGGCCAGTGCTCTATCCACTGCGCCACCTAGCTGCCCCTTATACACGCACTTTAAGTTGAAGGATACAGGGAAACCAAGTAAACATCAAAGGATATTAAATGGAAGGAACTTGAAAGCATTTTCTCAACACAAATAATGTTTTGGATTACTAAATGTATAAATTCCCTTCCCTAGACAGCTCAGCCACCTGAGGGAGCAGTGTGACCAGGAGAGTAAAGAACAGTAAGGAATGGAGAGGGGGGAGAGGAAGAGCAAATGGGGGGAGAAGTGGCAAAAGAAAACTGTTTTTCTTTTGTTTCTAAGTTTTAAGAATTGAGAAAGAAAGAGTCTTGGGGGCAGCTAGGTGGTGAAGTGGATAAAGCACCAGCCCTGGATTCAGGAGTACCTGGGTTCAAATCTGGCCTCAGACACTTGACACTTAATAGCTGTGTGAACCTGGGCAAGTCACTTAACCCCCATTGCCCAGCAAGAAAAAGAAAAAAAAAAGAAAGAGTCCTACCAGAATCCTTTTATGAGACAAATATGAGATGTTAATATGAATATGTGGACCTCCTGGATTTGATGGAGGTGCCTTATTATCCAAAAGTATTTTATGAAACCCTGGATTAATTGACCCTTCAACTGAACTCCAAAGACTAATTACCTAAACCAGAGAAAGATAAAACATGGAAAGAAAACTAGAGGCCGTTATCATTAATGAGTTTAAACCAAATAGTATCAAACAAATTACAGTGATTGATATAAGAAATCATTCATTATGATCAAGTAGGACTTATGCCAGGGATGCAAAGATGATTCAACATTAAGAAAACAATCAACATAATTAATCATAATAAAACCTAAAATATCCCAAACCCGTGATCATCTGAATAGATGCAGAAAAAGCCTCTGACAAAGTACAATCCTCCTTTATGCTAAAACAAAACAACAAAACAAAAAAGCCCAAACTCGACAAAACATAGGCATAGAGGGCCCCTTTTTAGTATAAAACGTATCTATCTAAACCAAAAGTATCATATACGATGAGGATACACTATAACCTTTTCCAATAAATACAGAAGTGAAGCAAGGATGCCCACTCTTCCCAAATTTCATATACTACTGGGAATGTTAGCAATAGCAATAAGACTAGAGAAAGGAATGAAAGTAATAAAGATAGGTAAAGAGGAGATAAAAACTACCCGTCTGCGTATGATATGATAGTTTACTTGTGAAACCCTGGGGAATTGGCAAAGATACTAATTGAAACAATAGCTTCAGTAAAGATGCAGGCTACAAAATAAACCATCAGGCTCAAAAATCAACAGCATTTCTCCGTAATAAAAAATCTCAAAAGACGCAATAACAGGGAAATCCCATTCCAAATAACTACAAAATGCATAAAATATCTGGGGCTCAGTCTCCCAAAGTACACAAAAAACGTTTTAGATTCAATTACAAATCACTTAAAGAATGAAAGACAGCCGAAATGGCAGGAGGGATAGTCAGTGTTCATGGCTAGGCTGCATAATAATATAATATATGTATATAATAAAAATGACAATGCTACCAAAATCAATTTACACTTTTAATGCTATAGCAATCAAATTAACCAAGGGGATACTTTACAAAGCTTGATAAAATAAGAAGGAAATTCATTTGGAAAAACAAAAGATTCAGAATCTCAAGGGAAATGCTGAAAAGAAATAAGCAGTAAGGGGAGAGCAGCATTTCCAGACCTCAAACTAATGTAAAGCGGCAGTCATAAAAACGATCTGCTACTGGTTAAATAGCAGAGAGACGGTTTAATAGAACAGACTCAAAAGGGAAATTCAGAAACAATAGAATTTAATAGCGCAGTAGTCGGTAAAGTGGAAAACATTAAGTTACTTAGGGAAAAATTCCCTATTTCATGAAAAACTGCCGGGAAAACGGGAAAGCAGGCAGAAATTAGGCTCGAAGCCCCTTCCACAAGGCACACAAAATAGACACGTGACTTTAGGATTAAAGATCGTCCTAAAAAGGGGGGGGTGGAGCAGAGCTCAAGGCAATCCAGGCTCACTTAGTGGGGGAGGGGTGTCCCAGGAGATCGGAAGCCAGGATCCTGGAGATGCCTCCCAGAGGGGCGGGGCGTTCCCCGGCCCCGCCCCGCCCCGCCCCGCCCCGGCGTCATCTCTTTCTCCTATTCGGAATCTGGACGCTGCCCTCGGGGTATCTCAGGTTTCTGGTGCGGAGTGACGCGGCGGCGGCTCCGGCTCGAGGGGAGGCTCGGCCCTCCAAGCTCCCGGCCCTGACTGGCCTTCAGGCCCCGAGACTAATCCCTAGGGTCCCGCCCTCCCCACTAGTGCGGCGGACTCCCAGGGGCACGCGAATAGGGTGGGGACAGGGGGTGGGGGGCGGGGTCTGCAGTTGACTTGATGTCGGGGCCTTGCACCCGCCCAACGAATAAATGTGGTCAAAGAAGATAATCCTAAAGAAGACGCAAAACGTTGCCTAGAGGTTCCACGGGCGCCCCCTGCTGGGCTAGCCGAAGAGCATGAAGCTGCGCAGGCGCCAGACTCCTTACCACTCTCCCCCTCCCCGCCCAGCATCTACTGCGCAGGTCTTTTAGTACTTTTCCACCCCCACCATTCCAGGCACCCAGCTGTGAGGCTGAGATACCGGAGCGTCGCCCCACCCACATGTACAGAAGAAGTTTCTTTCTGTTCTGGGCCAGAAAACTACAACTCTGGGAGGGGTAGTGGGGGGGGAAGGGAAGGGGAGGAGAGGGGAGGGGAGGGAAGGGGAGGGGAAATACTCCGCGGCGCAGCTGCGATGAGGCCCTGGAAGCTGGGGGGGGGGGGCAGCGCAAGGTCCTGGAGCTGACTCTTAAAGGGCCACGCACATGTTAGCCTGACCACAGCTCGAGACCAAGTGAGAATCACTTAACTAGTCCAAAGCCCTCCTATTACAGATCGGAAAACTGAGACTCAGAGAAGGACCGGGACACACTGTATAGATGGAGAAAGTGAGGCTCAAGGCCCCCCAGCCACAGAGCTTGCCTCCGACCCCTGCCCCTCTAGAGGAGGCCAGAAATGAGGGGGTCCTTGGACCTCATCCAGGAGCCCTGTTTTATAAAAGCTGGGCCTGCTGGGAGAGTACGGAGCCCTTGGGCTTCTCCCGGGAGCTGGCCCACGTCCCATCTCTGACTGCCACACCTTTGCCCTAGGCCATGCTCCGGGCCAGGCAGGCTCCCACCTCCTCCTCCCCCTTCCCCGGGCTTCTTTACAGCAGGGCTTCCTAAACTTTGTCCACCCGTGAGCCCTTTTCGCCTCAGAAATTTTTATGCGACCCCGGGGCATGTAGGTATATAAAATAGGAATACAAAGCAAACATCTGCTGCCAAAGTTTTCGCCTCCCCTACATTCAGTGACTTGGGGTTGCCACCCACAGGTTAAGAAGCTTCACTTTCCGGGACTCTGAAGTCAGGAAGACCAATCTCAGACACGTCCTAGTTTTGTGACCCTGGGCAAGTCACTAACCTCTGCCTGCCTTAGTTTCCCCATCTGTATAGTGGGGTGAGAGCATACGTGTACCGCGCTTGGGACCGTGCTGGTCCCTAGTAAGTGCTGTATAAATGTTAGCTATTTTCATTATTATTACCCTACCCTCTGAAAGAAGCCCCATTAAGGTCTCCCCTGTGAGATGAGCGACTGTTTGTCCTGTCTACACCTGCATCGGACCTTGTTTCCGCCTTTCTTCCTCTCCTGGTACAAATCTTGTCCTGGCCAAGGGCTTGCTAAATGTTTATTGCAGGATCCAATCTTGCCAGTATGGAAATGAAAGCCTGAGGTCAGGACCCTGCCCAGGCCTTTCCTTCCTGTATGGGACAATTGCCTCAGTTTACCCAAATAATTCGAGGAGATCATGAAGTCAAGGGGAGGCAGATTTATTTCATTCTCATGAGAATGGGCAACCCCATGCAAGGAATGAGGAGCCTGCTGATGAGCTTGAGTTGGGTTTTTATGGTACTTTTTCTAACATCCAATCCTGTCTCACCCAGTATGCGTGTTCAGCTCGTGATCATAGTATGGATGCATGCTCAGCTATGTCTGAGAGCTGGGAGAAGGGGAAGGGGAAAGGGTGAAACCACTCCACCCGTGTAAGGAGGGAGCAAGGGGGAAGAAGGGAGAGATGGTGCTAGGAGCTAGGGTTTAGGAATTCAAGAAGGGAGAGATAGTATCAGGGTGGGTCTGCACTAATAGGAAACAGCTCTCCTGCTTGGTCCGAGAACAAGGTGGGAGTAAGAGGTGTGTTGTAACAATGGAACAAGGACTGGGGCCTTTGGAATACAGGTGTGGAGGGGGATGGTACCAGTGTGCATCAAGTTCAGCAAAGCAAGATACATGATTACTATTAGCAATGTAAGGAAACATGAACAGAATGATCTGACAATAACGGACTGGGGCTGGCTTCTTTCCAGACCCCATCCTCAGAATCTGAACTGACTCAAATCCACCATATCCCACTTACTCCCACTCCTGGAATTCCGGGAAACAGAAACTTAACCAAGGACTGGTGATGAGAATGATCTTTGGCCAGTCAGTTGCTTTTCCATTCCTTCCTCAGATTTCTCTTCGGGTGTAGCTGCCCCACGTTCCAGAATTTCCCCTTTATTTGTGGGAGAGTCAGAAGACCTGGGCCCCAGCAAGATAAGGTAGCAGCTGTCTTCTAGGTTCCTCAAAGACTGAGCTGGGGGGTGGACACTTCCTCTCACAAAGGAGGAAGAGGATTGGGAGATGTCCTCAGCACATGATAAAAAGTAGGTTAAGAAATGCAGAAATGCTTCTGGAAAAAGCAGACATCATTTCACCAGTCAACAAGGAAGGCTGAGGACAAGTGCACCCCACTGAGTCTGTCCATTGTAAATGAAAATGCTTCACCTCCAACAGCATGGCTCAAATCGGAGATCCTTCGGGGTGGCCTGTGTGTGCATGAACTCAACCAAGAATACTTAGATCACAGTATGAGACAAATGGCTGAGACATTGGGATTAGTTTGTAGAAACAGAAAGGCTTTGTGGTGGTAATTCATGGTGGGGCATTACCCTAGAAAGGACAGAGGCTTATTCTTTTAAAAAATAATAAACATTTTAGTATTTTAATATTTATATTTAATATTTATATATATTTATTTATAGTATTGAGTCCCGAATTCTATCCCTCCTTCCTTTCCTCCCCATCTCCCTCCTTGAGTCAGCAAGATTCAGATGTTGGTTATACATATGCAATTATGTAAAACATTACCATATTAGTCATTTTGTACAAGAAAACTTGAATAAAAGAAAAAATGAAAGAAAGTGAAAAATAGCATGCTTGCGTCTGTGTTCAATTTATATCAGTTCTTTTTTTGGAGGTGGATAGTTTAGTTTCATGGATGGTCCTTTGGGATTGTCTTGGATCATTGTATTGTTGAAAATAGTCAAGCCATTCTCAGTTCTTCATCAAACAACACTGCTGTCACTGTGCAAGGTGTTCTCTTGGTTCTTCTCACTTCACTAGACATCAGTTTATATAAATCTTTCCAGGTCTTTCTGAAATCATCCTGCTTGTCATTTCTTATAGCACTATAATATTTCATCACCATCACATACCACAGCCTGTTTAGCCATTCCTCAATGGATGAGCATTCCTTTGATTTCCAATTCTTAGCCACCACAAAAAGAGCTGCTAGAAATATTTTTGTACAAATAGGTCTTTTTCTCTTTTTGGGGATGTCTTTGGGCTGTAAACCTAGCAGTGGTATTGCTGGATCAAAGGGTAGGCACAGTTCTATAGCCCTTTGGGCAGAGTTCCAAATTGCTCTCCAGAATGACTGGGTCTTTTTACAACTCCACCAACAGTAGATTAGTGGAGGCAGCTAGATGGCTCAGTGGATAAAGCACCAGCCCTAGATTCAGAAGGACCTGAGTTCAAATCTGGCCTCAGACACTTGACACTTACTAGCTATGTGACCCTGGGCAAGTCACTTCAACCCTCATTGCCCCACAAAAAAACAGTAGATTAGCATCCTAGCTTTCCAACATCCAATATTTTCCAAAGGCTTATTTTTATTTTTATTTTTTTTCTGGGCAATGAGGGTTAAGTGACTTGCCCAGGGTCACACAGCTAGTAAGTGTCAAGTGTCTGAGGCCGAATTTGAACTCAGGTCCTCCTGACTCCAGGGCGGGTGCTCTATCCACTGCGCCACCTAGCTGCCCCCCAGGGTCTTATTCTTAAAGAAACCATACTTAGGGCAGCTAGGTGGCCCAGTGGATAAAGCACCGGCCCTGGATTCAGGAGTTCCTGAGTTCAAATTCGGCCTCAGACACTTGACACTTACTAGCTGTGTGACCCTGGGCAAGTCACTTAACCCCCATTGCCCTGCAAAAAAAAAATAACCCATACTTATTTATTTTTGTTTGTTTTTTGTTAAGAGCCCATACTTATTGATCAATGCAAATTAGTCAAGTAAACAGATACTGTGCAACATCGGGTCACTGTGGACTGAGAAAATTGAACACCAACTAAGTATCTATTGAGATACAACCGGATGGTCAGCATTATGCTTCAGAAACTCAATATACTTCATGCAAAAATGCAAGACAAATACATCCCTGTACCAAATACAGATCTGGAACCATTCTTGAGAACTCAACAAATAAACTTTTGTCAGACCAAATAACCTCAAAGATACACACAGATATAATATAGAAATTAGCAGAAGAAATCAAAATGATGTGGGAACTGATGAGATTCCAATCATCCCAGTCATCCTGTCTCCTCCTGGAATTGTCTAATGACTGTTCTTCTGAAGTCTAAAGATGAGAAGGCATCCCAAAGTTATATTTAATTACAAAAAGTACTCATTATATACACTTGTGCAAAACATGTAGGACATTAAATGGATATTAAAATTATATAAATTATATATCATAATATTTATATATGTGTGTGCATACAAACACACATACATATACACATACATATAAATATACACACACACACATATATAAATGAAGAGCAGGATAACTTGTCCCAGGATTTTTCCCTAACTGAAAGTAGTTGAAAAAGCTGATAGGAACAAGCTAGGATAATAACAAGCATCAACATATCAGTGGAAGTTGAGACAATTGAACATCTTTAAATCTTTACCTAGGAAGATACAACCAGATGGCCAGAATTCACCACCAGAAATGTATTAGCTCAAGGGCCGCTAGGTGGCACAGTGGGTAGAGCACTAGTCCTAGAGTCAGGAGGACCTAAGTTCAAATTGGGCCTCAGACACTTAAAACTTACTAGCTATGTGACCCTGGGCAAGTCACTTAACCCCGATTGCCTCACCAAAAAGAAAGAAAGAAAGAAATGTATTAGCCTCAAAGACAGATGATGAATCTCAGACCCTCATATATTCTTGGAATGTGACCAAAAAACTAGCCCTGGATCTTGTGTCTTGTGATCGATCATAGATCACTCTGGGATCATTTGCCTACAACCCAGACAGAATACTGATCCAAAAAAAGAGACATGTTTTGAATAGATGTCCATGTGTGGTGGCTGCCAAACAGTGTAAGGAGTTGGGGAAGAAGCACAATTTCATGTGTCTTGGGGAAGAGCAGCATCTCCAGGTGCTCTGTGTCCTTAGTCCCATGAGAGAGGTCAGATGGAAGGAATAGGAAATATACCTGACCCATTTATCTCTTCCCTCTCTCACCAGAATCTCCATATTCTTGAGCACTGATGATGGGTGAGGACTCAAGCCCTGGGAAGAATGGTCAAGAGCCAGGATTCTCAACTCCAGCACGAAGGTGCTGTGGGGGACAAGAGACCACCTACTCAAAATAAATACCTGGAGTCAGAAAGTGAAAGCAAAAAAAAGGAATTTATTTCATTCTCGAGAAAGGGCACCCACCGGTGTATGGTGAGTACCTGCAGGGCAGCTAGGTGGCGCAGTGGATAAAGCACTGGCCTTGGATTCAGGAGGACCTGAGTTCAAATCCAGCCTCAGACACTTGACACTTACTAGCTGTGTGACCCTGGGCAAGTCACTTAACCCTTATCACCCTGCCCCCCCCCCAAAAAAAAACAAGTAAGTACCTGCACACAAGTTCAGAAACAAGTATTATATATGTTTCTAATGCAACACCTCCCTCCAACCCCTGTCAGATTCCCACTGGCTGGTCATCAGGACTTATAATCTATACGCGACATTTAACCCAGTCAGAGAACAGCACGATGTATAGACTACTGTGATCATGAACTGACCATGAACTCATGCTGGGGGCTAAGATTTATGGTATAGCCAGTGTGTCCCTGAAGTTATACAATCGCAGGATGTAAGCTAGAAACTAAGGAAATAACAAAATATACGACCAGAATATGGTTTCTCTGAGAAAAACACACTATGTTATCTCTCACGGGTGCCACAGGCGAGTTCTTAGGACAGCCACTGTTCGGAACTGATCAGATGCCCCACTGTACTGAAACCATCTGTCTATACATATTTCCCCTTCAGAGATGGGAGAAGGAACCACTGGGTACAAACTGTGTGTGTCTGCCTTGTATGGATCTGGCCTGAGGCACTCATCTCCCTACCCCCATTACAAAGCTGACTCAGAAGGCCTTTGGGCTACTTACCCATGGCCGCTTGTATTTCCTGATGCACAAATATTACACTTTAAAGCTCTGCCTAAGTAACTGGAGAGTGCCTGCATTCAGCCCCAAGAAAAATCTGGATAAAGCCATGGCTGACACACTCCTCCAGAGTTACTGAAGCTGTTTGGGGGCCTCCCAATGTATGTGACACATTTGATGTCAGGGAGGGCTTTCCCATAATGACTCCTTTGTGACACTGTCAGAAACACAGGGCTGGAGAGACCAACTGCTTTCACTGGGCCAGATCAGCCAGAAGGCCTGGAGGGCCTCCAAGTAGTTGGGCATGAAGTGTGTTCTATGCTGACCCAAGTCTCCTTGGTGTCCTATCTGAGATACCGGATCGCTGGACGTAATCAGGTTAGTTCTAGTGGGCTCTTCGTGGGTGGTGGCTGAATGAATGTAAGAAAGAAGGCATTTGAGTACAGCACCAGGCTGGGCTGTGTGGCTGGCATACTACCAGGGGGTGGGCTTCCAAGGCTTAGAACTGAAAGGAGTGGGAGGTGGGGGTGGGGGTGGGGTCAGGATGGCTGCCTTTTATCAACCCAAGCCTGGGCATGTCCGCCTGTGTCAGACTTGGATCTTTCCCACCTGGGCTTGGTTTCTTGTCTTCCTGGGTAGAAGAGAGACTTGGAAAACTCCACAAAGTTCCTGGAATAAAACAGGTAAGGTCACAGTTCTGTGACCCTCGGGGCGGAGCTCCTACCAGGCCCTAAGCAGAGGAAGACTGCTTCCCATGGTCACTATCATGAGCTCGTTTCCAGCTGCTGAGCACTTGCTGTGGCTTCTGTTCAGCTTATGAGTTTGCCAGATTCACAAGGATGGTAGGAAGCACCTTCTCCCACTGAGAACCCGTTCCCATGCCCCCAACACACTGTGAGGGGAACCCTGGCTAGTCATAGCACCCTCCTGGATCAGGGTGACACTGTGAGACTGGATCTGAAGATATTTCTCTGTCAAAGAATTACTTACACACACGATCCAATCAAAATTCAAGTGAAAGTGTTTATTATTTGGCACAAGGGGATATGGCCAAGAGAAGAAGTCAATTTCAACTCCTGGGGAGGAACAGATTTATGACATGTTCTTCCATCAGCCAGAGTAAAGACAATGCTTTTTTTTTTTTTTTTTTTTTTTGCTGGGCAATGAGGGTTAAGTGACTTGCCCAGGGTCACACAGGTAGTAAGTTTCAAGTGTCTGAGGCTGGATTTGAACTCAGGTCCTCCTGAATCCAGGGCCAGTGCTTTATCCACTGCGCCACCTAGCTTCCCCCAAGACAATGCTTTTATGGGGGGATTGGGGGAGACTTGAAACTGAAAAGTTACAGCTGTTGGGGGGTGGGGGTGCTTGAAACAGTTGGGGATTGGGATACATGAAAGAGTAAACATGTCATATTCTTAACTTAAGATTTTTGTCACTACCTGGTCCTAACCATGTGGCAAACACATCTGGCTCAATTAGGTGCCTGCTATAAAATTCAAGGTGTCCAACTTTCTGGGTACCCATGACATGTCTGCTTTATCTGTTTGACTAACCTTTGTATCTTTCATAAATTAATATACAGAAAATTCTCATGCTATAAATACAGACCTAGAAAATCTGCTTGAGAATTCAATAAATATATTGTTGCCATGACTCCAAATTATGAGAACATTTCAAAATACAGAATTAGTAGAAAAGATCAAAATCATGTGGGAAGAGGATGAGGGACACATCATCTCTGCCTCCTGTCTTCTACTGAAATTGTCTTGAGAAGGTTTTCATTGTACCTATAGAAGATGAGTTCTAGCCCAATACTTTTATTCAATAACAAACACACTTATTCCTATCCACAATGGAACACTATTAACACTATTAACAACAACAACAAAAAATGACAAATCCCCACACTATAAATGTGGAAAACACAATATTTGTGAGAATTAAACAAATGCTATGGAAAAAAGAGCATGATCTCAGTTGCATACAACTGCTGGGTCTCATACCAGCAATGTTTTCAGTAGAAGAGTGGTATCTGACAAGCAGCATGTTCAGGGAGAACAAGCAATGCTTCAGAAGTCCTGGGGCACAGCAATGCCTATAGATCCCTTGCCATCAATCCCACAGAAACCAAGGAGCGTAGGCACAGGGGGAGGGAAGGTAATAAGCATTCATCAAACTCCACTTCGTGCCAGTCAATGCTTTGCAAACATCTCATTTGATCCTCACAACAACCCTGGGAAAGTTGGTGCTATTGTCCTCATTTTACAATTGAGGAAACTGAGGCCGAGGTTAAGTGCTTTATTCAGAGTCAGCCTACTAACTCCAGACCCAGCACTCTGTGCACTGTAGTGCCACTTAGCTGCCACAGGGAGGCATTAGCCCACTTACTTATATCCTCAACTCCCTACTGTCCACACATTCTTGAGCACCTGCCTCTCCTTTGTATGAAGGGTTCTTCTAGGCAGAGAAAGGCAAAGATCCAGCACCCTTTAATAAAGCATGAAGATCCTTGGGAATGGCTGTGTAGGTCAACACCACCGGTTTGGACTGATAGGCTGCCCTCCTGGTATTGAAATTACCCATGTCTGCCCCAGAGATGGGAGAAAGAACTACCACCACAAGTGCTACTTGCTTAGCTAGATGAGTGCTGATGCTTGAAGCAATGTCCTGTCTTCCCCAGGCCTTTGTGCTGCTTTGCTTGGGGGGCTGTTTAAGCTCCCCTAGGCTCACAAAATTCTCCCATTTATCTGCAAGGAGAGCTTGGATAAGTTTGTGGATGACAGGATCATACTGGGTCACTGAAACTGTGTCAGGGTCTCCCAACAGATTTGAGCTCAGGAGGACCACCAGCTTCTCCCCCAATGTAGCCATTTGTGACACTATCAGAAATGTGGGATTGCCCCTGGGCACCATTAGGTCTGACCCAGGAAAGGACTGCTCTAGAAAGAACTCACTGTTAAGTACTTTCTCTTTTGGACTGAAAGGTCAATATGCTGGTTCTGATGAGTATCTTTCAAGATGTCAGCCGTGAAGGACAAAGCTCTGGTGAAGATGGAATTGCTGTCCATGGTGATCGGCATAGACAAGCTACGGACCAATAACAAAAACAACGATGAGTACCAGCTACTCCCTAATAGTAAGACTGTTCAGCAGGCCCTGAAAACCTTGAAGGAGGTGGGCAATGAAGTTCTGTACAAACTGATGGAAGACTACTTTATGAACTACTTGAGAAATGGGATCCCTGGTGGCATTCAGGTGGGTAATGGTTACCACATAAATGGTGGTGGGTAATGGTCCCTGCACAAATGGTGGTGAGTAATGCGGAGCCCCAGGCCAGTGCTCCCCGAGGCATAAAAACCTCAAATAACAATTAATTCTTTACAATTTCCAATTCTTAGTCACCACAAAAAGAGCTGCTAGAAATCTTTTTGTACAAATAGGTCTTTTTTTCTTTTTGGGGATGCCTTTGGGATATAAACCTAGCAGTGGTATTGCTGGATCAAAGGGTATGCACCGTGCAGAAGGAAATATGCACAATATATAGTATATATACTTAAACATAGATACATATATCCCTACATCTATCTATAGACAGTCACTGAGGGAATTTATTTTGCTTGACTATTCCTATTTGTTATATAAATCATTTGTTTTTTCTTTTTCTTTTCTGGTGAGGGTGGAGGGTGGGAAGGAGAAAAAATAGATTTGTTCTTAATTTTTTTAAAGTAGTGAGGTCAAAGGGTCTTATAGAAGCGAAATGTATATACTTTCAGATGAGATCACTGCTCTATTGTTTGTTTCACTTTGCTACACGAAAACTCATACAATGAAAGCATTCTATAAATATTTTCAAAGTAACAATAAAACAGCAATGCAACTTATTAAAAAAGGATATAACCAGTGTAATGTGACATGGCTTGCAGGAAAGTGAAAAGAGAAATCTCTAGTCTCTTCTCTTACTCTTTTTCTTTAATTCTGGCCAGGAAGAGAAATAGGAAGTAGAAGCCAGAGTCCTGGCCATTCCACTCTCCTGAGAGAGATGGGGTACTGGGCTAGAAATACATCTATCTGCCCCCTTAAATATGGTTAGTCTAGAGGAAGGAACTTTAAAGTTCAAGCTAAACTCTGTCATTTTTGGAGAAAGAGGGTCTACCTCCAGGGCTTGACTTCCTTCCCACCAAATACTAGTTCCACAATGAATATAGTGAATAGTAAAGCGACACATTTATCCAACTCAATAACAAAACAGACATCAGAGAAACAGATATAGGGGAATATCTACCAGACAATACAAATTAGAGGAGCTCTCCCATTGGGAGTGAAACAGCTCAGCTCAACCAAGAGAGGGAATCCCCAGATCTCACCCAAGGGCAAAATTCCCTGAAGTCTCTAGTATAGCAAGCTGGGAATAAGGCATGCTAAAAGACTACCAACCCTTATGTCTGCTTCTTCCCAGAATCCTTCTCTCCTTTCATCAATCTGAGGAGAGATTAGTATCAAGGATCTTCTCTTTCAAAACTGGAAGCCAGGGGCCAGCTAGGTGGTGCTGTGGATAAAGCATCGGTCCTGGATTCAGGAAGACCTGAGTTCAAATTTGACCTCAGACACTTGACACTTACTAGCTGTGGGACCCTGGGCAAGTCATTCAACCCTTATTGGCCTGCCCCCACCACCCAAAAAAGAAGTATGTTATAAACCTGGAAGCCAGAAGTATCTAGGATCTCCCCTCTCCCTCCTCTGGAGAGAGCCACATATGTGGCTTGTACAGTGTTCATTGAAAAAAACCACACAATTAAGCATTTGATGCTGTCTTCCCATATACTCTCTCTGTCTCTGTCTCTGTCTGCAGGGCAATGAAGGTTAAGTGACTTGCCCAGGGTCACACAGCTAGTACGTGCCAAGTGTCTGAGGCTGGATTTGAACTCAGGTCCTCCTGACTCCAGGGCCAGTGCTTTATCAACTGTGCCACCTAGTTGCCCCCCATATCCTCTCTCTCTCTTTTTTTTTTTTTTTTTTTTTTTTTAGGTAATGGGGGTTAAGTGACTTGCCCATGGTCACACAGCTAGTAAGTGTCAAGTGTCTGAGGCCGGATTTGAACTCAGGTACTCCTTAATCCTGGGCCGGTGCTTTAACCACTGCGCCATCTAGCTGCCCCCCCCCCCTGTATCCTCTCTTAACTCTGGGATTTTGTGACACTTCTATTTCTTTCCCATTAAGGAAAAAAAGAAAAAGAAAAACGAAACCCCTTTTTAGCAAGGATGGATTATAAAGGAAAAACAAGTATGCATTATAAAGGAACAACAAATTCCTTTATTAGCCATGTCCAAAATATATTATATCTATATCTATATATAAATAAAATTCAAAAGGCTGAGTGCATCTCCTCTCTGTCAAGAGGTGGGTAGAGCCTGCTTCAACACTGGTCCTCTCTGTCAACATGAAATATAAAAGAAGAGGAGCAGAGAGGGATTTGTTTCTGGATTATTTCTATTTGAATTACATAAAAAGATGGGAAAAATAGAATAATAATAATGTTGTTACTACTACTACTGATACTACAAATGCTACTTGTAGAATAAGAAAAGAGTAAGTAGAGTCATGAGTGTGGGCCAAGAAGAAAATTCTACCTATTTGCAGGCAATATGATGGGTTACTTATAAAATCCCACAGAACCAGAATGAAATTGAAGAATTTAATAGCTTCATAAATTAGCCAGATTTCAAACAGTATTATTTTGGAGATGGAAGTGACCTTAGAAACTGACTTGCTCATTTACAGCTAGGGAGATCAAAAGCCTGGGAGGTCAAGCAAAATGGCCCTAGGTCATACAGAGGCAGTACTTGAACCCAAGCTCTCGGACTCCTGGGTCCACTCCATTGTAACAGTATTATACAAGTCATCAAAATTATTTGGTATGTTGGTTAAAAAATTAGACCAGTAGATCACAGGCCTGGATGAGTTCCAGAAGCTACAAAAGGGAGACCCAGAAGAAAGGATCCCATTAGATCAGTGTTGGATAAAATCTGGAACACCAACTGGAAGGGGAGGTGGGAGGGATCTTTGGTGCAGAAGGAAGAAGGAATCTGAAAAACATTTTGGAAGAAATGAGGTGGTTGTTGTTCATCCTTTGCTCTTGAGGAGGACATCACCAGTGGGTAATGTCTTGACTTGAGCTTGCACTAGACTCGAGTGAGGCAGAGCTGAGCAAAGTCAATAACACTGTATCCCATACACCCAAACTGATACAGCAGGGAAATATACAAGTTCATTTCTTTCTTTCTCTTTCTTTCTTTCTTTCTTTCTTTCTTTCTTTCTTTCTTTCTTTCTTTCTTTCTTTCTTTCTTTCTTTCTTTCTTTCTTTCGTGAGGCAATTGGGGTTAAGTGACTTGCCCAGGGTCACACAGCTAGTAATTGTTAAATGTCTGAGGTCGGATTTGAACTCAGGTCCTCCTGAATCCAGGGCCAGTGCTCTATCCACTGCATCACCTAGCTGCCCCTCTTCCTTTTTTTTTTTGGTGAGGCAATTGGGGTTAAGTGACTTGCCCAGGGTCACACAGCTAGCAGGTGTGAAGTGTCTGAGGCTGGATTTGAACTCAGGTCCTCCTGACTCCAGGGCTGGTGCTCTATCCACTGTGCCACCTAGCTGTCCCATATAAAATTTCATATAAAAAAAATTAGAGGAGGATGGAAGGAAGTCTCTTAGATTGATGGATAGGTTGAAAATTTATAACTAAGGGGTTAGAGGAGATAATAAAAAATGGCTAACCTCGATGATTTCATAATTTTTTTAGAGGCATGAAGAAAACCAACAGAACTAGAGTTAAAAAAAAAAAGAAACTGGGCCAATCCATTGAACCTCTGTAAGCCAATTTTTAAAAATTAATTTTGAATCTTGGAGGCTCCATTGCATCTTTTTACACTAGGGTATCTTTTCTTTTTACTGGATTTTTTTTTTTTTGCAGGGCAATGAGGGTTAAGTGACTTGCCCAGGGTCACACAGCTAATAAGTGTCAAGTGTCTGAGGTCAGATTTGAACTCAGGTCCTCCTGAATCCAGGGCCAGTGCTTTATCCACTGTGCCACTTAGCTGCCCCCTAGATAGGCTTTTTTTTTTTAACTCCACATGTTCTTTTTTTTTCTAATACCTAATATACTTTAATAAATGCTTAATGCCCAAAGACTGGTGCTAACGCTTCTAATTTAAGGTGACCACTCATTAGATTTTTTAGACATCACAGATTTTTAACATCACATTTGGATAAGGTATCATTGTTAGCAAGTTTTTCTTTCCATGAAGACTCAATCGGCCTTGCTCCCAGTTCTAGCCTCTGGGGCTGAGCAGAACAAAGTTAATTCCTCTTTCTCTTGGCAGCCCTTCAGAAGCTAAGAATATGTCTTCATGTTCCTCCTAAGAGTTCTCCTTCCTGGGCATCCCTAATTCTTTCAATCATCTCTTTGTGGTCCCGTCTCCAGTCCCTTCATCACCTTGGCCACCTTCCTTTGCCTGTGGACTAGCTTGTCAAGCACGTTCCTCTTCTCCCTCCAAACTGCTTCTAATCTGGTCCTGTTTTTGGTTTTACAGAAAGAACCCAAGCCTGGAGACCTGCTAGAGATTTTCCGAACCAACTATTCTTACTGGGCTGTTTATGTGGGCTATGGTTGTGTTGTCCACCTGGCTCCTCCACGTAAGATGTTTCTCTCCTTTATTTCTTAGATATGGCTTGGCTGTGTGTAGGCAAGGGGCTGGGTGTCAACGTAGGGTGGTGCATGGTACCCATTACCAATGACCAACATCCTTAAGGTTTCCAGATTATGGATCCTTAAATGGGTCAGGCTAACTGTAGACTTGACAAGTACTGAATACACTTTCAACAATGTGGGGAAAAAATAGAGCTTAGCATTGGTGCTCCCTCCCGCCAACACCTACTGTCTATTGGTCTCTGCTGCAGAGAGAGAAGGGATATGGACCCAAACCACAGCGTCACATGGAGGCTGGCGCTGGAGGGAAGGTAGTAGGACTATTATAGCACAGTAACATTTCTAGGCCCTGGTGTCATTAGTTCTGGGTGGGCCAGAAATGGCACCGCTATTGAAGAAAGCTACTATTCCCTTGACAACCCACCACCCTTCAGAATTTTTGAGGACTTTACTTCTTTGCATTGATAGGGGAGGAGGCCCAGCCCAGGAGGAGAATGGAATATGGGGAAGGATCCTGTACTGAGGCAGAAAGGTTATGGGAATCTGTGCTCACAGTATCATCTCTGACTAAGGGACTAGAACCATTGTGTGTCAATCTGTGGGGATGTAGTAGGAGCTATTTTCTGGCTTGATCAACTCCCTCTTTAAAAACTTGGTCTGAGGGTCTTTGTGGCATTTGTTTATCATGTCACTGTTTGCATTCCCCTAGGAAAAAATACTCAGTTAAGGTTCTCTCAAGATTTCCTGAGTTCGTCCATAGCAGGAGTTTGAATAATTAATGTCATGGTTGACTTGGTTACTGAAGCTGTTTGGGAATATTTCCATGTATTTGAGTTTGATGTGAGTCAGGATAGCCAGACTGTCCCTCATTGATCTCTTTCTGACTCTGTCAGGAACATGGGACTGACTAAAGGCATTGTTGGGCTTCACCCATTAACAGACTGCTTACGGATGGATTCACTGCAGTTATTCCCTTTTTCCCCTTAAATCTAAAAGACCAACATGCTAATGTTGGTGTAGGCACCAAGAAGTCAGCCTGGAAGGATATAGCCCTGGTGAAGATGGAGCGGCTCTCTGTGGTGGCCGGGAATGACAAATACCAAGTCAATAACAAACACGATGACAAATACCAACCATTACCACCCAATAAGATTGTCCAAAGGGCTTTCAAAGAGGTGGGCAATGAAATATTTTACAAACTGATCCAGGAGTACTTCCTGACCTACCTGAGATATGGGATACCTGGAGGCAATCAGGTGGGTGGTCATAGAATGAATGAATGAATGAATGAATGAATGAATGATGCTAGCTAGCATTTATATAGTACTTTCAGGTTTGTAAAGCCCCTTATGATCTCATTTGACCTTTAGAACAATGCTGTAAGTGGGTGTGGTTATTGTTTCCATTTAACAGATGAAGAAGGATGTTGAGTGTCTTGCCCAGGGGTTCACCCAGTGAAGAAGTGGATTCAGACTCAGGTGGTTTTCCTGACTCTTAGTCTGGTGCTCTATCCACCACCTCACTGCTTAGCTACATGAGAGTGAATATATTTCAGGAAATGTCAAAGACAGGTTCTGTGTTTGGCATGACCTGTGGGATATTTCTTTTTCTTTTTTTTTTTGGGTGAGGCAATTGGGGTTAAGTGACTTGCCCAGGGTCACACAGCTAGCAAGTGTCAAGTGTCTGAGGCCGGATTTGAACTCAGGTCCTCCTGAATCCAGGGCCGGTGCTTTATCCACTGCGCCACCTAGCTGCCCCACTGTGGGATATTTCTAAGAGGTTTGAGCTGAATGGAGCAGGTACAGAATACATGAGGTTTGGCCCATTTGCCCAGCCTGACCTGGGGCCTTGCTTTTGACTTTCTTCTATCTGGAAACCTCTTCTTGCTTTCTTGGGTTGAACAAATGAGGCTTGTAAAGCTCCAATAAGTTTTAGGAATGAAACAAATATAGCGTAATTTTGAGTGACCTCTTAGGGCCAAGCTTTCACCAAGCTCTTAAAGGGAGATCATACCATTATTCCTACTTTGTGCCTGGTTAACAGAGCCCATGAATAACACCTGGCTTGATTCAGTCTGAGTTTTGCACTTCCTACAATTCATACACAGAAGTGTGGGGCAATATAGGACTTCCCCAAATGTTAGCCTCTAATTTGTTTATTACCATGGATATGATGCTGGTTGATTAGGGCATTTTCTTATGTCCTGAGGTGTAACGTGATTTTGTGACTCTGAAGGGTCGTTGCCTTCATTAACGTACCCATACTTTTTATAAAATTAGACAGATGTGTTAAAATTTTCCTTTCTTTCAAGAGCTGTCTAGGAAGTCTCCTGGCTCCAAGGTGGACACATCTGATCTGTCTTTTCCTCATGTTTCTCCTGTTCTTCCTCTTCTCCTCTCATTAGTCATTCACTTGCCATACCCCCAGCCTCCATCATCTTCCCCATCTCCAGCTCCCATTTTGGCTTACTTGAGTTCTTATGATTCATTCTATTCCCTCCTTTATCAGGGTGCTGGGGTTGACCCCTGCTCTCTTATCTGCCCCCATGTTTGTTGACTTTGGTCTTTGGCTCAGGAAACCAAAAGCCAAATGCAAACTTGTCAGAGCTGAGGGCTCAGACAGTGGAAGGTGGTAGGCAGTGCTATGCTGGCAAACATTTAACAACTAGGTCTCCAAAAACCCACTACACATTTTTAAGGTTAGTCTCCATTATTACTATATCCTCCATTACTTTCTTAAGTCTAGACAGTCAGTCACATAATAAATCAAGCCTTGATTGGTAGGCTTTGCTGGTTTCTGAGGGGCAAATTATCCCACAGACAATTGAACAATTGGTCAGTAGGAGCTTGTTCTAGAACATTCCATATACCAAGCTTCCATGATGACCAGCCTTCCTCTATGTTCACAGGTTAGAGAGGCCTTCCAAGGACTCTGGACAATACAATTTGACTTATTAACTTGGTGCTTTTGAGAAATGAACATCAAAAGGAATAAAATAGATTCTAGTAAGTTTTCTAAGAAAAGTGATCCATTTAAAAATATTGCAAATATAATGAACACAATCATTGAAGTCATGTCAATAAATGGGAAAAAAAGCTTCCATTGATGTTTAAAAATCTTTTTTTGGTTACATTTTGAGTGCTGAGTTGTCTCCTTCACTTCTTCTTAACCCTGTGTTAGAGAAGGCCAACTATTTGATATAGATATATATATGAAGAACCATACAATACTTCCATATATCAGTTCTTTCTCTGGAGGTGGCTAGCATGCTCCTTCATAAGTCTTTCAGAGTTGATTTGAATGATTATATTACTCAGAGTAGTTTTTCTTTCTTCCTTCCTTCCGTTATTCACAGCGACTCTTCGGACAGTGTTGCTGTTACTGTATACAACATTCTCTTGGTTCTACTTGTTTTACTCTATATTATTTCATGCAATTCTTTCCATGTTTTTCTAAAACTGTCCTGTTTGTTATTTCTTACAGCACAGCAGGGTTCCATCTGTAAAGAAGGAATTGATATTTGAGGTTTTTATGCCTCGGTGCGCACTGGCCTGGGGCTCTCCAAACTGTACAGTGCTCCACCCACTAGTTGTAGCTGTTGCCATGGTGCTGGCACCTCACATCATCACCACTCGCTGACGCCTACATGGTCCTGGCAAAATTCTAATGACTGGAAGCCTAGTGAGGGCAGTCTGGTCCCCACACATCAGAATCACATACCACAACTCATTTAGCCATTCCTGAATTGATGGGCATCCCCTTGATTTCCAATTCTTTGCTACCAGAAAGAGCTGCTATAAATGTTTTAGAACATAGGTTTTTTTTCTTCTTTTTTGCCTAATCACCATGGGAAATAGACCTAATAGTGGTATTGCTGTGTCAAAGGGTCAATCTCCATTTTTGTTAAAAACCCTAATAAACAACATAGGAATGGAAAGGTATTCTTAAAAATATGATAAAAACCTATATCTTGAACCAAGAGCTACTATTATTTGCAATGGAGAAAGACTGGAAATCTTCCCAATAAGTAAGGGTTTAAGCCATGATGATCCCTCTCCATACTACTATTTGGCATAATAATAGAAATAATAATAATAAATCATTATTATAGCAATAAAATTAGAGAAAATATAGGTATAAATATTAGCAAAGAGGAAACAAAATTGTCCTTACTAGCAAGCAAAATATTTCATTTATTTATTTATTTGTTTGTTTGTTTGTTTTGGGGGTGAGGCAATTGGGGTTAAGTGACTTGCCCAGGGTCACACAGCTAGTAAGTGTCAAGTGTCTGAGGCTGGATTTGAACTCGGGTCCTCCTGACTAGAGGGCTGGTGCTCTATCCACTCACTGCACCACCTAGCTCTCCCCAAAATATTTTATTTAGAAAACATCAGAGAATCAGTTAAGAAACTGAGATGATTAATTACTTCAGTTGAGTAGCAGGAAATAAACTCCACAGCAATCATAATTTTTTCTATAGTATTAATAAAAATTAGGAGGAAATGATTGAAAGATACATTCTATTCAATTTCTCTACTAAAAATATATAAAATATCGGAGATTTAACCTACCGAGACATACTCTGGGTTTAAATATTTAAGTACTTAAGTTATGGCCTTCCCCACCCCAATTAATTGCTAAAGAGACTAAGTTTTAAATGTGTAAAGATGATAGCTTACAGTACAAACAGTGATCTGTGGGTTTCTTTGACTGGGTTAAGAAAGAGCAGTATGACAAAAAAGGCAGCTAGGTGGCACAGTGGATAAAGCACGGGCCTTGGATTCAGGAGGACCTGAGTTCAAATCCAGTCTCAGACACTTGACACTAGCTGTGTGATCCTGGGCAAGTCACTTAACCCTCGCTGCCCTGAAAAAAAAAAAAAAAGACCAGTATGACTAGTGGAGAAGATCAACCATACCCACTAAGCCCACATATAGCAGTCAGTCTATGGGTGAATTCAGACTACAGGGGTCTAGCATAGCAGTGGAAAATTTCTGTTCTGTCCCTGAGAAATACAAGAACAAATATAGACAAAATATAGACAGATCAGTGCAGAAAGATAGCCACCTGAGGGTTAGGTGGCTTCAAGGTGCATAACTCCTTGAACCAGAAAAGAAAGCTGGTGATGGACTCAAGAAAGGGTCTCTAGTAACCCAGAACTGTGAGCTGACCCTTTGGTCACCCAGGAAACTGATTGATTACATCCAACCATTTTTGAGTTGGCTGTCAGGGAGAATAGTTGTACTCCTCCACAAATGATACCTTTGTGTCGCTGTCAGAAAATTGGGTCTGAAAGAATCACTGGGCCTGACCCAGGGTGGGACCCACATCACCAACTTCCCACCGGATGTCTTATATCTTCTTTTTGGAATGAAAGGTAAATATGCTGGCAGAGTCTCCTCATTTGCAAATGAGGAGCTGGGAGCCTGTAACCTCTTAGGTCACTTATCAGCTCTAGATCTTTGATCCTATGGTTGGTCCTCTGTCAGTCACTGCTGATATTGCATGTATACCTCATTACCCTCACATTCCAAGTTTAAACCCATTATCTTTGGATTTCTATGTATACTTGAGGGAAAATGCTGTATACACCAACTGCTCTTACTATACCACTCTTTCTTTTCTTTTTTTTTTTTTTTAGTGAGGCAATTAGGGTTAAGTGACTTGCCCAGGGTCACACAGCTAGTAAGTGTTAAGTGTCCGAGGCCAGATTTGAACTCAGGTCCTCCTGACTCTAGGGCTGGTGCTCTATCCGTTGCGCCACCTAGTTGCCCCTTTACCACTCTTTCTAAAAGCTAATTCACTCGAGCTGAGAACCAAGTCCTCCCAGTGACCTCCCTTCATTCCACGACATCCTCTTCCACTTTGGGAGAGTTTCCGTTGTTAGGATGTCTCTTTATTCCCAGCCTCAGCTGGGCTCTGTCTTCTACCAGTTCTGTAGCCAAGCAGAACGAGGCTACTCCTGCTTTCTCAGGGCAGTCCTTCAGATAGCAGAAGTCAGTGATCGTGTCCTGGTTATGTGTCTCTTTCCTAGTGCTGTTGACCAATCTCTTTATGGTCTCGTTTCCAGTGTCCTCATTGCCTTGGCCACCTTCCTTTGGGTGTGCATGAGCTCGTCCAAGTCTGCCCCAAAGCTGCTTGTCTAACCTGGCCCTATTTTCGGTTTCACAGCAAGAGCCCAAGCCTGGAGACCTGATTGAAATATTCCGAAGAGGCTATTCTCATTGGGCTGTTTATGTGGGCTATGGTTGTGTTGTCCACCTGGCCCCTCCACGTAAGACGTTTCTCTCCTTTATTTCTTAGATATGGCTTGGCTGTGTGCAGGCAAGGGGCTGGGTATCAAGGTGGGGTGGTACGTTATATCTACTGACAATGGCTGACCCTGACAAGCTTTTCTTTTGATAGACCCTTAACGGAATGAATCTGGGTGATTAGGGATTTACCCAAGGGCACAGACTATATATATAGAGAGAGGGCACTGGGCATACTTGAAGGCCTTCAACAGAGAGGAAACAGCACAACGTAACACTCTTCCTCCATCTCCTCCCCTAACCCCTCTACGGCAGCATGGGGAGACACAAAAGAGTGAATGGATACTAATCATTGCTGACCTGAGTTGATCTTCAGATGTCTTCTGTTGACACACATTTCATTTAACCACACACTCTTACTCCTCGCTGCCACTGTCTCCCTGATGTTCCCTCCCTCCCAGTAAAGTAAGAACCACACTGCTGTTTTTGGCTAAGTCTGGACAAGTGCCCTGCTAAAATTTTTGGAGAACACATTCCACACTGCTTGTCCTTGACCTGGTTTGTGCTACTCCAAGCACCGACACTGTTAGTTCTCACATTTATTTATGCATAAGAATTTCAATAGATTAATGGATGTCTGATTATGTCCAATCATTTTTGAGTTTGCTCAAAACTTGGGGATTTGTCAGGGAGGATAGTCATACTCTCCCACAAATGATACCTTTGTGCCACTGTCAGAAACTTGGGGGGACCACTGGGCCTGACCCAGGGTGGGACCCACATCACCAACTTCCCATTGGATGTCCTACTTAAGATGGAGTCCACTGTAGGCACCTTCTTTTTTTTTCTTTGGTGGGGCAATGGGGGTTAAGTGACTTACCCAGGGTCACACAGCTAGTAAGTGTCAAGTGTCTGAGGCTGGATTTGAACTCAGGTCCTCCTGAATCCAGGGCTGGTGCTCTATCCACTGTGCCACCTAGCTGCCCCCAGCACCTTCTTTTTGGAATGGATCTCCTCATTTGCAAATGAGGGGGTGGTAGCCTATAACCTCTCAGGTCATTTATCAGCTCTAAATCTTTGATCCTATGGTCCTATGTCAGTCATTGCCGATATTGCACCACTTAAGAGAGAACTGCTCTATGTGATGGTTGGAAGCAACAGGTACCAAGTCAATAACAAGTATGACGACAGTGACCCACCACTGCCACCCAGCCAGATTGTGCATCGAGCCTTGAAATTGGTGGGGAAAATGGTTCCCTACAACCTCCTCAATAATAACTGTGAACACTTTGCAACCCGACTGAGATCTGGAGTCCCTCGCAGTGATCAGGTGTGTTCTAAGTAGCAGGCCCCTCAGGCTGGTGGTTGAGTGAGTGAATGAATGACTGCAAAGGACTAATTCAATTCAACCTTTATTAAGTGCATACTTCATGCAAGGTATTGTGCTAGGCTGTGGTGGAGAGAGAGACAAAAATGAACCCGCAAGCTCTAAGGACCTTACATTCCACCTGGGTAAGTGCATACAAAATAACAAAAATGTAAATGTTTGAGGGGAATCAACCCACCTGTCCTACTGACTCCCTTCCTAGATTTCTCTTCCCTCTTGTAGCAATGCTCCTAGAAAAAGCTCTTGTTTACACTCATTTAGTTCCTCCCCTTCCTCTTCTCTAACTCAACCCTCAGCCTTTTGCAACTGGGCTTCAGACCTCATTCTTCAAAGTCCCCAGTGATGCCCTAATTGCTAATGATTTCAATTCTCATCCTTCTCCACTTTTCTGCCATTAGCTAGCTGACCCGCCTCTCCCTGGGTGTTTGTCTTCTCTGGTTTTGTGATATTGCTCTTTCTTGGTTCTCTTCCTACCTGTCTGCCCTACCTCATTCTCCTTATTCTCCATATCCCATCCACTAACTGGGGGAGGATCCTAAAGTGCTTTGTTCACCATTCTCTTTTCTCATCCTCCTCGTTCTCATCCTCGTCCTCCTTCTCTCTCTCTCTCCCTCCCTCTCTCTCTCTCTCCCTCCCTCTCTCTCTCTCTCTCTCTCTCTCTCTCTCTCTCTCTCTCTCTCTCTCTCCTCTCTCTCTCCCTCTCTCTCTCTCTCCCTCCCTCTCTCTCTCTCTCTCTCTCTCTCTCTCTCTCTCTCTCCTCTTTCTCACTCTCTCTCTCCTCTCTCTCTCTCTCTCTCTCTCCTCTCTCTCACTCTCTCTCTCCTCTCTCTCTCTCTCCTCTCTCTCTCTCTCACTCTCTCTCTCTCCCTCTCTCTCTCTCTCTCACTCTCTCTCTCTCTCTCTCTCTCTCTCTCTCTCTCTCCTCTCTCTCCCTCCCTCTCTCCCTCTCTCGCTCTCTCGCTCTCTCTTTCTCCCTCTCTCTCTCTCTTGCTCTCTCTTTCTCCTCTCTCTCTCCTCTCTCTCTCTCTCTCCCTCTCTCGTTCTCTCTCTCTCTCTCTCGCTCTCTCTCTCTCCTCTCTCTCTCCCTCTCTCTCTCTCTCCCTCTCTCTCTCTCCCTCTCTCTCTCTCTCGCTCTCTCTCTCTCTCTCTCTCCTCTCTCTCTCTCTCCCTCTCTCTCTCTCTCTCCCTCTCTCTCTCTCCCTCTCTCTCTCTCTCTCTCTCTCTCGCTTACTCTCACCCTTGCTCTCGCTCTCAATCTCGCTCTCTTTCCCTCTCTCCCTTCTTATCAGCTCCCATTAGTTCAATGATCATTATTCCTTCACAGATGACTCTCAGAAATAAATATCCAGACCCGATGCCACGTCACCAACTTTCGAAAGGACATTTTCAATCGGATGTCCTGTAGGCATCTTAAAATCAACATGTCCAAAACCAGAACTCATAATCTTTCCCATGAAACCTACTCTTTCCCCATACTCCCATCTATTTTCTGAGGGCACTACCATTCTTGTAGTCACCCACGTTTGCTACCTTGGGCACCCCTTAGACTTCTCATCTCCCTCACCCCCCAGGTATCCAATCAGTTGCCAAATCTTGTTGCTCCTTCTTCTATCACATCTCTTGCATTGTCTCATACAGCCACATCATAGTTCAGGGTTTCATCACCCCTGATTCAGACGATGTAACAGTTCTTCCCATCTTAAATGCATCCTCCATATAACTACCAAAGGGATATTCCTAAAGCAGAGGTTACTCCCCTGCTCAAAAAGCTTCCATGGCTCCCTATTGCACACAGGGCCAAATTCAAACTCCACTATTGTTATTTTGAAGCCTTTCACAACCAGCCTTCCTATACTCTATGGCCATCCAAGATGGCTTCCCTGTTATTCCTCATACAGGTTATGATCCCTCTGGTCTCCAACCTACCTAGAATGGATTCCCTCCTTATCTTTTCCCTTAACACTCCCTATTTTCCTTCCTTCCTCTGCCCACACTTTCTCCTGAGACTGCTGTGTTTTACTTTGTAGAGATGTCAATATCTGTACACGCTGTTTTTCGAGGTAGAAAAATAGTTTCCTGATGCCAGGGATTGATTCATTTTTTTTGTCTTTGTCCCCTCAGTGCCAGAAATGCTCACGGAGTGATTGATTTATGGAGAAAACACAAACAACAGGGGGATAAAGAAAGGGCTCTGGAAGGAGGTGATGCCAGAAGCCCTTTGTCTCAAAGTAAGCTAGGGATATCAAGAAGTGTGGTGATCAGGAACGAGGGAATGCCTTCTACCCAGCAGAGGGCCATCTGCAGCAAGGCACAGAAGTAGATGACGGAATGATAGAACCTGGGAAGAGAGAGTCAACCATTTGACTGGACAGTGCAGGAAGGGGTGGGGGGAAGTAACATGATTGGCAACATAGGTAGGTGGCCAGATCTAGGGGATATTTAAATGCCTAGAAGAGTAATTTGTATTTTACTCCAGAGGCTACAGGAAATCACGGGAGATTTTTAAGTGACTCTACCAAATCAAGGCAGGTGACAGTCACATCTGTGCATTGGGAACATTAGCTTTGGCAGCTGTGTGTAAGAGAGAGAGGGTCAAGCCTTGAGGCATGGAGACCAATGTCGAGGCTGATTGCAATAGTCCAAAGTGAGAGAGGATAATGGTCAGAATACAGCAAAGGTTGGGTGAGTTTAGAGAGCTATTTCAGAGGTAAAACGAACCATATGATTCCATATGGGACCTCAGGGAAGAGGAGAATCAAGGAGGGTTGCCAAGGTTGTGAATTTTTTGTTGTTGTTGTTGTTTGTTTTTTTGGTTTTGTGGGACAATGAGGGCTAAGTGACTTGCCCAGGGTCACACAGCTAGTAAGTGTCAAGTGTTTGAGGCCGGATTTGAACTCAGGTCCTCCTGAATCCAGGGCCAGTGCTCTATCCACTGTGCCATCCAGCCACCCCCAAGGTTGTGAATTTGGATGACTGGCAGGATGGTGGTGTTCCAAGAGCAACAGGGAAGGGGGAGGAACAATGGTGGATGTAAACAAATGAAAAAAATGTATTGTAGGAAATCATGGAGCAGGCGTGTGCAGTCCTTTGGTTCCCAGTGGTTTGGCCTGATAAGGAGATGTGAAGACAGCAGATGCTTTGTTCATTGCCTCAGCTTGACCTTGGCCCCTTAATTCACTTTCCCGTCTGGGCCACTTTCCTATCCTTGGTAAAGAAGCCATTCTGTATAAATCTCTGGGAAGTTCTTTGAAACAGCCTGGCTAAGTGTCACGTCCATTGATCTCTGGGCCAGATTCCCAGTTTCTTTAGGGCAGACTGTTCTTGGGCCTCTTTTGGGAGCATGCTTCGAGCAGCTTTCTGCCCTGGCCAGACCACATTGAGAGTACTGTCCTGGACAGTACATTTTAGGGACTGCACTGGCAAACAGTAGAGCATCCAGGAGAGAGCGACCAGAATGGGAAAGGTCTCAAGCCTGTGGCCTAGAAGGACCATCTGAAGGAGCTAGGGACGTTTAGTCCAGAAAAAAGGAACTCTGTGTTGTGGTAGGGACTGGGGAGGGGTATGGCCTGAATTAGATGACTCCTGAGGTGTCTTTCCCAGTTCTGAGATTCTGTTTAAGTCTATATTAGCTTCATGGTATTTGGAGCTCTTAATTTGCCAGAATTCACACATAGGGGTCATAGACACAGGATGGCTATGAATGACTTCACCAAACAATGAATTTGTGTATTGCCTGGAGAGAATGCTGCTCACCTAGAACACCCAAGTTTCCTTAAGTTATGATGTTACTTTAGGACTTTGGAAGATCTTTGCTTTCTTTCTTCTTCTTCTTTTTTTTTTTTTTTTTGGGGCAGGGCAATGAGGGTTAAGTGACTTGCCCAGGGTCATACAGCTAGTAAGTGTCAAGTGTCTGAGGTCGGATTTGAACTCAGGTCCTCCTGAATCCAAAGCCACTGCTTTATCCACTGCACAACCTAGCTGCACTGAGATCTTTGCTTTCAATCACAGCACGCTTGCTGTTGAGGGTGGCATTCTCCTTTCCAACTTCTCCCTTGTTATTAGAGAACTAGGTGAAGTCCTTGGGCTCCAAGTCAACTCTTTTGGATCTAGCTTTTCCTAGCAAGGCCTCCCTTGCTTTTCTTCTTTTCATCTTTCAATGCCTAGTGGTTCTAATCCTGTTTCCTACCTATAATCCCAGTTTTGCTTATCCCCATTTTCCCCTTCCTTGTACAGTGTGGTTGCCCCACATCCTTGGATTAGCCTGTTTTTGTGAACTCCTTTCTTTGGTTAAGACAGCTGAGAGACAAATTTTTTTTTTTAAATTAAAACAAATTTAAATTAAAAAAATTTTTGAGAGGCAAATCTTGAACCAAGCACTCAGGTGAAGAAGGGGGGACAGGTGTCCACACTGACGGTCCTTCCCTCTGTTCACAGATCAGAAATGCTCTCCTGAAATTACCGGGTTTGGCAGTCAATCTCATGGAACTCATGCAATGAGAAACTAACTTCAAGAGAGAGGAAAACCAAATGATGAAAATAAAATTCATGAACAAAGCGAACACACGTCAGAGAGAAAAGAAAAAGAATGGTCAGAACCTCCTGTGCCCAGTTATGTTCTAGCAAAGCCAAGATTTTAAGGAAATGTGGATGGTTACCTCCAAAAATCTAAAACACCCACATTAACCAAACAAGAACTAGAGATCTTAAACAGCCCGATATCATACAATGAAACTGAAGAAACTATAAAGGAATTGCTAAACGAAAAAGTCCCCAAGCCCTGGTCCAGATAGATTTATAAGTGAAATTTATCAAATGTTTAAAGAGAAATGAACATTTATACAAAAATTACTATCAGTAATTGAGAAAGTACCCTCAGATAAAGATAAATATGGTCCTGATACTGAAACCTGGGAAGGCTAAGCAGAAAAAGAAGGCCCAATGTCACTACTGAATATTGATGAAAAATTGTTACATAAGATCACAATAGAATGGGGGGTGGGGGAGGGACTGACTGGGGGGAAACCACCCTGACTAACTTGTTAGGTGCCACAGTAGAGTTCTGGATCTGGAATCAGGAAGACTTGAGTTCAAATCCAGCCTCAGACACATACTTGCTGCGTGACTCTGGGCAAGACACTTAACTTCTCTCTGCCTCAGTTTCCTCATTTGTAAAATGGGGATAATCATAGCACCTACCTCCCAGGGTTGCTGTGTGGATCAAATGAGATCACATTTGTAGAGCCTAAAACAAGATAAATACTAGCTGTTTTTATTATTTAGGTAAGTTCTCCCCAGTCAACTTGATCCGATTGTAGAGGATGGATCTTTTTTTTTTTTTTTAAGTGAGGCAATTGGGGTTAAGTGATTTGCCCAGGGTCACACAGCTAGTAAGTGTTAAGTGTCTGAGGTCGGATTTGAACTCAGGTCCTTCTGAATCCAGGGCCAGTGCTCTATCCACTGCGCCACCTAGCTGCCCCGCAGAGGATGGATCTTTGTCTGAAGGGTACTGCTTATGGAAGTTCAGTCCTTTCTCCTTGTTGAGAGGACACAGGGAACTTCTCTCATTTGGTTGCCAGTGAATGGAGCTGACTCCAAGATCCCGCTTGTCAGAGGAGTTAGGCCCTCTGTGGTTGATAAGAGTAAGCTGGGAAGCTTCTTATCCTTTTTCTTGTCTGGAACTTTCTCTCTCTGGGATTTCCACACAGTTATTGGAGGGGAATATGTTCTTTTTTTTTTCATGATCACCTTCTCTCCCCTGCCCCCATATCAGAAAACTGTTGCTTATAGGAGAAACACAAGCCAGAGCAGTCTAGGGGAACCTGACAGAGAAATTTCCAGACCTCCAGGTCTTGTCTACCTTCTTCTGTCTTTCTGTTTTTCCTTTTGATCATTGGTCAATGATTGGCAATCCTGAGTATTCCCAGGCTCTGGGAGGCTGGTGCCTCATACCTGATGTCAGTTTCTCTAACTTAAGAACTCCCAGAGGGAGAAGAAGGGGATCTCTAACAGAAGCCTCCCCTGTCAGCTGAAGGATACAAGCCCTGATGAGGGACCAGGAGATCTGGCCCTTGACAACCCTCTTTGGGTATTTACTTGAGTCACTCTGACAGGGTGGAGAGTGTCTTCATCTTCTGGGTGGGCCCCCACAGCTCTGGGGACCACAGTGAAGCAGACTTAACTCGCTTGGAGTTGGTTGCTTCATTTTGGGGGAGGGGAGGAAAAAGAGCTGGGCTGAACCCAAAGATGGCCAGTCTGTGTTGAGGTCTGCCTCCACCTATATTCTTCCGGCAAAGTCTCTAAAACAGCGTGCTTAAGCATGGCTCCTATCTAGGGTTTCCCCCAAAAGGTGGGTATCAGGGACCATTGCTACAAAGGTACTCAATGTTCAATATGGATACTGTGTATGGGATGGTCTTTATTTCATCCCACAGAAAGGTCAAGATGCAGAGCACTCAAGGCATGCATGTGTGCAGAAAACAAATCATCTCCAATAAGCCACTTTAAAGACAGCTTTGTGGGAGGGATTGCTGAATTAGGCTTGTTTGCACTTACTTTGGATCCACACTCTCCAAGTGTGGCTATCTCTAAGATAATCCTAAAGGAATATCACTGGGGCACCTGAGAGGGGGGATGGCTTGGAGTAGGGAGAGTCTCAAGACCAATTAGAAGGGTACTGTGACCGTCCAGACATGAGGTGATGAGGGCCTGCACCAAGATGGCAGCTATGTGAGTAGAGGGGTTGACAGCAGAAATCTGGCTGGGTATGGGGGGTGAATGGAGTGAGGAGGCAAGGACGACAATGATGTTTTGAGCTTGCTTTAATGCTTGAATCCTGCACTCAGAAACTCGTGACCCACAAATGCCCATTCCTTAGAATCACCAGTAGCTGACCTCAGAAAAGGAATGAAAAGGCAGAAGAGGGCTAAGGGCTAAGGATTCAAGGTCTAGTCTATGGCCACCATGGACTTCTGTTGCAAGTTTCCATTGCCGTGGGGCAATCAGAGAGTTGGGAGGGGAGGAAAAGTCCCAGAAAGTCTACAAGTCTGAGGAAAAGAAAGTACTGGAAAAATCAAGGAAGTCACCAAGCATTTTTTAAAGGACTGACTCTGAGTGTCAGGCACTGTGCTAGGCACTGAGGATACAAAGCAGGGCCAACAAACCCCAGTCCTTGCTCATAAGGAGCTCACAGTCTAATGGGCGAGACTAAAGGGAAACCACTAAGTTCCAACAAGAAGTATAGAGGACAAATGAGGGCTAGTCTCTGTGGGAGGGCACTGAGATAATGAAGGACAGGCTTCTTCCAGAAGGTCGGACTTTAGGGAGACTTGTGGGAAGCCAGGATGAGGATGCAGGGGCTCCAAGCTCGGGGCCAATGAAAACATTTGGTTGGAAGATGGGGTGTCCTGTGGGAGGAACAGTAAAGAGACCCCTGTTTCTTGGATTGAAGAATACATGGAGGGGAATAAAGTGTAAGAAGATTGGAAAGGTAGGCAAGAGGTAGGTTATGGATTTTATATTTGATCTTGGAGGTAATAGGGAGCCACTTGTGTTTCCTGAATGTGTGTGTATGCGTGTATGTGTATATATGTGTATGTATGTGTGTGAGTGTGGGTATCTGCGTGTCTTTCCTCTTGACTCTCTTGTCTCCAACCACCTTCAGCAAGGCCCTAGTCCATGAGGATCAGAGGGACTCACTGCCTCCTATCATGGCACATTGTACCCTCCTCCGTTATGGGCTCAGCATCCAGGTCCTAGCTGTAAGGGACAGACTCCAATCTCCAAAGGTCCACACCCTGTAAGCTCATCAGGTGAACTGGGTAAACCACCAAGTCAGTCAGGGGTTCCCTGATCAACCCTATGGTGTTGTTCTTCCCTTGTCCAATATTCTAACAAATCAATTGGGGTGCTCGGGGCACATTAGTCTGTCCCTCTAATTGCAGATAGTCTTCCGGGGACCTGGAGAGACTCCCACATAGTCCTGTGGGAAGCATCTCCCCAGGATCTTGACTAAAGATTCTTTGCACAGTCCATATGGCATAGTGATTTTTACTAGGTTTTCTTGTTTTTACATCAACACAGTTCTGAATAAATGGCTTCCTGGGTGTCATTCAAAGAGAACAGGCAAAGCCTTCTTAGTTCTTAGATAAAAAAAATTACACAAGTTCAACAAACAAACATTTTACAAAATTCTCCTAGGCTACCTACCTACTGATAAGGGCTTGACTGAATCCAAAGTAAACGGAAAAGAACAAAATTAAAATAAGCAATGGTAAAAAAATAAATAAATCCAGGTTTCTCTGCTCAGAGTGCAAGCACAGGCCAGATGAGGTCCCAAGGCATGTGGGGCCTTATCAAAGGGATGAGAGACCTGGGGTTGACTTGAAGTCACCTGTTCACAGACAGGTGAGAAACTAGCCATCCGGTAGGAAAAGTTATTTGATTGGTCCCTACAACGACAGGCCAACCTATATATTTCTGAAGTGGATGCCTGCAAATGCATAGGGCAACCCAGGTTGGGTTAGGCACCAAAATTTCTGCAGTGGGTCTCTGAAACACTTAGGGAAATGAGAGCATTTCTCTAATGTATCGTTGCAGTATTTTGGGTCATCCAAAGAGATTTGGACTCACTTCATGCTGGGACAAAAAAGGGAGCTCGAAAAGAAACTGAACAAACTCAGCTAAGACCCAAGATATTCAGTGTTTCTGAAAAGGGATTAACTGGAAATCAATCCCTCATATCCCAAAGTCCCCACAAAATGTACTTCATTATTCCTGGTCAACCACCAAGCAGTTATTCCATAGAATAAAACAAAGGAACAATATTTACTTAGAGGAACAAAACTTTGGAAGTTGGTTGTAAAAATATTTTAACTTACTGCCTAATTTGGGGGGACTAATCTATCTGCAGGGGTAATCTGGGGACTTTTGACTGATTGGCTATCTGACTGCTATTAACTTAATATGGGCCCTTTATAAAGTTCCAACACACTGCTCCACTCCCCAAATTGATAAGCAAACAATTAAGAAACCTCTTTATTAAATAACCAAAGCAGAATGTATTTATAAAAATCAATATAAAAGATAAGAGTAAAGAAATGCAAATGATACAACCTGTCTGCTTTTAATAACAATAAGGGCCTTTGCCACCTCTTGCCTTAGGGCATGCTCCAGTTTTCTCCAACTTTCACCTTTCTTCTAATTCTGAGCCCCTTTTACTTTGTACTGCCATGCTGAACCCCTGTGTTTCTTTCTCACTGACCTCTCCTTCTGTTCTCTTAATCTTCTGTCCTCCTTCTCAGCATCTCTAGCATCCCTTTCTCACCGAACTCTCAGCCTCTCTATCCTCTGGAGTCCTCCTTAATCTTGTCAGCCCCGGCCCCCGCCGCCCACCCCCCACCCCTCGCCCCAGTCCATTCCTTTCTTGCTCTCTTCTTAATCTTCGCTTTCTCCAACCTGTACCCTGTGCTGACCGCTTCTGTGCTGGCTGCCGCCCCCTTTCACCATCTAACTCCCTGGTATATATCTTCCTTCTCTCCACTCAAACCTCGGGGCTCCCTGCATCCCCGCACACATCAAACTAATCTGCTGGCCGCACTCAGGCTGTGGCTGGGGAGGCTCGACCACACCCAGAGGCCCGTGCCCCACGCTGCATGCCTGGGACCTCAGCACGGGCTATGCCAGAGCCTGGTCTGGATGAGCGAGGGATCTCTGGGATAGATCCTCTCAGGGCGGAGGGAGCTGGGGCTTTTTCCCCCAGCCATCTGACTTGGCGTCTTGTACAGCCCACGGGGCTTTTTTGGCTCTGCTAAAGCGGAGGGTGAAGGGCACCAGCCCCTCTGACAGAAAAGACCCTGAGGGCCTAAGGCTTTTTAATCTCAGTCCAAAGGTAGGGTCTCCAAATCAAAAAATAAATTTCCACAGGGTAATGAAAAATAATATAAACAGTGCCTCAAACTGCATTGTAATTAGCAGTAATCCTTAAAATTGATTGGTATTGGTTAAATTTTTTTAAAAAGTAAGAAACTCAATTCTGTGCAATTATAATGATCAAGTTTGACCCTGGAGAAGAGTTGAGAAAGTGCATTTCCCTCCTCTCTCTGCAAAGGGGGAACTATGGACATGGAATGTTGTTAGGTTTGTGGATGTGTTGGCAGATATTTTGAATTTTTTTCTTTTTTTAAAAAAATCTGTTATGGGATGGCTCTTTTAGTGGGAGTAGGAAAAGGATATGTCCTGAAGTAAATGTAATACAAAAGCTGATGACATCAAAGTGTATGATATGATTATGGATTTGAGTCAGATTAAACTCTGAGGATGGGGTTTGGAAGGTACTCAGCCCTGCCCCAGTATAGTTCGTTTAGAAGTTTATTGCTTGTCAAATTCTCACTGTCTCCTTTAAGTTTTATTGCCAATTAACAGTATTTTTACTTCTGCTCAGTCTCCCCACTTGTCAGCTACATATTAGTTTTGTCTGCAATCCATCATGTGTCAGAACCCCAGTCAGTGGTTCAGGGAGTTTGCCCACCAATTCAATACTCCGGACTCAAGAAGAAAGGACAAGGCTCAGCACAGGATGCAGCAATTAAGTTGAGACCAGATGTTAAGTGACATGTCTCTTTTTCTCAGAGCAGAATCCCCTTGACCCTAGGGTCCCAGCAATGTGTTATTCTTTTATTCTTTATTCTATTTCTTTGACTTCCCAACATGGCCGAAGATAAATTTTAACCCTGTCATCCTTCTAGAATTAACACGACTACAAAACAATGCTAAAGCACCTGAGTGACTCTTCCTGTTATTCAGGTTGAATATCTTTAGAGACAGGGGCCGGGAGAGGGGAGTCAGTGGGAACTGTGAGATCTGAAACATCTGACTGTCACTCCCCTGTTTCCTCTGCCTTTGGTTTGACCTTGTTCCCCCTCCCCTTCTCCCCCTTGTTCCTGGAACATGTATGCATGTCTCCATACATTGATCACGAGCTGAACATGCACCCTGGGTGAGACAGGATTGGATGTTAGATTGTGAGCTCGACCTAGTGTGTGTGGGGACTTCCCTTCTGACCAACATTCCTATATAAGGTCAAGGCATGTATTAGCTGGCGCGGTTCAGGTATTGAGCTTGCCCATTCCTATGGGAATGTAATAAATCTGCCTCTGCTTGACTTGGTGGTCTCCTCGGGTTATTTGGGTAAACTGAGGCAGTTTGCTCCATACAAAAGCATTTAAAAATTATTTGGTATCAGTTAGAATAGGAAAGTTGTTGGGTCATGTCAGAACTGTTGTGGATGCACCAAAGCCTTATTCTTTAGATGACCTTAAGGCTAGGGTTACAGAAGCAATCCTTACCATCAAAGAGGAGTAGCTGATGAAGGTTTTGACAAAGTTCAAGATGGTTGTTATTCTGAATTTTAATAAGAAATATCAATATTTTAATATGTCATATCATTAGCCTTTCAAGTGTCTTTTTCAAGTTCATAGCTTTTGAAGTTATTTATTTATTTTTTGTGGGGCAATGAGGGTTAAGTGACTTGCCCAGGGTCACACAGTAAGTGTCAAGTGTCTGAGTCCAAACTTGAACTCAGGTCTTCCTGAATCCAGGGCTGGTGTTTTATCTACTGTGCCACCTAGCTGTCCCCAGCTTTTGAAGTTATTAAAACACTAAGACTTTTGGGATACCATATATAGGTGTGTGTGAAACTGATAAAAGTATTTAAGATCAGGAGCCATTTTGGAATAAACGGTGAAAAGATATGGACAGGGGCAGCTAGGTGGCGCAGTGGATAGAGTACCAGCCCTGGAGTCAGGAGTACCTGAGTTCAAATCCGGCCTCAGACACTTAACACTTACTAGCTGTGTGACCCTGGGCAAGTCACTTAACCCCAATTGCCTCACTGAAAAAAAAAAAAAAAGAAAAGATATGGACAAGGGGGCAACTAGGTGGCGCAGTGGATAAAGCACTGACCCTGGATTCAGGAGGACCTGAGTTCAAACCCAGCCTCAGACACTTGACACTTACTAGCTGTGTGACCTTGGGGAAGTCACTTAACCCTCATTACCCTGCCCCCCAAAATAAACTCTATGAAAAGATATGGACAAGAAATTATCTGAAGTTGAAATGCAAACTATGGACATGTTTGAAAAAATGCAAATAAAAGCCACCCTGATGGTTTCCCTCACACTTATACAAAGATTGTACATGATGAATCAGAATCAGCAGGCCACGGTGCACCTGGTAGAGGACCTTAGGCCTGAAAAGAATCCCAAAGTCCACCTTGAACCTTCTTTTCACCTGCCTTCATCAGATGAAAGGGGTGCAGTGGTGCGCCTCCTGCCACTGATACTCAGCCTGCCATCATTCCCCGCTCCTGCTCTCTCGGCACCTGTGATTCTGCTGCCTGCTCTCATCCTCGGTCACCTCAGCCACCACAATGGCTTGTATTCCACACCCACCTGCCCCATCTGCTGTGTCCTTTGGGGCTCCCTCTCTACAACTAGCAAACTTTCCTTCATTTTAGGGCTCTTCTCCTTGTGCTCCTTCCATACTGTGTGTTTCACTGAGATTCAGCTTCCCTGGCCAGCCTTCCATGTACTGGCTGAACCTTCTCTCACTTCTAAACGACTGGTCCTAAAGGAGGAATTGAAATAATCTTTGTTCCCCACCTGCTCTTGCCAGACTTTCCCTTTATCATCATTAAACCACCTCTCCTCCTTTGAAGTTCACACCATCCAAATGTTGCCACCAAATCCTGGTGGCTATCAGCTGTTAATTACCCAGCCCCTGGACACTCTCCTCCTTTCTCAATTAAGTTCTGTGCCTGACTCACAAATCTCCTTTCCCTTCCAATTCCAGCCCTCACAGTAGGAGAGACTTCAACATCCACGCTGATGTTCCCTCAAATACCCTAACCTCTCACTTCCTTCAATGACAATTCTTGAGACTTACTCATCTGCTATGGGGATGGCTCCTTTTCATATTTCCATCACCCAAAAGTGTTCTTTTCCACGATCAAGAACTCTGACATTTACTGATTAAAATCTCCTATCATTCTACCTTTCCCTTTGCTTTACTCCTTGTAAACCTTGTCTTTGTCCTTATGACAGCTTCTAGCCCTCCAGCCCCTCAGTCCTTTTTCAGGCCCTCCATCACCTCTGTTCTGACTGCACTTTTCTCCCTCTTCAAGCTCAACTCCTTATAGAACCAGTCCAACTGTACATCATCTACTCTCCAATCTTGTCCTGCTTGTACCTTGTCAAGCTCCAACCACAGACTACTCCCACTAGCCACCTCCTCTACTCCTACTTGTGTGCTGCCCAACAGAGTTACAGTAAGTCATGAAACTATTTCAACTGTACCCACTACAAAATTATGTTATTTAACTCAAATGGGCTTTCCCTGTAGCAAGTATCAAGTGTTTGAATCTGGATTTGAACTCAGGTCCTCCTAACTCCAAGGCTGGTGCTTTATTCACTGTACCACCTAGCTGCCCCTTTTACACATTTGATTTCATCCCCTCCTGCCTTCTCCAACAAATTGCTCCCACCATCTCTCCATTCTTCAATCTTTTTTGTTTGTTTGTTTGTTTTTTTTTTGTGAGGCAATTGGGGTTAAGTGACTTGCCCAGAGTCACACAGCTAGTAAGTGTCAAGTGTCTGAGGCTGGATTTGAACTCAGGTCCTCCTGACTCCAGGGCCGCTGCTCTTTCCACTGTGCCACCTAGCTGCCCTGCACCATTCTTTAATCTTTAAGCTACTCTGCTTCCTAAAAACATGTCCAAAAGTCTCCCATCCTTAAAAAGCACCCTATTACACCCTGCCATCCCCACCAACTATCAACCTTTCTCTCTCCTTCTTTCTCAAACTCCTTGAAAAAAAGATTTACATGTGTTGAATCTATGGTCCTCTCTCCCCATTCTCTTCTAAACTCTCTGCAATCTGACCTCACCCCTTTTCCCGAACCTACCAATGTCCTTTTAAGAGCTAAACCTAATCTCTTTTCAGACTGTCTCCACACCTGAAATGCTCTTACTCCTCTCTCTGCCTTTTTGAATCCTTGATTTCCTACAAAACCAAGCCTGACACTTTTTATATAATGTATTTCCATCTGCTAGTAACCTCTCTCCCAAATTTACCTTATATTTATCTTCTATATAATCTGCTGTATTGTTAAGGATAATGTTTGGGGCAGGGGGACAGAGCCAAGATGGCAGAGAGGAATCAGCAAGCTGCCTGAGCTCTCCTTCTGTTCCCTCAAAAAGAACATTAAACCAAGCCTCTGGATGGATTCTGAAACTACAGAACCTGCAAAGAGACAGAGAGACAAAGTTTTCCAACCAGAGATAATTTAGAAGACTTTAGGAAAGGTCGGTCTGGCTTGGGCAAAAGGGAGGCGCAGTGCAGGGCAGCAGCCCAGCGCCAAGGGGGTCAGGGCAAGTCAGCAGGAAGCTGCGGGCCACAGCCGAACAACTGAGGCCCCTGGATCCTGGCTCAAAAATTTGGTGGCCCAGCAGGACAGTGGAAAAACCCACCTGCACCAGCCGAGAGGGCAAGTCGCCAGCTGGAGGGCCACAAACAGGATAGGCACGACTAGGCCCACTGATCCTAGCGTGCTGAGACAGGAAGTGCAGGGCGGGTGAACTGCACACACCATAAAGGACTCAGTGTAAAAATTTGGTCACACAGCACCTATACCCCTGCACAAGAAGCCGAAAACAGGGACCCTGGTGCCCCCAGAGCAGACCTCAACTTAAAAAAATAAATAAATAAGCTGCAATAATGAGTAAGAAGCAAAAAAGAGCCCTCTCCATTAAGAGCTTCTGTATCAACAGGGAAGAGGCAAACACAAACTCAGATGAGGACAATACCCTCAAATTGCTTACATGTGAAGCCTCAAGAGGGAAGGTGAATTGGACTCAAGAACAAAAAGCCTTCCTGGAAGAGCTCAAAAAGGATTTTAAAAATCAATTGAGAGAGGTAGAAGAAAAAATGGGGAGAGAAATGAAAGCAAAACAAGAAAACTATGAAAAAAGAATCAGCAGCTTGGAAAAGGAAGCACAAAGATTGACTGCAGAAAACAATTCCTTAAAAAATTCATCTAGCCAAATGGAAAAAAGGTGATTAATTTCACTGAAGAAAACAATGCCTTAAAAATTAGAATTGGACAGTTGGAAGATAAGGAATCCATGAGACACCAAGAATCAGTCAAGCAGAATCAAAAGAATGAAAAAATAGAAGAAAATGTGAAATATCTCATTGGAAAGACATCTGATCTGGAAAACAGATACAAGAGAGACAATTTGAGAATCATCGGCCTGCCTGAAAGCCATGATCAGAAAAAGAATCTAGACACCATATTCCAGGAAATTATTAAGGAAAACTGCCCTGATATTATAGAATCAGAGGATAAAAATCATCATTGAAAGAATCCACCAATCACCTCCTGAAAGAGACCCCAAAAGGAAAACCCCAAGGAATATTGTAGCCAAATTCCAGAATTATCAGGTGAAGGAGAAAATACTCCAAGCAACCAGAAAGAAGCAATTTAAATATCATGGATCCACAGTCAGGATTGCTTCAACATTAAAGGACTGCAAGGCTTGGAATATGATATTCCAGAAGGCAAAGGAGCTTGGATTGCAGCCAAGAATCTATTACCCAGCAAAAATGCTCATTCTCTTTCAGGGGAAAAGATGGACATTCAATGACATTGGGGACTTTCAATGTTTCCTGATGAAAAGACCAGAACTGAATAGAAAATTCAATCTTAACATACAAGACTCAAGAGAAGTTTAAAAAGGTAAACAGAGGGAAAAAAAGTTACTCAATTAGGTTAAACTATTTACACCCCTACACGGGAAGATAATACTCATAACTCTTAAGAATTGTAAATGTATTTGGGCAGAGAGAAGGACTTTACACAGAGGGTATAAATATAAATTGTCTTTGATGTGATTATACAAAGAAAATTAAGGGGTTAAAAAGGTAGTGTATGGGGAGGAGAGGAAAGGGGAGGTGGAATGGGGTGAATTACATCATATGAAGAGGTGAAAAAAAAACCTATTACAATAGAGGGAAAGAAAGGAGGGGGGAACATTGTTTCAACCCTACTCTCATTAGGTTTGATTCAAAGAGGGAATAACATATATGTTCATTGGTATAAAGAAACTTAGCTCATTCTATAGGGAAGTAAAAGGGGAAGGGAAAGGGGGGACTGAGAGAAGGGAGGACAAAAGAAAGGGAGAAAAGGGTAAAGAAAAGGGAGGGGGGGGCTAAAAAGGGAGGGCAGATTGGGGGAGGCAGGGGTAAGAAGCAAAACGTTGGTGAGGAGGAATAGGGTGAAAGAAGGGGGAAAAAGTACAAAGGGGGGTAAATAGAAGTTAAATGAGTTACAAGAGGAATTAGACAGTAATACTATACTAGTGAGGGATCTGAATCTCCCCCTCTCAGAATTAGATAAATCTAGCTGAAAAATAAATAAGAAAGAAGTGAAAGAGGTGAATAGATTACTAGAAAAGTTAGACATGATAGATGTCTGGAGAACATTGAATGGGGATAGAAAGGAATATACCTTTTTCTCAGCAGTACATGGCACATTTTTTTTTGTTTGTTTTGCAGGGCAATGGGGGTTAAGTGACTTGCCCAGGGTCACACAGCTAGTAAGTGTCAAGTGTCTGAGGCTGGATTTGAACTCAGGTACTCCTGAATCCAGGGCCGGTGCTTTATCCACTGCTCCACCTAGCTGCCCCACATGGCACATTTTCAAAAATTGACCATGTATTAGGGCACAAAAACATCATAGTCAAATGTAGAAAGGCAGAAATAGTAAATGCATCCTTCTTAGATCATGATGCAATAAAAATTACATGTAAGGAAGAGCCAGGGAAAAGTTGACTGAAAATCAATTGGAAACTAAATAATTTCATTCTAAAGAATGAATGGGTCAAACAACAAATCATAGAAACAATCAATAACTATATCCAAGAGAATGACAATAATGAGACAACATACCAAAATTTGTGGGATTCAGCCAAAGCAGTGCTTAGGAGAAAATTTATATCTCTAAATGCTTACATGAATAAAAAAGAGAAAGAGGAGATTAATGAATTGGGCATGCAACTTAAAAAGCTGGAAAAGAACAAATTAGAAATCCCCAATTAAATACTAAACTAGAGATCCTGAAAATTAAAGGAGAAATTAATAAGATTGAAAGCAAGAAAATGATAGAATTAATCAATAAAAGTAAGAGCTGGTTTTATGAAAAAACCAAAAAAATAGATAAAATATTGGTTAATTTGATTTAAAAAAAGAAAGAAGAAAACCAAATTACCGATATCAAAAATAAAAAGGGTGATGTTACCACCAATGAAGTGGAAATCAAGTCAATAATTAGGAATTATTTTGCCCAACTGTATGCCAATAAATTTGACAATCTAAATGAAATGGACGAATATTTACAAAAATACAAACTGCCCAGGTTAACTGAAGGGGAAATAAAATCCTTAAATAAACCCATATTAGAAAAAGAAATTGAATAAGCCATTAATGAACTCCCTAAGAAAAAATCCCCAGGGCCAGATGGGTTTCCAGGTGAATTTTACCAAACATTTAAAGAACAATTAATTCAAATATTATACAAATTATTTGGAAAAATAGCTGAAGAAGGAGTTCTACCAAATTCGTTTTATGATACAAATATGGTAGTGATACCAAAACCAGGCAAAGCAAAAACAGAGAAAGAAAATTATAGACCAATTTCCCTAATGAATATTGATGCTAAAATCTTAAATAAGATATTAGCAAGGAGATTACAGCAAGTGATCACCAGGATAATACACTATGACCAGGTGGGATTTATACCAGGAATGCAGGGCTGGTTCAACATTAGGAAAACTATTAACATAATCAACCACATCAATAAGAAAACTAACCAAAATCATATGATTATCTCAATAGATGCAGAGAAAGCTTTTGACAAAGTACAACACCCATTCCTAATAAAAACACTAGAGATCTTAGGAATAGGTGGAGCTTTCCTTAAAATAATAAACAGTATCTACCTAAAATCATCAGCAAGCATTATATGCAATGGAGATAAATTAGAGGCCTTCCCAATAAGATCAGGGGTGAAACAGGGATGTCCATTATCACTCCTATTATTTAATATTGTACTAGAAATGTTAGCTTTAGCAATCAGAGAAGAAAAAGGAATTAAAGGAATTAGAATAGGCAAGGAGGAAACAAAACTATCACTCTTTGCAGATGATATGATGGTATACTTAAGAATCCTAGAGAATCAACTCAAAAATTACTTGAAACAATTAACAACTTTAGCAAAGTAGCAGGATATAAAATAAATCCACATAAATCATCAGCATTTCTATACATGACCAACAAAGTCCAGCAGCAAGAGATAGAAAGGGAAATTCCATTTAAAGTAATGGTAGATAATATAAAATACTTGGGAGTCTACTTGCCAAGACAAACCCAGGAACTCTGTGAACACAATTACCAAACACCCTTCATACAAATCAAATCAGATCTAAATAATTGGAAAGATATCAATTGCTCATGGATAGGCAGAGCTAATATAGTAAAAATGACAATACTACCTAAATTAATTTACTTATTCAGTGCCATACCAATCAGACTACCTAAAAACTATTTTATAGAGCTGGAAAAAATAATAACAAAGTTCATCTGGAAAAACAAAAAATCAAGAATATCAAGGTAAATAATGAAAAAATAATGCACAGGAAGGTGGGTTAGTGGTACCAAACCTGGAGCTTTACTATAAAGCAGCAGTCATCAAAACTATCTGGTACTGGCTAAGAAATAGAGTGGAGGATCAATGGAATAGGCTAGGCACAGGAAACACAGTAGTAAATGACACTAGTAATGTAGTGTTTGACAAACCCAAAGACCCCAGCTACTGGGATAGGAACTCAGTATTTGACAAAAACTGCTGGGAAAACTGGAAGATAGTATGGCAGAAATTAGGCATAGACCAACATCTTACACCTTATACTAAAATAAGGTCAAAATGGATACATGATTTAGACATGAGGTGATACCCTAGGAAAATTAGGAGAGAAAGGAATAGTCTACCTTTCAGATCTTTGGAAAGGAAAACAGTTTATGACCAAACAAGAGGTAGAGAATATTATAAAATGCAAAATGGATGATCTTGATTACACTAAATTAAAACATTTTTGTACAAACAGAAACAATGCATCCAAAATTAGAAGGGAGGCAGAAAGCTGGGAAACAATTTTTATGGCCAGTACTTCTGATAAAGGCCTCATTTCTAAAATATATAGGGAACTAAATCAAATTTATAAGAATCCAAGTCATTCCCGAATTGAGAAATGGTCAATGAACATGAACAGACAGTTTTCTGATGAAGAAATCAAAGCTATCTATTCCCATATGAAAAAATGCTCTAAATCACTAATGATTAGAGAGATGCAAAGTAAAACAACTCTGAGGTACCACCTGACACCTATCAGATTGGCTAAAATGACAAAAAAGGAAAATAATAAATGTTGGAGAAGCTGTGGGAAAATTGGAACACTAATGCATTGTTGGTGGAGCTGTGAACTGATCCAACCATTCTGGAGAGCAATTTGGAATTATGCCCAAAGGTCTGTGAACCTGTGCATACCCTTTGACCCAGAAATACCACTTTTGGGTCTTTTTCCCAAAGAGATCATGGAAGGGGGAGAAGCACCCACATGTACAAAGATATTTATAGCTTCTCTTTATGTTGTGACAAGGAATTGGAAGTTGAGGGGATGCCCATCAATTGGGGAATGGCTGGACAAGTTGTGGTATATGAATGTAATGGAATACTATTATGCTGTAAGAAACAATGAACAGGAGGAGTTCAGAGAAACCTGGAGGGTCTTTCGTGAGCTGATGATGAGTGAGATGAGCAGAACCAGAAGAACATTGTACACAGTATCATCAACATTGTGTGTTGACCTACTGTGATGGACTATATTCTTCTCACCAATGCAATGGTACAGAAGAGTTCCAGGGAACTCGTGATAGAAGAGGATCTCCAAATCCAAGAAAAAAAAAAAAAAGAACTGCGGAGTATAGATGCTGAATGAACCATACTATTTTGCAGCCTAACAATGTAACTATTAAAGCAAAGGCGACCACTATGTAGATATTTAAAGGGAAAATACATCACCAAATCGGGGAAGTACCAACTCCTCGGTCCACTGGCTGTGTGGGGGTCCTGGTACAGCCTTCCAGAGCCCTGATTGGGAATATCCTGTGCAGAGCATCCTCTCCACAGGTGAGACTCCAAAGAGGCTGAGGCTTTGCTCTAACTTATATAGGACTTTATTTTGATTTTGATTTCTTTTTTGGTGAGGCAATTGGGATTAAGTGATTTGCCCAAGGTCACACAGCTAGTAACTGTCAAGTACCTGAAGCTGGCCTTGAACTCAGGTCCTCCTGACTCCAGGGCTGGTTCTCTATCCACTGTGTCACCTAGCCACCCTTATATAGGACTTTAAACAAAAGTGGCTTGAAGCCACAAATAGCAGCTTGTATGATGTGCTAATTTTATGACTGACACCAAGTGAGTCTGTACAGGATCACTGCCAGAGAAGTTGGAATAAACATTAGTTTTTCAGGACATACTCCTGAGGGGGAGCCAACCCCCCAGGACTACTCCTGGAATTGTTTATAGTCCCTAGGAATGGCTAGTTCCTGGGAACCTTAGGCAGTTAATCAGTGAGATATGCCTAGAAGGGACCTGGCCAAGATCCCAGCAGGGTATCCTCTTCACGTTCCCACTCTCGATCAAAACAGGGGCAATTTCCCACATTAAGCTATAGCTAGAGTTAACAGAAAATATCTGGGAGTTCATAGAGGGGGCAAACACAGGCTCGTGATCTAGGCCTATGCCTGGATGATCTTCTAATTTTCATTTACCTTTCATCTGACTATATTTACATAAGTACATGTTATTAGAATGTAAACTACTTGAAGGAAGAAACTGTTTTACTTTTTGTCTTGTGTCTTTGTATCTATAGTCCTTTGCAAAATGACTGGCACATAGTACCAGTAATGTGTGCTTTTTTACTGATTCTTATTTGAATTCTAGTTTATTGATGCTGCCCTTGATATATTTTAGACCAACTTATTAATCTAGCTATGTCTTTTACATTGTCTACAAACAACATATTGATGAGTTTTGTTTCTTGATCCATTTTTTGATCCATTTTTTTAAAAAAATGAGTTTTTATTAATATCTTTTTTACATTCCCATAATTTCCCCCAGTACCCTTCCTTTCCCTCTCAGAGAATCATTTTATATAATAGAATTTTCTGAAGACAAAAAAATAAAAACAGGAAATCAGCATAACTAATCGATATATTGAAAAAGTCTGAAAATATGTGCAATGTACAGCATTTCAGCACCTTTCACCTCTGCAAAGGGGTGTCTTCTCATATATCTTCTTTCAAGCCATGCTTATTCTTTATAAGTTTGCAACATTTGCTTCTGATTTTTTTGGGTAGTTGTTCTTTCTATTTATACTGTTGCAGTTATTGTATATATTGTTTCTTTGGCAAGTCATGACGTCACCTCCTGATGTCCTGGTCCTCTTCGAGAATGAAAGACAACAACAACAATTATTTCATGTCAACACTTTCTCACTTCAATAAGATAATTTAGACCATTGACATTTATTATTTTGGTCTTTTTTTTTGGCTTTGTAATTTTGTTAGTATAGGGAAGTGTTGGAAACTTCTGTAAGCAATGAAGTGTGACAACTCATCTCTAAGTTAAAAGTCCTGGAGAGTTCTTGTGGTTATTGATTAGTTAACTGTTTTGTACTAAGAGGAAAAGTGACTAAGAAGTTAAATGATACTAGCATATGTTAGAATTAGGAATTGAAGCCAGTTTTTCTTTAGTCAAGGGCTAGCCTTTCATTTAATACTCTATATAGCTTCTCATATTTAGTGTTACAATCAATTTGTTTTGATGTTCTCAGTATCGTCCAGAGGAAGCAAAGTATATCCATCTTCTATAGCTTTATTAGTATTAAAACAAATTATATTTCTATTTTTAAACTATCAATTCATATGTTTCCTGGAGGTTTAAATACTTCTAAAACATAAAGGATCTCTGCCGTTGGAATTGTTGGCTCCTTTTCATTTCATTCCTTTGGGGGGTTATTATTGTTTCTCCACAAAGTTCTACCTCAATGCCCACTGTATCAGATAAGAGAATTTTAGAGTTAGCAGGGACTTAAGAAGCTACATAAGTGGCCCATTCCCTGTCAACCCATCAGCAAAATACCAATTTCTCTGTTTGGCTCAGAAAGCCCTAAACAGCTAGGCCTCAACCTCTCTTTCCAGTTTTGCTGAATTTAACCCCCACCCTCCCAACCCCTGCACTCTAGGTACAGCCAAGCTGGTGCTCTCTGTCCCTCCTTACCTCTGCCCTTCCCTTAAGATTAGCTCAAGCACAAGCTCCTGCATGATGCCTTCCTGATTTCTCCCTCCCAAGCTGCTGCATTTATTAATGTGGTGCTTCTGCTGCATGTAGTTTTACATAGGCTTGTCTCCCCATTAGAATCCAAGCTCCTGGCCAAGATGGTGGAGGGAAGGCAGTGACTCACCTGAGCTCTCCCCAAGACCCCTCCAAATACCTTTAAATAATGCCACAGACCAATTCTTGGAGCAGCATAACCCACAAAGAGAGGTTGAAATAATTTTCTAGCCAAAGATAACTTAGAAGGTCAGCAGGAAAGGTTTGTTGTACTAGGGTGAGAGTGGTCAGTCCAGCACTGTCCATGCCAGCACAGCCCTAGCCCCAGCAAACCAGGAGCAGGCCTCAGGAGCCTTTGAATCACCATCATCAGCAACTGCTTCTGTGACTCTTAGCCCACAGATGGTAAGGGGTAATTGAACAATTGGCTAGAAGGAGATTGCAGGAATCTCTTTGCTTGCACTGAGGCAGGACTCTGTTGTTTTGCTCATATTCAGATCCAGGTCAGTCTTAGGTGGTGGTTCTAGGTGGGGAAGGAGCACAAGCACACAAGAGCTCAAAGCCACAGTGGAGTTCATAGTTCCAGGGCAGAAAGCCAGCCTGTAGTTGCTTGCAGACCAGAGCATAGGCCAGGAGAGTAAATCATAACACTTTGGAAGAATTAAGGACTTACAAATCCTCAGGAGAACAGCTGCTTAAACCCCCTGAAGCTTAGGAGAGTGCACCCTCTACCCTGGAAGTAGTGCTCCACTTTAATAAAGAGTTAAAAGTCGAGAAATAGTCTGGGAAAATGAGCAAACAAAAAAATTCTGACCCTAGAAAGTTTCTACAGTGACAAGGAAGATCAAAACACACCCTCAGAAGCAGATAACAAAGTCAAAACTCCTACATCCAAAGCTTCCAAGAAAAATATGAATTGGTCTCAGGCCATAGAAAGGCTCAAAAAGGATTTTGAAGATAAATTAAGAGAGAGAAAGGAAAAAATGGAAAGCGAAATTAGAGGGATGCAAGAAATTCATGAAAAAAAAGTCAAGAGCTTGGTAAAAGAGACACAGAAAAAATGCCAAAGAAAATAACACCCTAAAAACCAGACTGGGCCAAATTGCGAAAGAGGCACAAAAAGCCAATGAAGAAAAGAATGTCCTGAAAAGTACAACTGGCCAAATGGAAAAGGAGGTACAAAAATTCTCTGAAGAAAATAACTCCTCAAAAATTAGGATTGAGCAAATGGAAGCCAATTACTGCATCCACTTCATAAATGCTTGGTAGCTGGCTGCTTTGGCACAGAAAACAGGCAACACCATAACTGAGCAGCTCTGCTGCCTCTCCAGGGTCCCTGGTGGCCGGTCATCTGGCCCAAGCACCTGATCTACCGTGACAAGTAAAACTAAATGTGTGGTCGCCTTAAATTAGAAGCTTTTAGCACCAGTCTTTGGGCATTAAGCATTTATTAAAGCATAGTAAAGAGAGAACATGTGGAGTTCAGAAAATTAAGAAGATGGGGGCATCTAGGTGGCACAGTGGATAGAGCACTGGCCCTGGATTCAGGAGGACCTGAGTTCAAATCTGGCCTCAGACACTTGGCACTTACTAGCTGTGTGACCCTGGGCAAGTCACTTAACTCCAATTGCCTCACCAAAAAAAAAAAGAAAGAAAGAAAGAAAGAAAGAAAGTTAAGAAGAAGCCTATCTACCCTAGAGTTCAGCCTGTCCTCCTTCTTTTCCTTCCCTTCAGCTACCATGAGGTTCCAGCCACAGAAAAAAGACAGAGCCAGGGAGCCAGCTGCACTTCTACTTCCTGCCTCCCTCCCCTGATTGCTTAGATTGGTTCACTACCCTTTTGTGGATGTCCCTTTCTGCCCCACCTCCTGCTGCACTGTGGGCTGACTGTTCTCTTGGGACAACTGTCCCTTGGCCTTCTCAACCTAGTGGGGGAGGGCTGCCAGCCTCCCTGCCCTCCCCTCTGGACCCCTTGGGATTCTGCATCCACAGCTGCTTGCTCATGGCCTGCCATGAGGGTGGGGAGGGGCTGTCCCCTTTCCTTTGACAGAGGAGGAAACTGAGGTCCCTGTGAGAGGGGGAGGCCAAGGAATCCAACCCACAGCCCCTGAGGGCTTTGCAGCTCTCTGGTCAGGATCCTCAGACCAGGACCTGAAAAGGCCAGGAAGCCCCACCAGCACATGTTCCAACGGCTACTGCAGCTACTGTGCAGATACTCAAGGAATGTTTGGCCACCCTCCCAGCAGCCCCCAACAGCTCCTGTGCCGGAACCCTCCTCAGCTGTATGGCTTTGTGTTTTGTTCTGCTGCAAGAGGATTGATTGGGTCTTCTCTAGCACCAGCCCAGCCCAGCCCAGCCCCTGCCCCTTGGAGGAGGGGGGGGGTACCCGGTTCCTCCTTCTGCTATGGTGCCCAGGTCAAGGAGATAGTTCCTAAAGGGCCAGGCATGATATGTTCTACCACAGCCCATCATGGTGTGTGAGACAAGAAACCATACCTGGAGTCAGAAAGTGAAAGCAAAAAAAAAGGAGTTTCTTTCTTGAGAGAAGGTGCACACCTGCATAAACAAGTATTATGTATGATCCTAATGCAATATCCCCCCCCCCCCACCCCGTTTGATTCCCACTGACTGGTCGTCAGGACTTACAATCTGTGATGGTTAAAATCTAATGTGGGTCCTAATCTGCCCCCCCCCCCCATTTTTTTGGGGGGAAACTGGCTAAGATTTACTGATAAATTCAGCAAGAGTTTAGGCTTTTAAGGATTTATTAAAGAGTAAAGACATCGCATGGGATCCCGTAATACCAGAAAAGTCTATCTACTTTCTATCGACTTTCCTCTCTTTCTCTGTCTGCCTTTTCTGTCTCCCACCAAGCTGAAGTCCCAAACGAAAAGAGGCCCTCTCTTTTTCTCTGTCTGCCACCATACACAGGTTCCTGAATGAAAAGAGAGAGATCCAGTGAGCCAGCCTCAGCTTCCTACTTCCTGTCTCTCTCCTCCAAAGAGGAGGTCCTTCAAGATGATTGGTTGAGAGTGGTCTCCTTTTGATGGCATAGTCCATAGCCTTTGAAAACAATACCCCACTCAGGGCCAGCCAGGTGTGGTCTCGATTTAATGATTCTTTTTTTTCTTTAATTAAATATTTTTATTCAACATGAAAATCTCTCAATTCAGCTAAAGCCTTTATTTCCAGGTAACTTCTTCATTAGGTTTCAGTTCCCTTTTAAATAACATGCTCTTATTCCAAAAAGCAGTTAGTTTTTCATCATTCCTCCTGTCTAGATAATAGCCAACAACAAATCCCATTGGTACCAGGATATGAACCCAGTGGTCATGCACAGCCTGAATCAAATTCACCATGATTGCTGCAGACCGGGATCCTGGGCACTGAGAACTTGGCCAAGGACAGCAGCTCCCTCCAAGAACCTCGATTTAATTATTCTTAAGTAGGTTCTCAGTCAGTTTCTCAGTCTCGCCCAATTCAATCAATTCCAAATCAATCTTCAGGTGGGGCCCCTGGGCGTCTGCCAAATCCCATGATTTTATCACAAATCTATGTGACCCAATCAGTCATGAGCTGACCATGAGCTCATGATGGGGGGGGGGCAAGATTTACAGTATAACCAGAGTGTCCCTGAAGTTACACAATGGCAGGATGTAAGCTAGAAACTAAGGAAATTAAAAAAAAACCCCACATATGACTAGGATATGGTTCCTGAGAAAAAACACAGTTATCTCTCACAATCTCCCTTCTTGTTTTCTAAGAGATGTGTTTTTCTCATCATTTAAATCTCCATTTGTCATACATCTGCTCAATTAACTGTTGTTGGGTCCATATTTTATTTTCAGTAACAACTCCCAGATATAGCACAAGGAACAAATGTCAATAATTACCAAGACAATAACATCAAGCAAGGTTAATGGAATTAGCTGGTATCAAGTCCCTTTCAGTAATGCATTCCCATTGTCCATTCAATTAGCAATTTCATCTTGGATCTCAGATGTTCCATACAGTTGTCTGGTCTCTGGAATTCCTTTTCTTGGGGAAGTTGTCTTCTCTCCAGGGCACCTCTTCAGTAGATTTACTTCTTTGGTTTCAAATCACTTGTAGAGACTCCTCAGATGTTCCTGTTAAAATCTCTTGTTAAACAGATTGCAATACAAATGGGTACACTCTCAAATTCTACTTCTTCAATAACTAGTGTATGTGGCAAAGACTACCTCAAACCTTATGGTTCTAATCTTATTCTTTCTTTCTTTTTTTTTTTTTTTCAGTGAGGCAATTGGGGTTAAGTGACTTGCCCAGGGTCACACAGCTAGTAAGTATTAAGTGTCTGAGGCCGGATTTGAACTCAGGTACTCCTGACTCCAGGGCCGGTGCTCTATCCACTGCGCCACCTAGCCGCCCCTGGTTCTAATCTTATTAACAATATCAAGGTCCCATAGTTTGCCTGATCCTTAAAGAATTTATAACATGAGTGCCCTATGCTGTTTACAGCCTTATCTAACTGTATCTAACAAACATTATTAACAACAGGCCAAAGGGTTACCACTGCCTTGATACATACAAGTCATATAACCTAAATGTTTCAAAATGCTAGGCAGAACTCTTAAATCTTTCCTAATTACATACATGTTCACTTTGATCTCATTTCTCCAAAAATTTTACTCACTTGTTTAAGATCTCATCCTCACATAAAACTTAGGTTACAGAATACCTTTGTAAGAAGATGATAACAAATGAACCTACGTGGACTTAGGATGACACTTAAGTAATTAGTTTCAAAACAATCCATGTCAAATAAGTTGTCCATAATAAACCATGTTTGCACTATAGGACATGCTCTACAGACAGGTGTATTTTCCACATTACATAATAAAGTTAAGGTTGATCTTTCCATGGGTGTAATGAAACATTCTATAAGTTACCCCCCTCTACTTTTCTTGAAACAAACTTGAGATGTTTCTGATTCAGTTAAAAAAAATTTTTTTTTGAGGCAATTGGGGTTAAGTGACTTGCCCAGGGTCACATAGCTAGTAAGTGTCAAGTGTCTGAGGTCACATTTGAACTCAGGTCCTCCTGACTCCAGGGCTATATCCACTGCGCCACCTAGCTGCCCCACTGATTCAGTTTTAAAATGTGTAACTAATAACAAACAGATGACAAGGCTAAATGCTTATACTTTCTAGTTGTTTAGAATCCAAAAGGGACTAGAATTTCTAGGCCAAATAGCCTGAATCTTATACCTGCATCTCACCCAGTTATTATAGTATTAACCTAGGGACAAAAAGCCAATATTGTGTTCATGCTAATCAAGTGACATGATTATAGGAATTTGCCATAAAAGAAAAGAGACAAAGCTCTCAGGGAATAATACTTCCCCAAACTTTATGTCCAACAGGTAGAAGTTCTTCAGATAGCCAGGTGTCTTGAGTCAGGCTCAAAGTCAGCAAAGTCAGCTAGGTGATGCATTGGGGAAACTGAGCTAGAAAAAAATCTACCTCAGCTCTTGCTGAAGTTATTCTCCCAGCCTTTCCCATGACAGTCCACCACCTGCTATTCATGCTGTATAAAACTTCTCAGGGTTGCTAGCATCATAGCTGCTTACTGGCTCAGGAGTAATGTAGCATTCCTAAGATGATAATACCAATTAATATCATAAATTGTCCCATAATCTCTTAAATAGCAAACTTGAACAATTAGTACTTCAGATGAATTCACTTTTCAAGGATCAGATATCCTAGGGAGCAAGCATTAACTATACTTGTACCTATGTTAAATTGATGTTTTTCATCCCTAAGTTGACATGAATGAATCTGCCTTGAGATGCTCAATAACAAACAATAGTTGAAATAAGTGTAAATAATCTCAAATTGCATACAGAGAACACACTAGAAAATGTCTCACATAATAGCACACAGTAAAATAGGTTCAGCCTTTAACCATATAAGTACAGAGGAAACTGCCCTCAGAATTCCTTAAACAATGAGAAGATTTTTGAGAAGACTCAACTAGTCAGTGTGTGTTCCTGCACATGTTCTAATTCCAAATTAAATAACAATCATCATATTTCCTATTAAAGTTTCCTGCTTTTCTCTAAGGAGCTAGAACCTCCACCCCTACCTTTGAAACTTATCAGGTTTTTTTTTTTCTTACAGTGGCTTTGCTATCCCAAGGCTTTTGTGGCCTTAAGATTTAGAATGTTTTCATTATTTAAATTCCATACCAATTTGTTAGCCAGGTGGTTCCTTCCCAAGCTGCTCTAGTAGTGGATCTATTTGACTGCTCCTTTTGTCTCCTCCAGATCACATCCTTTAACTGTTGGTGTCCTTCTTGGCTCTCTCTTGGGCCCTCTTCTCTCCTCCCTCTCTCCTGTTTCACCTGGTGATTTCACCAGCTCCCATGGATTTAATGACCAGCTCTATGCCGATGATTCTGAAATCATCAAACCTTTCCTGCCCCAATCTCTCTGCTGACCTCCAGTCTCACTTTTCCAACAGCCCCATGAACATCAAGAAAAGGGTGTCTAGTAGACATCTTAAACTCCACCTATTCCAAACTGACTCATGTTCTTTCCCACTAACGCCCCTCCCCCATTCCCTATTTCCACCAAGGGCATTACCATCCTCCCAATCCCTCAGGCTCACCCCCATATCCAAGCTCTTTCCAAAGCCTATCAATTTCACCTACAGCATTTCTCTCCTGACATCACCCTTCCTCTGGGGTAGGCTCTCATCATTTCATAGCTAGACTGTTTACAAAGGCTATTGGTGGGTCTGCCTATCTGAGTCTGTCCCCTCTCTTGTCCATCCTAATTTAAGCACAGAGTGATTTTCCTAAAATGAAGGTCCAATTATGTCACCCCCTACTCAATAAACTCCAGGGACTCCCTATTGCCTCCAGGAACAAATACAAAATACTCTGACTTTCAAAGTCTTGCATAACCTGCCCCATCTCCTACCTTTCCAGTCTTCTTATACTTTTACTTCCTCAGTTGCACTCTGTGATCCAGTGACCCTGGCTCCTCAAACTAGCCACTCCATCTGGGAATTTTCTGTGGTTATCTCCCATGCTTAGAAGGGTCTCCCTCCTCAGATTTGACTGCTGACCTCTGTGAGGGCCAAAATTTGATATACAGAGCATTAATTGAGTGACTTGCCAGAATATTGGGGTCCCAGAAATATGAGGGGCCTTTGGATTCACCCTCCCCTCTGTTTTTTTTTTTTTAAGTGAGGCAATTGGGGTTAAGTGACTTGCCCAGGGTCACACAGCTAGTAAGTGTTAAGTGTCTGAGGCCGGATTTGAACTCAGGTACTCCTGACTCCAGGGCCGGTGCTCTATCCACTGCGCCACCTAGCTGCCCCTCACCCTCCCCTCTGAACTGCCCTTTTTAGATATTTCTCCCAGGCCCATAAGAAAGGAGCCTTTAAGCTTTAGTTCACAACAGGATCAGATTTTATTACTTGGGAATTAAACAACAAAGGTGAAACTAATAAAAATCAAAGATAAGGAAATAGGAAAAAAAGAAATATAGATAAATACTCTTAACTCTAAACTTAGCCTATGCAATCCCCAGATTGTTTCCAATTAAGCTAGTTCAAAGGAATTTAGGGTTTTCCGTAATTAACTCACCAACACCTGGAAAGTTCTACAGTTGCTCGTGCCACAGGGAAAGCAGTTGCTAGAGAGAGAGAGAGAGAGAGAGAGAGAGAGAGAGAGAGAGAGAGAGAGAGAGAGAGAGAGAGAGCGCAAGAGCGCAAGAGAGCAAGAGAGCGCATCCCGCAAGAACCTCTGCCTCCCCTCATGGAGCATTCAATCTTCCTCCCCCAAAAGGGGAGGTCCTTCAAAAACTCTCTATGGAGAGTTCTCCTTCTGACCTCAGTAGTATACGTAACTTTAGGGTGGGCCAGGTGTGGCCCCTCCCAAATGAGTCAGCTAAAAACTGCAATAATAATTTTATCACAAATAATTTTTACCACACCTCCTTGGCTTCCTTTAAATCCCAAATAAAATCCCACCTGTTATGGAAAGTCTTCCCTAACACCTCTTAATCCCAGTGCTTTCCCTCTTTTAATTATTTCCCACTTATCTTGTATGTAGCTTGCTTTGTATATATTTGCTTGCATGTTGTCTTCTCCATTAGACTTCAAATTTCTTGAGGACAGGGACTATTTTTACCTCTTTTTGTATCCCCACAGCTTAGTAAGTGCCTGGTACATGGTAGCCACTTAAATGTTTACTGAATTGAATTTAAGTGTATCAGATATGTTAAATTCAGAAAAAAACTTGGTGGGAATGATGGTTGTGGTTGGGAGATCTCTTTCCTTATAAGTGATGCTAATACAGACAGTCAGTGAGCATTTGTTAAGTGCTACCAATGTGGGTCTAGGGTAACTCTCCTTGAGAAGCTAAACTAAGGGAGGGACACACCTTAAGAAGTAAGGGAGATAAACCTATTAGGTGTGGCTGCTGCCTGATTGGTACCAGGGGACAGAGATAATTCCAGAAGTCTGGACCCCTACCCCTCTTTCAAGCTTTCCCCACCCCCAAAGGGAACTTTCCATAGTCAAGTAGTCACTCCCTCCGTCCCTCCACCATCCATCCTCTATAAAGGCTTTGGCCTCCCTCCTGGTGGAGGAGAAAGGTATCTCAAAGAATCATATCTCTGAACCATTTCCTCTTGAGGGAAGTTTTTGACTTCCCTCTTCTTCACTTTCTCTAAGCACCTAAATAAAAGACTACTTTATTCTAATTGGATTATGTGGGAGAGGGTGGAATTTTTATTTTAAGAAATTAAGATCTATTTTCCTTCAAGAATCTTTTCCTTCTCTATTAGTGCACCTGGGGTAAAATTTAGGATCATTCTGTGGTAGTCCCTACCCACTCAGTGGCCTGAGCAGTAGGAGCCGAAGACCATAGCAGGCTGAGCACTCCAGTCTTTAGTAGGGAACTGCTGAATGGGGCACTTGTCAAGGGCATTTCCTTTTACAGAGGTATTTAAGGCATTCAGTGTTCCCCATTGAGGGGTCTTTGGTTACTGAGAGAAACCATTGACCATCATTCTATTGATTCCTGGGCTAGTCTAATTAATAAATTGATTATTAATTACCCCAAAACTCTGTCTTTTGGTTTTGTCTTTCATTACAGTTGTACTGATGGTTATAAGGAGTGGTCAGACAGGTAGGAGAGAACCTGAAGAGTATAAACAGTGAGAGAACCAAAACAACTCCATTTTGCAGCATCGCTGACATTTTGTACAGCTGCTGGATTGTCTCATTTTCCTGAGTTAAAGTTCGTTTTCCAGTAAGTCATGTGATTTCAGGGAAATAATTTATTAATGTACCACTAACTATTTTGCAGGATGAAAGTAGATGTGACCAGTCAGAGTCCCTGAATTTGGAAAGTCCCTAAATCTAAAAATAGTAACTTATTTTACTATAAACACCCTTGTAAAATTTTTCTTTGGGATCCTTGTGCCTACTGAAGTGTCCTGAACCTGATTTGTTCTGCATTGCATGCCTTGCTAATAATTCCTCAGTTATTATAAAACTACTCTTGACAGCAGAAAAGAACATATAAGTGTATGGGATAGGTGGACTTGAGTCAGTTCAGATTCTGAGGATGAGGTCTGGAAAGTACCCAGCCCCCAGTCCCTGTTATAGTCAGATCATTTTGTTCATGTTTAATTCCATTGCTTATAATAGAAATAATGTATTTTGCCTTACTGAACCTGATGTACCCTGGTACCCCTTCCCCCCGCCTACATTTTAAACCCCCAGTCCTTGTTATGGGTTAGTTATGCTGTTGCAATGATCAGACAGGAGAAAATGTCTCTTGCTAGCTTGAGCCCCACCCAGATACTACCTCCCCTTTTGCATTCCTAAATCCTAACTCCCCCCAGTACCAGTTCCTGGTATCACCACTCCCTTCTTCCCTCTTGCCCTTCCTTACCCAGGTGGAGTGGTTTGGAGTGGTTTCACCCCTACCATGGTTTTACCCTTTCCCCCTCTCTTGGTTTGACCTTTTCCTCCTCCCCTTTCCCCCAGCTCTTGGGCATAGCTGAGCATGCATCATACCCTAATCACGAGCTGAACACACACCCTGGGTGAGACAGGATTGGATGTTAGATTGTGAGTTCACCCTGTGCACGAGGGGACCCCCCCTTAAAATCTCTATAAAAACCCAAATCATGAGCCCACTACTGTGATCCTCAGCCCTTGCAATGGGGTCATGAGGTCACCTGTTTTCATGAGAATGTAATAAATCTGCCTCTGCTTGACTTGGTGGTCTCCTCGAGTTATTTGGGTAAACCGAGGCAATTTTGTCCCAAACATACAGGAGAAGAAAGTGATCAATAGTGTTGAAGGCTTCAGGGAGGTCAAGAAAACTGAGGATAAGCCATTAGATCTGACAATTAAAAGATCATTGGTAACTTTGGAAACAGCAGTTTCAGTTGAATGATGAGTTGGGAAACCAGACTCTAGGAGGTTAATAAGAGTGTGAGAGCAGTGGAAGTGGAGGAACTGATTATAGACAGCCTTTTTTTCCCCCCATATAAACATTTTGTTATTTTCTAGTTACATTTAGAGATAGTTTTCAATATTTGTTTTTATAAGATTTCTAGTTTCATTTTTTTCTCCCTCCCTCCCCTCCATCCTCCCTCCCCAAGACAGCAAGTAATCTGATATATGTTATATATGTACAATCACATTAAACATATTTCTGCATTATGTTATGAGAGAAAAATCAGAGCAAAAAGGAAAAACTTCAAAAAAGAAAAACAACAACAACAATAAACAATAGAAATAGTATGGTTCTATCTGCATCTAGATTCCACAGTGTTTTTTTTTTTTTCCTGGATTTGGAGAGCATTTTCCATCATGAGTCCTTTGGAACTATTTTGGACCATGGTATTGCTGAGAAGAGTCAAGTCTATCACCGTTGATCAACACATAATGTTGTTGATACTGTGCACAGTGTTCTCCTGGTTCTGTTCATCTCACTCATCATCAGTTCATGCAAGTCCTTCCAGGTTTATAGACAGCCTTTTAAGGGAGTTTAACCACTGGAAATATGGGACAATAGCTTGAAGGAATGGATAGATCAAGTGAAGGTTTTTGGAAGGTGGAAGAGATATGATCATGTTTGTAGGCAGTAGGGAAGCAGCTAGTAGACAAAGAAAGATTGAAGATGTGAGAAAAAGGGGGATACGAAAAGAGGCAAAAGATAGTCCCTGCTCTCAAGGAATTTACCATGTAATGGGGGGAAACAACATGCAAACAAATATATTTACACATCCAGAGCAAGTTATATATAAAAGTAAACGATTAAAAGAGGGAAGGCACTAAAACTAAGAGGCATTGGGGAAGTCTTCTTGTAGAAGGTGGGATTTTAGTTTGTCAGAGCTGAGGAGAGAGAACATTCCAGGCATGGAGGACAGCCAGAGAAAATGCCCAAAGCTAATAGATGGAGACTCTTGTTTGCAGACTGGCCAGGAGGCCGGTGTCACTGGCTGAAAGAGTATGTTTCAGGAAGTAGGTTATAAGAAAACCGGAAAGGTAGGAGGGGGCTAGGTTGTGAAGGGCTTTGGAGGCCAAACAGCCTTTGAATTTGCTCCTGGAAGCAATAGGAGGCCACTGGAGTTTATTGAGTAGGAGGTGACATGATTTTTTTTTTTTTTTTGCAGGGCAATGGGGGTTAAGTGATTTGCTCAGGGTCACACCACTAGTAAATGTCAAGTGTCTGAGGTCGGATTTGAACTCAGGTCCTCCTGAATCCAGGGCCAGTGCTTTATCCACTGCACCACCTAGCTGCCCCCACATGATCTTTTTAGGAAAATCACTTTAGTTGCTAATGAAGGATGGATTGGAATAGAGAGAGACTTGAGGTGGGCAGATTCACTAGCAAAGCTATTGCATTCAACAAAGGAGACAGAGAAGGAGCAGTCGGATGGGTAGGAGGAGATGGGGTAGGGGTGGGGTGGGTGGTGACCTGAAAACCTAGAGAGAAGAGAGTGTCAAGGAGGGGAGACTGAGAACTCAAGGAGAATGAGGATTAGGAAGACTGTACAGGTTTACCTCATTCTCAGGCTCTGGGGCAGGTGATATTGGATGGGGCATGGGGGGTTAACAGTGGCCTCCCCTAATTTCTGAGATTTGGTACTCTTTTCTATGTTGAACCCTTTATCAATGCAATGAGCCTATCTCATCTAAGGTGATGGCCAAATGTGAATCCTAGAACTTTGACCAAGTGAGAACAAGTCTATATGTGTCTATATGTATATTATATATCATATATACGTATTCATACGCATTTGTATTTACATACATAGATATATTAATATAATATACACATACACATACATATGTCAGCTAGAAGTGCAAAAAATCCTTGATGAACTGGAGTGACTTGACAAGACTGAGGACCTTTTGTGGGTGATCTCTGTTTACCCAGTTCCAAAAGAGAGATTTTAATGGTATGGCAGAACCAGAAAACCCCCAGCAGCATCAGGGAAAACTAGTGCAAACTGAAAGAGAAAGTTGGATTGAACCAGGACTGAGAGGAGAGACAGCCATTGGTCCACCAAGTTCTTTTAGGCAGAAGACTCAAGCTAGAGCTGCCACTTGTACTTACATCCTCAAGAACTGAGGGAAGGTCCAAGAAACGGTCTGTTCTTTCTCTAGTTTCTCCTCCTGGTGCTGGTCTGTTACCACTCTGTTTAGCAAGTTCTGGCAATGGTAATCTTATTTCTGTTAATTATTTCCTATTTATCCTGTTTATAGCTTGCTTCGTATAGATTTGTTTACATGTTGTCTCCCCAGTAGAGTGTATACTCCTTGAGAGTAGAAGTTATCTTTTATCTCTTTTTGTATTTTTAGCACTTGGCACAGTGCCTAGTACATAGTAGGTGCTTAATATATGTCACCCTCCTGAAGTCTATTCTACTGCTTCCTTACCCTAAACCTTTGCCTAAATGTTAGGACTTTTTATAATTGGGGATTTGGAGGTATTGTCATGGTATTCTTATGTTTTTGTTTACCATAAATTTCCTACAGTATAAATATAAATTTTGTTTTATAGTAATTTCCTATAGTAGCAGAAGATGGAACCACATGGACCTCAGAAGTTATTATATTGCCCCAGCCTTAAAATGAGCTAAATGTTATATGAGTTTGGGGAAAACTCATCAGAGATAAATTTTTTTTCCCTTTCTAGTGCAAATTCCATGTTTATTTGTTTGTTTGGCTTTCTTTCAAGTGGTATTTTCTGCATTATTGTTCAATCATTATATTTCAAACATTATTTTTTGATGAAAATATTAGTTCTGCATTGTACACAGTATCAACAACATGGTGTGATGATCAACTGTGATAGACTTAACTCTTCTCAGCAATACAATGGTCCAAGATAATTCCAAAGGGATCATGATGGATAATGCTCTCCGAATCCAGAAAAAAGAACTGTGGAATCTAGATGCAGATTGAACCATGCTGTTTCTACTTTTTTTGTTTTTTGAGGTTTTTCCCTTTTGTTCTGATTCTTCTTTCACAATGTGACTAATGCAGAAATATGTTTAATGTGATTGTGCATATATAACCTATATCGGATTGCTTACCACATTGGGGAGGTGGGAGGGAAGGAAGGGAGAGAGAAAAATTTGGAACTAGAAATCTTATAAAAACAAATGTTGAAAACTATCTCTACATTTAACTAGAAGATAATAAACTACTTTATGATAAAAAAGAAAATATTAGTTCTGCTCTATAATCAACCAAGAGAATACCAACTGATTTACAGTTGCCATAAGCTTAGTAATTGTGGTTGTTGTGTTATTCTTGTTTCTAATTTGCATTGTTGGAATCAATCAAATGATTTTGGTCATTTGCTCTTGATCAGTTATTCTTTGGTGGATGGCAAGAATTGGTTTCATAAAGCAACATTATGAAGAAATGAACATGGTATTTGAAAAATATTGTCAGTTTGTGGAGGTTAATATTATAAGGTACTGTTATTACATAGAAGAGAATCTATGTTTAATGAATAGCATGTTGTAAATTTTATGAAGGTCAGAGTAAGACAATTGGGAGTCTAGAACAATATATATGGGAATAAGGTCAAGCACAACCCTTCTATTCTTTGTGAATTACAAAAATTCATTCAAGCATTCAAGAATACTTGAAAAGCCCCCCAAAAGGTATATGATATCTGTTAATTGTTGTTATTGACATGTTTAGAGAGCCGTTTATAGTGGAATGTATTGAAATCAGTGGGTTCTTATTTTCCTAATGTTTAGGAAGGAAATTCTTCTAGAAGGTGGGATTTTTGCAGTTTTGAAGGACATCAGGGAAATCAGCAGGCAGAAACGAGGAACACTTTAGTTGGGCAAATCACTTAACCTCTGTTTGCTTCAGTTTCCTCACCTATAAAATAGAGACAACAAAAACAATAATAACCACCTTTTAGGGTTTTTGTGAGAATAAAATGAAATAGTATTTGTAAAGGGCTTACCTGGTGCTACATATATGGTAACTATTATATATGTATATATGTGTGTGTACACACACAGACATATAGGCAGCTGGGTGACACAGTAGATAGAGTGTTGGGCCTGAAGAGTGTCAAATCTGGCCTCTGACACTCACTAGCTATGTGACCCTGGGCCAGTCACTTTACTCTGTTTGTCTCAGTTTCCTCATCTGTAACATGAGCTGGAGAAGGAAATGGCAAACCAGTCCAGTGTCTGCCAAGAAAATCCCCAATGGGGTCATGAAGAGTTGGACATGGCTGGAACATCTGAACAACATATGTATACATATACATACATGTACACATAGCACACAACATACACATACATACAAATGTGTGTGTGTATGTGTGTGTGTGTGTGTGTGTGTGTGTATGCTGGCTGTGTTCACAATGCCTGATGGGAGTCATGGCTCTTTATCAGAATCACAGATTCTCAGAGCTGGAAGGAAACATGAGCTCACAGATTTAATCTTGGGAAGGAGTGGAAAGTTCATTTAGTTCAACCCCTATATTTTATCAATGAGGAAATCAAGGCTTATGGAGGTTAAGGGAATTGAAACATAGCTGGTAAGTGGCAGACCATGGGATTGGGCGGAGCCATGCTCCCTGATTCTAAATCCAGAAAGCATCTAAGCCAGTGCATCCTTGAGCAGGAATTGTCTTCTGCATCAGCACTGAGAAATGGTTGTCTAGTCTCTGCTGATAGACCTCCAACAATTACTTCCTAAGGCAACCTGCTCCCCCTTCTAGACAGTGCTCATTAGGAGGGAGTTTTTCCTGACATCCCACATAATTCTTGCTCTTTGAAACTTTTGCCCTTTTGGTTCAGCCTGAAGAAAATCCTTCTTTCTCCTGATTGCCCTCCCTAGAAACTGCTGCCATACTCCTCTGTCTTCTAAATGTTTTCATTTCCTTCACTGAGCATGTGCTACTCCTTTGCCAAATCTACTTTTAATGTGGCACTGTTTTTTGTTTTGCAGCCTGTGCCCAAACCTGGCGACATGATTAGGTTCCCCAGTAAAGTAATTGGCTGGCATCATTGGGGTATTTATGTTGGGGATAATACTGTTGTCCACCTGGTGCCTAAAGGTAAGAAGTCTCCCTGCATTACCTCTTAGGCATGGTTCCATTGTACACAGATAAGGGGCTGAGAGTAGGGTTGCAAGGGGAGGCCTTGGCAAGGTCACCTGCTTATAGAGGTAGGGCTTTGTTTATACCTGGAATGCCTTCCCTTCTCACCTCCACATCTTCCCACAAGCTCAATGCAAACATAACCTTCTATATAAGGTCTTTCCTGATCCTCTCAACTGATAGTACCTCCCCATCCCTGTCTCCCTCCCCTCCCTCCCCTCCCTCCCCCCTCACCAAACACCTTGCCTTTATTTTGTATATCACTATGCATAGATAACCTGTTGTTTCACTCACTAGAATATAAGCTGGAGCCTAGATGATAAGCACCCAATAAATTATTGTTGATTGATTGATTCCTCCCACTATGGGTCTGCTCCCCTCTACCCCCATGTCAGGAGAGAGAGAGAGAGAGAGAGAGAGAGAGAGAGAGCAAGCAAACGGTCACATCAGAGTCTAGCTTCATCACTTGGCTGAAGTAGTGACAATGGACTTTGGTGAAGCCAAGTTTCCACCACCTCTCCCTTTCCCTCCCCTGCTGTCTACATGCTCTTGGGCAGCTGACATTCCCTCTTTGCATTGAGTGCAGCTGAGTCCTAGGTCTAGGTGGGGAGTCTCAAAGGGCTGGGATCTTATTTGGAAGTACAGATGGGTTGAAAGTGGTGCTTAGAGCAGGGTCACTAACCCAGGCTGAGCAGATGCCCTTTCTCAATGCCATGGAGGGTTGATACATACATGTCCTCTGAGGAGGGAAGTAGTAAGAACCACTGTCTAGGGTAGCCTTGACCCTATAATTTGGGTGCAGGGCCACAAGCCGGCTGGAAGAAGCTCCCTGATCCCCTCTAGACTCCACCTTAAAAGGAAGACAGAAGGGCCATTTTTATAATGCTTGTCATGGCTTGGTTAGGGGCTGCTTCAGAGCCAAGTATAGCTACTTGCATGTCTTTGTGATTAGCTGTTTGTCAGGGAAAGAGTTTGAAGAAGATCATGGAAGACAGACTCAGAGCAGGGCACTGAGGTTTCTGGGGTACTTCTCCACCCTTTTGAGCAGCCAGACTTCCCCACAAGTAACTCTTTTGGGACACTATCAGAAACATGGGGCTAAGGGGACCCAGGGTGGGACTGTTTGAGAAAGAGCTCACCATAAGTGACATCTTTTCACATTGAAAGGTAGATCAGCTTTGGAGGCTACTACTGCCAAAGTGAAGAAAAGACCACTCGGTAAAGAGTACAGCATCAGTAATAATTGTGATATCATATTCGAGCCACGTCCACCTGAAGTGATCATCAAGAATGCCTTGAAGATGGTGGACGAGATTCTGCCCTACTGTTTCTTCACCGAGAACTGTAGGCGCTTTGTGACTGACCTGAGATATGGGAAATTTATGAAAAACAGGCGCCTTCAGGTATATTCTGCCACAATCAGGTATTCTGAAAAATAACTAACAAATGGTGGTTAAGGGAATGCATTTTAGCAAATAACAGAGCAGACTTGTGGAGCTGGTGTGGACTCTGTGGGGTGCTCATGGTCAGAAACAAATAGAACATGTTCACAGTAGATGAGATCCATTTCCTTAGCTCAGCTCTGGCCATGGCCCTTCTCACTTTAACTCAGTTTTCCCACCTGGGGATGTCAATGTTCCTTCCTCGGTAAAGGAAGTATTTGCTTTTGAAGCTCTGGGAAATTCTTTAACTGCAACCCCGCCCCCTCCTCCAAGTTTCTCTTTCTTCAAGGAAGGTCTCTCTGTGGACATTATTCCAGCTCAGAATAATATCCGAGAAGAATCTGTCTTGGCTTCAGTCCAATCTATGATGTTAACATCAGAATTGACACCTGGGTGATGGTGGAAGGGTAGTGACTAGGGACTTCCCCAAAGGTTGATACCAGATTTATTACCCTGAATATAATGTTGGTGGGTCAGAGCTCCCTCGTGTGTCCCCAGACAACTTGCACAACCCACTGCTCTTCATCAGGCCCTCTGTACTATACACCATGGGGCTTTTAAAATTCTCCACTGGATCCAATAACTGCACATGAAGCATGAGAAATCCCTGGGCTCTCAAGGAAGCCTCCTCTCACTTAGATTGTCCTGGAAAGGCCCCTTTTGACCTTCTTTCCACCTTCTCCCGCTGCTGCTCTCCTATCAGCTTAAAGTAGCCACAGGCTGTAGGCATGTTTGGCCCCCATTTTGGTTTATCCTGGTCTTCAATCTCCTCCCCTCTTTATGGTCTGGCTGCTCCAAGTCCCTGAGCATCTTCTTAATTTTGTTGGTTCCTTTCTTTTCCCAGGGGAGCTAGCCAGAGCAGAGCACTTGATTGGAGTGAAGGGTAGCAGGCTTCAACACTGACCATCCTTCTTCTTATTCACAGGATCCTATGAAGCTAATTGGGATAGTTGGTGGTTTGCTTCTTTTTGGCCTCATCCTGTTTCCATAATGACTTCGAGAGACAGACCTCAAAGCCATCACAGATGCCTACATTATGATAGCATGGCTGGGCTGCAGTTATGATTTGGCCATGTAGCATGTAGTTTGACATATATCTATATACACACATACATATACATGCATATATACATACATATATACATGCATACGTGTATAAGACCTTCCCAGTTTTCTTCCTTAAGGAGTGGCTGAAACATATGTGACACTAAGTAACTTAGTAGCACTAGGAGCTAAGCTCTTTAGATCCCAAAGCAAGGTCACCTCTAGCTGGTCAGGCTTGGACAGGGTGCCTTGCTCAATTAATTCCCTGGGAGCTGTAGTTCTTCCCAGTTTGGGAGCAAAGGAATCTAACCCAGCAGGACTGGGGGGGTCGTGTTTTTCCTGAGGGGGAAGTTTTGAGGCTCTCTCTTGAGAGAGAGGGCACTGAGAAAGAAAGGAAGTATCCTCACTCAGGTAGTAAACATCAGAGGCAGAATTTGAACCCAGGTCCTTTGACTCCAGAGCCAGTGCTCCTTCCACCAAACCAAGCTACCAACAGCTACACCCTGCTATGTGCCAGGCACTGTGTTGGACCATGCTTGCTTTTTTTTTTTTTTTTTGCGAGGCAAGGGGGTTAAGTGTCTTGCCCAGGGTCACACAGCTAGTAAGTGTAAAGTGTCTGAGGCCAGATTTGAACTCGGGTACTCCTGAATCCAGGGCTGGTGCTTTATCCACTGAGCCACCTAGCCGCCTCCCCATGCTTGCTTTTAAGGAGCTCATTCCATGAATGCTTCTGCTTTTAATACATATCTACTAATGTAACTTGATTAAAGAGTATTTGATGTTTGTTTGTTTTGTTTTTTGTTTTGTTTTTTTGTGGTGGGGCAATGAGGGTTAAGTGACTTGCCCAGGGTCACACAGCTAGTAAGTGTCAAGTGTCTGAGACCTGAATCCAGGGCCGGTGCTTTATCCACTGTACCACCTAGCTGCCTGATTAAAGAGTATTTTAATGATGACCTTGGATGAAGGGGAATGAATGAGATCAAGCATCAGGAAGGAAAAGAAAGGGGTAGAGACCAAGCCAGAGATGGACAGGCGAATTCCTGAACATGGGTCTGGGGTGGCACCTGTTAGGTGAGGTAGAAAAGCTATCGCTTACCAAAACCCAAGTGTAGTTGTCCCAAATGCCCCTTGGGCCTGCTACGGCTGCCGCCCTGCCCTTGTCCCAGCAGGCTTACAACCTGCTTCTGCTTGACCCTGGCCTGTGGAATTTAGTTTGTATTAGATGGTCCAGGGCTCCATGCCTGGCTTTGATGCTTTTCCATGTCTCCCATAGAGGTTCCATTAGGACCTCCCCTCTGGCTCCTGGGAGCTGCAGCCTCTTTGCCTGATCCCAGTGCACCTGGAGGCCCTGAGATGGGCTTGGGTGTTTCCACAGACTGGAGGTGAGGACAGCATAGACTATTAGAGCAGGAGCCTTCTGTCCAAAGACTCCATCTTGGGGCAGAGGAAAAGGAGGCTCAGAGACGTTGAGGGTTGAGTCCAGAGTCACACAGGAAGTTAGTGGCAGAGCCAAGGATCTCAGAGCCAGTAGAGACTTTGGGGACTTCATCTTCTCCAGCCCTTCAGATGGCAGGAACTGTTGCTGCTTGAAGGGACCTAGGGACAGCTCTGCATCACTGACTGCTCAAGACCCTGGGCAGGGGGCAAAGCAAAGAGATGGAAGAATCAGAGGCAGAGGGTCTCAAGTGCTCCTTGAGGCCCCAGGAGTGGGGAGCCACTCAATCTCCAGAGAGGTAACATTCTCTGGAGGGGCCCCAGGCCTCCCGAGGGGGTTCTTGGGTATCTAGAGGCACCCCAGATGACCAAGGAAGTCCCTAGATCTCTAGAGAGTCCCTAAGGTTCTGGAGGAGGTCTCTGAACATCTAGAAGGGTCTGATGGCCTTCAGAAGGGGTTCTTGGGTATCTAGAGGCACCCCAGACTACCCCAGAGAGTGCTTAGATTTCTAGGGATCCCCTAGGCCTCTGGAGGGGCCCCTAAGCCTCAAGATGGGGTCCCAGAGTATCTGGAAGGGTCCCCAGGCCTTCAGAAGAGGTTCTTGGGTATCTAGAAGGGCCCCAGACTACTGGAAGGGCATCTCCTGATCTCTCGAGGGCCTCTGGGCCTTCCTAGGTCTGCAGGAAGTTCCCAGACCTCCGTGGGGGGCCCCTAGGCCTCAAGAAGGGGTCCCTGCATCTCTCATTTTACACAGGACAGAACAGGCCGAGTGAGTCTTGGGCCTTTCCTAGGCTCAGAAGAGAGGGCAGACAGGGCTGGGGGTCTGAGCCAGAGGCCCCGTGACCCCTCAGGGCCCAGGATGACAGACAACAAAAGGCGGGAAGCTCAGAGCTCCTCCAGTGGCTGCAGCACAGGTGCCAAAGCTCCAGCTCTGCCCCCAACTACCACCCAGGCACCAGAGACATCCTCTAGTCCTACCCAAACCAAACCCATTACCCTTTCCCCTAAACTAGAAGTTTCTAACCTGGGGTTCATGAACTTTTTTTATGGTGAGGCAAAATGGTTTTTTGGGGTTAAATGACTTGCCCAAGGTCACACAGCTAGTAAGTGTCAAGTGTCTGAGGCCTGATTTGAATTCAGGTCCTCCTGAATCCAAGGCCAGTGCTTTATCCACTGTGCCACCTAGCTGCCCCGGTCTATGAACTTTTTTTGGGGGGGTGGGGCAATGAGGGTTAAGTGACTTGCCCAGGGTCATACAGCTAGTAAGTGTCAATTATCTGAGGCCAGATTTGAACTCAGGTCCTCCTGAATCCAGGGCCAGTGCTTTATCCACTCTGCCACCTAGCTGCCCCGTGGTCCATGAACTTTTTTTGGGGGGTGGGGCAATGAGGGTTAAGTGACTTACCCAGGGTCACACAGCCAGTAAGTGTCAAGTGTCTGAGGCTGGATTTGAACTCAGGAACTCCTGAATCCAGGGCCGGTGCTTTATCCACTGTGCCACCTATCCACTGTCCCCACCATGAACTTTTAAAAAATATTTGTTGTTCAGTCACGTCTGACTCTGTTACCCTATTTAGGGTTTTCTTGGCAGAGATACTGGAGGAGTTTGCTATTTCCTTTTCCAGCTCATTTTACAAATGAGGAATCCGAGGCAAACAGGCTGAAGTAGCTTGCCCAAGGTCACAGAGCTAGGAAGTGTCTGAGGTCAGATTTGAACTCGGGAACCCTAGGTTTTCTGATTCCAGAAACTTTGGTACTTTACCCATTTATCCACCTAGCTGTGGAATTAGGTCTATGTTCAGGGGAATAATGAATCTTGTGAAGTACTTACATTATTCAAATTTGATATCTATTTCCATTGGACTGGAACTAGTGACCATATTTCTTTTCTTTTCTTTTTGTGGGGAAATGAAGGTTAAGTGACTTGTCTAGGGTCACACAGCTAGTGTCAAGTGTCTAAGGCCAGATTTGAACTCAGGTCCTCCTGAATCCAGGGCTTGTGTTTTATCCACTATGTCACCTAGCTGCCCCTAGTGACCATATTTCACATAATTATAATTCCAAATAGTGTGAATTTAAATACAGGCAACCACTTCAAGGGAGTCATTATTTGTACTTACTGGGACCTAACTGTATTTCAATATAATGGGTTTCCTGTGTAACCTTATGTATTCTATTTTATACACTTAAAAAAGCATTATTCGGAGAAGGCGTCATCAGACTCACTGCCAAAGGGATCAGGGACAAAAAAAAAAAAGATTCCTTGCCCTAAACTACCGAATGCATGCGGAGCTTATAGGGCAAGGGCTGTGAATCCTGTGGGTCTCAAAGTGTGCGGCCCCCCTCTTTAATCTGCCTCTCATCCCACCTGCCCCATTCCCTTCAGACTCCGAGAAACTGCTCTGCCAGTTGAGACTCAATGCTGGTTGGCCAGACTCCAACCCCAGGCCCTGATGCCTCACCTGGATAGCAGGGCATTTGAGGGGTGGGCTAGGGACATCTGGGGCTTTCAGCAGAGGTGCTTCATTCTTCTGTGGTGACGACATGGTTCTCTGGCATCCTGGAAAGATTCTACCGACTGAGAAGCTACTTCAGGGAGGGTGGCCGGCCCCTGGCGGAGGGATTCTTCTGGGGGGAGGTCTCTTGGGAAGGTGCCACATCTGGCTTTCCAGAGGTGTCGAGTAAAGGGGATGCAGAGGGAAGGAAAACTGTGAGTAATGAGTGAACTCCTTAAGAACAGAGGGAAACAGACCTGGGGCCGACAGAGAGTTGGGGGTGGTAGGAAGTGGTAGCCAGTGGGATTCGAGGCATATCTAGAGTAAGGAAACAAAATCTCAAAGGGACAGTTTGTATGGTCAGTGAGATACTCTGAGCCTCAAAGGGACCCCTTCCCCACCTTTAGGGCTTTGTAGGGCCCCTGGATTAGAACCAGAAGGGGCTTTCACCTGGTACAAAGTAAGTGCTTGTTGACTGACTGCTGGACCTTAAAGTCCTCATCATTTTACAGGAAATTGAGGCCCAGAAGCAGAAAGTACTTGGCCAAGGTCACACAGCACAGCCAGAATTCAAACCCAGGCCCTCTGACTCTAGAGCCGGTGTCCACTTGACCCCACTGTTGCTCCAGGCTTGACCTTTGCCATGCAAGGCTGCCAAATATGGAGGGAGCTGAGAGCCAGTAATTTCTCTTCTTCCTCTCTGGGGTATCTCTCCATGATCTTTCACTTGACTGAAGTTGTTTTCAAAGGTTGTTTCCCAGCACCTCACGATGCTCACCTTGGATTTCAGGCCCCCACTGGCCAGTTATGGTTCTACAAATGAATATGGCTACGAGGGAGCCAGGGGATGCCAGCAGCCCACTGGGGGCCAGGAGAAGGCTCTGCCCTTTAATCAGCAATAATAACAACAATAACTAGCATTTTTTTTTGTCCTTCCAACAATCCTGTGAGGTAGGTGCTATTATTACCCTCATTTTATAGATGAGGAAACTGAGGCAAACAGGCTTGTGACTTGCTAAGGTCACACAGCGAGTAAGTGTCTGAGGCCAGATTTGAACTCAGGTCTTCCTGACTCTATGCCCGTTGAGCCACCCAGCTGCCGCTGGAGAGTCTGGGGCACCCAAGGGCCTAGAGGCTGCTGCACATTTCCCTGGGGGGGCGGGGGGCTCACTTCCTCTGGGGGCCTTCCTTTGTGTCTGCCTTTCTCTAGTCAGGTGGAAAGAACTGGACCGGGGGCATATGTGTGTGGGTGTGGGTGGGGGTGCTGTCCCCTTGCCTCCCAGACCAGGGGTCAGAAACTGTGGGCATAATGGTGTCATGGAAACCGGGTGGGGCCTTCCAGAATTATAGAATATTCAAAGCAGAGGGGATCTCAGCAGCCAGCTCCTCCAGCGGAGCCTGTGCCTGGCTCAACCTCCCTGACAAGTGGTCCAACAACCCCCCGGGCCCCCACGACTGCCCCGGCTATTGCCCCGCTTCCCAAGGCAGCCGTTGTAAGCGGGGGTGTTGCACCCTTAGGAAGTCTTCCTCCGGGGCAGCTAGGTGGCACACTGGATAGAGCACTGGCCCTGGATTCAGGAGGACCTGAGTTCAAATCTGGCCTCAGACACTTAACTAGCTGTGTGACTCTGGGTAAGTCACTTAACCCCAATTGCTTCACTAAAAAAAAAAAAAAAAGAAAAAGAAGTCTTCCTCCAATTAAGCTTGAATCTCTCCCTCCCCACCTGCTCCTGGCTCTGCCCCTGGGGCCAAAGGGAAGGAGGCCAATCCTCAGGCCGTGAGACCACCCTTCAGACACTGGAGACCACTTTTATGACTTTTCTTCTCCGGGCCCAGTTCCTTCAATGTTTCCTCACAGAACATGGACTCAAGGCTCTTCACCCTCCCCCGACCCTCCCCCGGACCCTCCCCCGGGACCCTCCTCCGGACCCTCTACCGCTTCTCAATGGTCTCTCTCAAACTGTGGTCCCTAAAGCGGAGCATGTCCTGCAGATGCTGCCTGAGCACGCAGAAGGCGTCTCACAGCCACATTCCTGGTCTGATCCCATCTTTGGCCCCCTCCCTCTTTTATACAATCGTATTTAATAACCTAAATGTATTTATAGCTTCGAACATGGAATGGCTTTTGTCCCAGCTCTGCCTCATGGTGAGCTTTAGCCTTCCCGACACAACTTTTCAGGGGACATTTTTCCTCCCTGCCTGGTCTTGCTTCCATCTTGTCTCCATCTTGCCCACCCTCACCTCATTGGTTGGCATCTTTTCCCTCCACGATGATAGCAGTTGGCTTTGGTTGCCCCTCCCCCTGTGCCCTCCCCACCAGCGGGCTGGAATTCTGAGCCCGTTCCATGGTTGCCAGGACACAGCCCAGGCTGGTCCTGTTGGAGCTAAGAGTGGGAAGCAGGGAGGCTGCTGACCGAGCGGTGGGCGGTTGGAGTTGGGGGGAGTCTAAGGGGGTGGTAGAAAGTTCGAGGCTTCTTAGACCTAGACTTGTGGATGGAAAAGGAGACAGAAGATCCAGCACGCAAAGAGGCTGAATCGTTCCCAGGTAACAGGAACTTGTCTATGGTAAGGAAGGCCCGGGAGGGAAGGACTCACCTAGGCCTTGACTGGAGAACAGCACTGGAAAGGAAGAGGAAAGGAAGGAGCGACAGGAGGGAAGGAGGGAATGAAGGGCATGAGGGAAGGAGGGCAATTGGGGTTTGCTGCTGCTGATTGTTAACTATGCCATGCAGGGCAAGCCCCTCCCCCCCTCCCGTCTCTGGATGCCAGATCGGACCAAATGGGTCGGCTGCGTGAGATGATCTTGCTCTCGATCCCAGATTCAGGAAATACAAAGGCATATGCTCATGGCCCCAGAGGGAGGAGAGGGGGTGGCTGAAGATGGGGATGAGGGAACGGGCACATGTCTTTCTTTGTCCCAGTGACGACAGGCCCAGGATCGGGTACCTGCTTCTCCTGCTTCTCTCTGACCGCGTCACATCCTGTTCTTCATTTGCATGGTCTGAACAGGAGAATGATAGTCAAGCATAGAATAATGGTGAAGACCTCAACAGACGAGGAAACTGAGGCCAGCAGGGTTAAGTGACTTGCCCAGGGTCACACAGCTAGGTGGTGTCTGAGGCTGAAATTGAACTCATGGAGAAGAGTCTTCCTGACGAGGCCCAGAGCTCTATCCAAAACAGCACCGCCCCCCCACCCCCTCCAAGCATTAGGTAAAATGAGTCCAAGACTGTGACCCAAGGCACCTGTTGCTCTCCATCTCTATGGCTCACCATTTAACTGAAGGGGTCAAAGGATTGTCAGTTTAGAATAGACGCGACCTCCTTCAGATTCAGCCCCTTCCCTTGACAGATAAGGAAACAGGCACATGCTTGGTTTATTTTGACTGGAATCATTTGAAATGCCCATCACTCACTGGCATGCCCTGAGTTTCGTGGCTGTCCTATGTAGGACATCCCCCCTTTTCTGATCTGACCCACTTCCTTTGACCCCCAAAGTCCCACTTTCCACGTCCACAGATCAACTCGACTCAGTGGCCAAGTCAGTGGCGACGCTGCTGAAGGAGGCGGAGCAGCTGCGGAATCGCTGTAAGCAGCAGAACACAGATGCCCGCGTGTTGATGGAAGAGCTTCGCCAGGAAAACTGGGAGCTGGTGCAGCGCTACCAGCAGGCTGAGCAGGAGATGGAGGAGGTGAAGAAAGCCCTGGGGGAGCTCATGGAAACTAAGGCGGCCTTCGATGCTCGGGAGAAGCAGCTGCGGGAGGCTGCCTAACGAGCCTCCGGGAGGGACCGTGGTGATGGCAGTGAGCCCGCTCTTCCAGGGGGCAGAGAGGGGCTTGTCTCTGGCCCCTGGCCCAGCTAAGCCCACCCACCCAGCCACTGGCCTTCGTTAAGGGCTGCAGAACAAACCTGCAAATAAGTCCATTAAACTGCATTCATTAAGAAAAAAGCCTCTATTTTGTGAGCCCAAGTCCTGAGAAACGGCCGCCCCAGCCCCATGGGGGGTGGGGGGTGGGCTGCTCAGCCCCATCAGCGGGGTGGGCTGCTCAGCAGTGTAGGTTTAGAGCTGGAAGGGACAATACAGGATACCTAGCCTAACCTCCTCAATTTTACAGATGAGGAAACTGAGGCTGAGAGGCTAATAAGTGTCTAAGGCAGAATTTAAACTCAGATCTTCCTGTGTTCAAGTCCAGCATTCTATACAACATGCCCTGCTCCCCAACTGCTTCCTTGTTGGAAGTGATAGAACCTCTTTTTAATGACTATCTCCAATGAAGCGACACGTATTTCATTGGTTGCACCTATAGATCTCTCACAGGACCCCATGAGTCTAGAGCTAAAGGGGCCCCTTGGTGGCCATTGAGTCCAGTCTCATTTTACAGTTGAGGAAATGGAGGCAAACGGAGATAAAGTGGGTCCCACAGCTAGTAAGAATTGGGGGCAGGATTTGAACCTGTGTCTTCTGGATAGACAGGAGTAGGTCCCACAGCTGGGGTGGGGGGAGATGGGGAGACTCTTGTCCAAGAAGCGGGAAACCTTCTGCAGGAGGCTTCAGTGTAGGGGAGGGAGGCCTGCAGGTTTCTGCATCCTGCCCACCCCCCCCCCAACAAAAACCAGGGAGATTGAGGGCAGAGCACCCAGAATGAGGTCAAGTCAAGAAGCTTTTACTATGCGCCAGGCACCACACTGAGGGTTGCTGGGGGATAAAGAAAAATGAGCGCAGGGTAAGATGTACCACCGACCTCTGTGAAGTCCCCCAGTCTTCTGCCCTGGTTCAGATCACATGTGGAACATTATGTTAGGCCTGGCAGGGCCTAACCTTGCAGGGCTAACAGAGGTGACCTCCCTTCCACCTTATAAAATGCCAGCCAGTTCTCTCCACCTTCTTGACTGGTGTGCATCCCTGGGGAATTGTGGGCCAGCCCAAAGTCTCTGCCCTTAGGGAGGGTAGGCATCCCTGCACCTCTGAAGCCAGGCTGGGGAGAAAAGCCAACATGAAGTTCAGGAATCAGAGAGGAGGTAGCTGACAGAGGCCCAGGCTGCCGCTGGATGGGCCCCGGGGTGACCCAGGGCGAGGGATGCTCCCGGGTGGTCTCTAGCAATGGACACAGTAGAGCTCCACACTGCCGCTGATCCGAAGCACCCGGAGCCGCCCTAGGGCCCGCTGCCCCAGGCTGGCAGCCCCCACCGCATTCCCATTCAGGGCTAATTTGAGGCCATTGTCCCAGCACAGGAGCAGGACCTAGGGAACAAAGGAGAGACTTGTGGGCGAAGCCGAGAGGTGGTGGGCGTGTGGGCCTGGCCAGCTGGGTAAGAGGAATCCTAGGCTATGGGGCTGGAAGAGACCAAGGCAGGAAGAGGTTAAGTGAGTCACCCCACATCCTACAGCTGGCAAGTGTGAGGATTAAAATTCAAACCCAGATCTCCCGACTCTCATTCTAGTTCTCTTTTACTCGGTAATGTTTGTAACGATGATCTAGCGGCCAGGTCTTGGATCTCCCACTGTGCCGGTGTGGCTATACCCTCCACCTGTGCCAATAGCAGCCCTCCTCTAACTTAGCTGGTTTTGAGGATTGTCATGACTGAAAAACTCCTCCTCCTGTGACATCCTTGGGGACGCACCCCTCTCCTAATGGAGCTGGGCTGGTCTTCAGGCGACAGACAAGTAGCGTGAGCCTGGACTCAGTGTTTTCAATTCATTCCATTGGCACGGCCTCAGAGAGCCCAACCTCAGCTTCCCGACACTGGGGAGCAGTAGCAGGAGGCCTCGGGATAGAAGAAGACTAGTGATTTCTTTGCGCAGGGGACTCCGAGGGAGGGAATCCTTCTCCCAAGCCAGGCCCAAACCTATTTGCAGCCACAGGGAGCTGTCCAGGGCACAGAGACATAGGTTGCCCAGGGTCACCCACAGCCATTACGCGTCAGAGTCTGTGGGACTTGGGCCCAGCTCTTCTGACTCTCTCTACTACCCAAAGCCACCTGCTGACCTTGACCGGATGGAACAGGAGGGAAAACAGAGGAGTCCTCCCTAGTTCTGTCTCATCAAAAATCGACAAGAGCTTTGGCAAGCGGCTTCCTTTCTCCATGTTCCCATCTAGAAAAGCAGGGTGTTGGAGGAGATGCTGACGGCGCTGTCCCTCCCCCTCCCCTGAATCCAGCCGTCCTTAGAGACTAAAGTTTTGGGGGGAGTTTAGGAAAAGGGGGTGTCTTGCTGGAGTCCCAGGAGCCCCTGCCTTACCTCAAAGAAGCGCTGTGGGTGAAAGAGGAAAGGGGCTGAGATCAGCTCCTTCCGGCCCCATGGGGAGATCCAGGCCAACGTGCGATTTCTAAAGGAAACCTCGAGCTTCATGGGTCTTTGGGCTGAATCGTCCTGTAGGCTCAGTGTGAATCTGGACCACGGAAGAGGGAGGGAGTTGCAGGGAGGGAGCACGCTTAGCTGAGTGCCTGGAGTAGATTTGGGGGATCTGGTGGGCGGACTCCTGCCTATGTAAGAGCTGTGGGGAGGGCAGAAAGTCTGGTCTTATCGGAATAGTGCAAATGCTAGTGCCCACTGAGCCCAGAGGCGCCCTCCTCAAGCCATCTGAGCCGGAACCAGGCACAGAAGACATGATGTCTACACCAGGCACCGCGAGACATATTCTTTTTTTTTTTTTTTTGTTTAATTTTAGTGAGGCAATTGGGGTTAAGTGACTTGCCCAGGGTCACACAGCTAGTAAGTGTTAAGTGTCTGAGGCCGGATTTGAACTCAATTACCCCTGACTCCAGGGCCGGTGCTTTAACCACTGCACCACCTAGCTGCCCCTGAGGCATGTTCTTTAGAGGGAGAAGAGACTCTCTCATTAAATAGAGAAAGTGACACCTAGAAAGGACGGGCCCAGGGTCACACAGGCATTAAGGGGAAGAAGTAGTGCCAAACCTGGCATTCTAGCCACACTGATTTAAGGAATAACAGCAGGCCAAAGAGGCCAAGAACTTCTGTGGCTCCCAGATACCCTCCTCCCCACACAAAGAAGGGAGGAATTGACCTTTTGTAAGTGGGTGCACTTTAGGCACAAAAGTGAATCTTTGGAATCTGTGCTTTGGATTGCAGCCTCGGCACCGTCTGGGACATTCTTTCCTGTGCCAGCCGGGGCTAAAGGGAAATAGGGCATAGGGGAAGAAATGGAATTTGGTTTCTTAAGGCAGAGGGAGACAGTCAGAGTGCTGTGTTTGGACTCTGCAGCCTCCTCGCTGTGCAACTTTGAGCAAGTCACTTTCTTCTCTGAGCCTCAGTGTTCTCATCTGGATAGTAGCATCTACCTGACAGAGTCATTGTGAGGGTCCAATGAGACAGAGTAGGCCAAGCAGGTCATGACAGCTATAATAATAATGACCCGTGGATAATATGTGACACAATGATTCCTGTAACTATGATGTTGATATGTTCTTTCTTCCTGTCCTGTTGGCTGCTTTCAGTACAGTAACAGAGGCCCAAACTAAATAAAGGCTCAGAGGATCATTGGTTTGACCTTGGAAGGGCCCCTCCATAGTCTGTCTGTACCCCACCTCACCCCCCAGGTGACAGCTGAATATATTGAAGCCCTTAGGAGATGATGTGACTTTCCCAAGGTCACAGGGTAGTAAGCTTTGGAGGTGGGATTTGAACCCAGGGCCTTTGACTCCAGAGACAACACGCCTTCCACTGTGCCACCATGTGGGAATGATGCATGGCAGATATTGGAGTTTGGGCTGGCCTGGTAGGGCATCATTGTGCTGGCCCTGGACCTCAGCCCCTGGTGGCCAGACTTTCTGGCTTGATTCCCCTGGCATGGCTGAGGGAGCCCAGGGTCACTCACCTCTAAGCAGAGATGATGCTTGGGAGAACCTAATAGCAATCAGCACATGTGTCTCTCCACCGAGGGCCAGGAGGTGGGGATGTTGGATAAAGGTTAAGAGTATGTGGTCTGGCAGAAAGGCAAGGGGATTGTGCAAAGCATGGTGACAACCTTCCTTTTAAAAGAGCTACAGGGGGCAGCTAGGTGGTGCAGTGGATAGAGCACTGGCCCTGGATTCAGGAGGACCTGAGTTCAAATCTGGCCTCGGACACTTAACACTTCCTAGCTGTGTGACCCTGGGCAAGTCACTTAACCCTCATTGCCCTGGGGAAAAAAAGAATATCATTGATTAAAAAAAAGGGGGGGGCAGCTAGGTGGCGCAGTGGATAAAGCGCAGGTCCTGCATTCAGGAGGACCTGAGTTCAAATCTGGCCTCAGATGCTTGGCACTTACTAGCTGTGTAACCCTGGGCAAGTCACTTAACCCCCATTACTCTGCCCCCCCCCAAAAAAAAACCAAGAGCTATGGAGTGCTCTACCTTCCCAGGGCCTGGGCCCCAAGAGATGTCACTGGTCACCTGCTTTGACCCCACTGAGCCTAGAAGTATGGGGACCCTGGCATTTATGTCCCTTGCTCTGAGAGGGGCAGTACTGGCTATGGAAGGAGTGCAGGCCTTGGGCCAGGGGACACCCCAAGTGCCTTAGACCCATAACTAGCTGTGTGACTCTGGGCTTGTCACACCTCACTTCCTTCATCTCTAAAATGGGGATAATCCCAGCACCTGCCTCACGGGGGCGCTAAATCACTCAGAACATTAGTCATTAGCATGGTCAAGAGTCTGAAGGGAGAAGCACTGGGGGTGGCCGGCTCTGAAGTGGGAGGTTCCCCCTGACTTCTGTTCTGTAACTGCCCCAGGAGGAGCACTCATTCACCCTCCCCCCTGGACACTGAGCTCCGCACAGGGGACTCACTCCCTCTCTTCCCCCTTGGACCACTCACTTCCTCCATCCTGCCGGTACCTACTCCTGAGGGTTGGGACACACGAGGCCCCGCACCACGATGACCTGTCCTGGCCACAGGCCCTGGGGAAGAGGCCAAGTGCAGGGAACTGCCTGAAAGCACAAGGAAGAGTTACTGAGATCCCAGGAGGCCCTGGGTCAGAGGGTGTCCCCAGGAGAAGCTGAGCCAAGGGGAAATAGGAGACTCATACCCAAGGATGGGCCCCCCTCCCCGCTCCAAGCAAGACCACAGCTTTTTACTGAACACTCCCCACCCACAAAAGAGTATATCTGCCCCCTGGACCCATGCCAAGGAAGGGATTTTCTAGAAAACCTCCTGGACCCTCAACCCTCCCTAGTCAGCAAACATTACCAGGTGCAAGGCACTATGCCTGATGTGGAGGCTATGGAAACAAAAAGTAGCCCCTGCCCTCAAGGGGCTTATAGTCTCACCAGGCTTTCTGCACAGTTCTACTTGCTGGGGCCAGCTTCTTACAAAGAAAAGGGAGGAGGCTGGGCAGAAACTTAGGCATCCCCCTTAAAGCCCTAACCCATGTGCAAGTCTCTTCAGCCCTGAGCCTCCCCCGCAACTGGCTCCCCAAGATGGGAGGGAAGCCTCACTCACCAGTCTGGAGCTCTTCAGTAAAAAAGGCTGTGAAGGGAAAAGGAGCTGGGAAGAGTGCCTCCCTCATCTGCCCAGCAGCCCCCTCCCGCCCAGCAACTCCCTCCCCCAGCATCCTGATCCCCCAGCCCCTCTCCCCCAAGCCCCTCTGGGTGTCCTGACAGGGCCAGATGCTACCCCAGCCTGGCCTTATCCAGGCTCAGCAGCTCTTCTCCACTGGGTCAAGAAGGGACTTTGGTGTAGAAAAGGCAGAGTTAAAGGCCAGCCCTCGGGGAGCTGAAGCCGGCCTGACTCTGGGCCTGGGGCCTGTCCCCTTGCACCACAGCAGTAGGGGAAGTGGCAGCCCTGGACTTGTGCAAGCTGGGAATGGCCCAGGGGTGGGTGGCAGGGAGGTGGCATCAGGCCACCCTCTGCACACAGTAACCCCCCTCCGGGGTTCTGTGCCCCAACTCAGGTCCCTCCCCACCCTGGAGAGCTCGGCGTGGGTGGGAAGGCGTGGTGGGGGTGGGGTGGCAGGGGCGTAGCTAGCCTCTCAAGGCCCTGCGATGGAGGACAGCAGCTTTGGCTGCTTGTCAGGACCCTGGGATGGAGCTGGGAGGTCCCACTTGTACTCACGTGTCCAGTTGGGTACTCTGTTCCACCCTCCACAAAGGGCTGTGCACAGAAGGACAAGACGGGTGACCGTGGCAAGCAGTGGCCAGCAAACATCCCTAACTGGCCACTTCATAGAAAGTCTCGTGGCTTTTCCCACGTGTGGGGGCTCACTCTGCCTGGGGAGGCTACTTGCTACCTGGCACAGGGCAGGGCCTGGTCTTTCTCCTTTGTGCCCACAGGGCCTGTCAGTGCCCAAGAAGCCATCTGCCCTATCTCCCCAGGGAATAGCTCCCAACCTTGCCCTCCCTCCCTGGTAAATCAGCCTGTGCCTCCAGCCTGGCCTCTGCAATTCTGCCTCTTCTCTCCCTGAATACTTCCTAGCTGGAACCAGAAAGCCCCTTCCTGCCCACCCAATGCTATAGGACAGAGTCCCGCTGCCCCAGGCCTGGGTTCCCAGAACCAATTACATTGCTGTTCAGGAATCCGATGGCTTTCACAAAGATATGGCCGTAAACGCCCAGGGTGTCCACTCTAGACAGCGGGAGCCGGTACGGATAGTGGAGGAAGTGTTGGCCATTCACGCTCACCTGTAGAGAAAGATGCCTGGTACCCCCGACACCACCGGCTCTCTCCACTCTTGCCTGCTCCCGCCCACTTCACCTTCAGGATGAGGAATGAGCTAACCAGGAACACCTGGTCTTCTGGGAAGGCTCTCAAGGAAAGGGCAAGAGTTGGACAGCAAAGAATTCCCCCTCCCTTAGTCTACACTGGCCTTCCCCCGCTCTTCTCATTCTCTCACTCCTTCCCCCCTTTTCTCTAGACACCCTGGCCTCCTTTCCCTCCTCCCCTCCCCCTCTTCCCTCCTTCTCTTCCTTCTCCTTTGCTCCCTCCCCCTCTTTTCTGTCCCTCTTCTTCTCTCCCTCCTCTCTCCTCTTTTCTCCCTTCTTCTCTCCTCTTCCTTTTCTTTTTCCTTCACTCCCCCCTCTTCTGTTTCTCTTCCTCTTTTTTGCTCCCTCCTTCTCTTTTCTCCCTTCTCTTTCTCACCTCTCCCTCCTCCTCCTTTCCAGACTGAGAACAGCCCAGGGCTTTCCATCCCCTGACTTCACCTATTACCTTTACATCCTCATTTCCAAAGAGGAAGAGGATCAGGAAACTGTCCCCTCTGCCCATGGCCAGCCCCGGCCAGCGTGCCTCCCGCTGCCATCTTCCACAGTTCAGGGTGTTGCAGATGACATGGGGTTTATTGGTGTAGAATCGAGGGTTAAAATGAATGGCGATATCTGGCCGTGGCTGCAGGCTGCAGCCACACTGGAAATCGATCTGGAACCTGGCAGGGCCAGGGCAGAGAGGGAAGGGAGATGATGATTAGCCCAGATGTCCCGGAGCCCCACCTGGGAAGGCTGTCACCTTGACTCTAAGGTAATAGGACAGACAATGGGCAGCCCTGTGCCCAGCACCCAAACACCTGGCTGGCCCCAACTCCCTGTGCAAGCTCAGGCCAAGCAGTTCTTATTCTGGGTCCTATGGAGCAAAGCAAGTAACCTCGCCCCCTTTCCCATCATTACCTTCTGGGGAGTTGCTGAGGATGGGGGAACCCTTTAGACACCAGGGACTTGAGCCTTCTTACCTCTGAGCATCAGGTGGGACCACGCCCTGGACCATGACCATCTTCCCAGCACGAAGGCCACCAAAAATTGTCGTGACATAGGGGATTACCTGAACCAGCCAGGGAAACAAAGTCATGATGTGATGTGGCAGGGGGCAGGGTACCCACACTAGAGATGGGAAGGCTAGAGAGAGACACATCTGAAGGAGATTTTTTTTTTTTTTTTTGTGAGGCAATTGGGGTTGACTTGCCCAGGGTCACACAACTAGTAAGTGTTGTGTCTGAGGCTAGATTTGAACTCAGGTCCTCCTGACTCCAGGGCCGGTGCTTTATCCCCTGTGCCACCTAGCTGCCCCAGGAGATTTGTTTTTAAGGCAATGTGATGTAATGAAAAGAGAACTGGACATGAAGTCAAGAGGAGATGTGGCCTTGAACGCTCCCTCCAGCACTTACTAGCTGTGTGAACCAATGCAAGATGGTCTTGATATCATAATACAATATTAATTCTGGAAGTATTATTCTCCTGTATTCTAAATTGTTTGTTTTTCCAACTGATTATTTGATCAGATTCTATAAAGTATTTCCTTGGTAAATCGATTGCCATGGTAAGTATAAATTAATTCTAGAAGTATTAATATTTTTATTAAGCTTTATACATATATATATATATATATATAAAATAAGGGATTAATGGGCAGCTCACATTGATTCTCAAGGTGATGTGATTTTACTTATTAATGCATTGATGGAAATTATGTAATAATGAATAATACTGTCAGTCATTTACATTTATCATCTACTATATGTGATTGTGACTATATATTTGTAGTTATTATTTGAAATTATTGTATAATATTCTGAGTCATGAAGCAAATTCACATTTTTTGCTTTCATCAATATCTTCATTTGTTAAATCCATATGAGCCTTAGATTATGGGAACTTACCATTTCAGATATTAATTGCCTTTATTCGGAGTTATCAGATCAGAGCAGCCAAGATAACAGTCATTTAGGAGGGGAATACATACAAGAGCGTGTATTGAACTGTCACAGGACGTGTAACAAGCAGGAAGTCTAGGTACTGCACTGCCTTGGGAAAGGCTGAGAGAATGGCCATTGGTAAGAGCTGAGGTTGGATTCTCTTGGTTTAATTTCATGCCCTGCCCCCCCCCCCCAGCACTGGATGGCCAGGCTATGCCATCTCATTCTACACCTGGCTTTGATTCCCCCTCCTATATTCCTGATGCCATGGATGTCTCAATCCCATGCATCTGATTAAGCCTGACTCAATTTCCCTTCCACATATTGCACTGGTTGTCTGCAGAACCATGAAGCTTGGCAACATTTGTTTCCTTTACTTCTCTGTTCTTTTATGGTAACCCCATAATTATCTCAGGTATCATGATAAACACGATGTTGAATTTGGCCTTGGCATTTATTACCAGTTATATTAGATTCTTTACTTTCTCATAATGGCATGAGGATAATTAGGCACATGAAGGCAAAAAGTGATGAAACCAGGATATAAATCCTTTTTAAAATTAATATCAAAATTGTCTTAGTCCTGTATTAAAGAAGGTATAAATAAATAAATCAGCATAACTTATGGACTCTTTTGCAAATAACTTAAGGGTATATTCACTTTTGTTAAGAAGTTATTATAATTGAAATTAATCTGACAATTTTTATATTATACTGTCTCAATTTATTCTCCACAGGGGGAATTATAATTTGATTTGGTTATTGGCAAATCTATTTAAAATTGTGTTAAGATCAATTTTATAGGAAACCTTCCAGCAGTTTGGAGAACCAGGCAATCCCCAGTGTTCACTGGGTACCTGATTCCAAATTCCATCCACACCTGAGAGACTGCTTTACAACCACACCTGAGACCATGCCTAGAATCCAGAGCCAGAATCCAGAGCTATACACAGATGACATCCCAAGAACCACTTGACTTTCAAAGACTTAAATGGACATTTTCCTGTTTTCCTTTTCCTATTGCATACATGATTTGTGATATTCACCTCCTAAAGGGGACTGTTCCCTTTAGTTTTTGTCAATGTGTTGCTCAATTTCTTTTCTCTCTTTTCATTCTCCTTATATTGTTAGTCATAGAACTCCTTTATAAGTATTTTGTTTATATTCATTGCTTCATTTAAGGAAACCCTGTTTCTTAACAAAGGAGAGGGGGGATTGTGAGAAAATTATTAATAATAGGGGTTTTGGGACTCCCAGAAGCCCCTGCTGAGAGAGCTGGGCCTGACCTTTCTTAAGGTCAGCCTAGAGTCAGGAAGTTACCTCACTCAAAACCACACCTACCTGAAAGCCTTGTTCCTACCAGAGGATCTGTTCTCTGGGCTCTGACCTCAGCACGACTACACTGAACCACCCTGAGATCCAGTGAACCAATAGATTTGAGTGATACTAGCCAATGAGCTTTGAACAATGTGTATGGGTGGGCTCTGCTCCTGCCTGCAGTGAGCTTGCACAGACACTGGCTTTCTTTTTGGTGTGGGAACTTGGTGAGAGCAGATGCAGCCCACTGGGGTTCCCCATTTTATCTTTTCTCTCTCTTCTATTTCCTAGCGAGGCTCTCCTATCTTTCAGAGCCATGTGTGCTCTCATTACTAATATTTAATATACTTTAATAAATGCTTAATGCCCCAAACTTGGTGCAGTAGTCTCTAATTTCTAAGTAACAAATAGATGATAAATCCCAGCTAATTTTCCCTACGCTTGGGACAGTAACAGGGCGACCACATATAGTTTTACTTGCCACAATGGGCAAGTCTAAATGACTTCTGGGATCCTCAGGATCCTCTTCTATCAGGTGGGCATAGGAGTGTTATTCCCTACCTCACAGAGGGGGTAAGGATCAAATAAGATCCTGGATATAAAGAGCTTTGCAAACCTTAACACACTAAGAGCTGGATGTCATCACTGCTGTTGTCAGAAGGCATTCATGATTTTGGAAAAATCAAAGTTCTTATAAAGAAAAAAGAAGCATTCTTCGGAATTTTTGTTTCCCTTCTCACCCAGCCCCACCTTTCACATCTGGGGTGATGCTGGTGTCCCTCATATGCACTGGGGTTCCATAGCTCAGGAGGCCCAGTTATTTGGGCCTGACCTTTTCAGTTCCCACCACCCCCAACCCCATAGACTGTGAGCTAATGGAGGACAGGAACTGTTTTGTTTTGGTCTGTACCCCAGGGTCTAATAAATTGATGCCTTTTGATGGATTCATCACAAAGGGGTGTATCTCCTGAGAGAGACAGCATGATATAGGGAACAACTCTGAACCAGGAGACAGAAGACTTGGGTTCAAATTTTGTCTCAGACATCTATTGGTTGTGTGATGCTGGGCAAGCTGTTCAAATCTTGTAGCCTCAGTTTCCTTATCTGTAAAATGGGGATAATAACAACTACCTTGCCAAGTAGTTGTGAGGCATAACAGCAGCAGCAGCTAGCATTTATATAATGCCTTAAGGTTTTTAAAGCTCTTTATATATGCTATTTCATTTGATCATCACAAAATCCTTAGAAGCAGATTCACACAGCTATTCTCTCTCCTATTTCTCCATATTCCTACTACAGTCATCATTTCTTATAGCACAAACACATTCTATTTTATTTATGTGCCACACTCTATTCAGTCTGAGGGACACCTGCTTTGTTTCCAGTTTTTTACTGGTTGGTCACATTTTAATCCCTTTTATTTTTTAAAAATCCCTTTTAAATCAACAAAGTTTCACTTTTAGCTCATTTGCTGATATGTGACAAATTATGGGCTGGGGGATTGCCCCTCTGGATGGGTAGGAGAGGGGCATGGGGGAGGGTACCTCTATTTGTGCCCAGCTCTGCCAGGCTCCCCAGGGTGTTAGAATACCTTGACCTTAGAGGTGCCAGCTCTGGACCCTGCCTTCAGCTCAGGGGTGGGAGCAGGTGTCCACTTGACACCCATCAAATCACCACAGATGCTTAAAAAAAGGAAATTGACAAATGCTGGAAAGGCTGGTGGAGTTGAGTGGGTCCAGTCATTCTGGAAAGTGATTTGGAACCATACCTGTATTATCACTAAACTGTGCGTGCCCTTTAACCCAGCTATACTCCAAAGATATCAAAGAAAGAGGAAGAAGACCCATATATACAAACATATTTGTAGCAACTCTTTGTGGCAAAATACTGGAAACAAAGGAGGGAAGTCCATCAATTGTGGAACAGCTGAACAAACAATGGCATATGTATATAATGGAATGTTATGGTGGTGTTTTACTTTTGACTTGCCCAAGGTCACACAGATAGTACTACTAATAAGAATAGCTAACTTAACTGGCATTAAGGTTTGCAAAGAACTTTACCAAGATCTCCTAGGTGTTTCATAGCAACTCTGTGGGGTGAGGGAATGAAAGTACTATTATCTCCACTTTATAGAGAATGCTGAGGCTAAGAGTGGGTTGATCATTTAAATGTTAGAGTCAGGATTCAAATTCCTCTCTTCTTGCTTCCAAACTGAAAACTCTCCCTACTCTGCCATGTGGCTTGTAACAAGATTCAGGATTCTAATCCAGGAGACCTCCCCTCCCCCAACTCTAGATTCAGGGTGCTTTCCACTCCACTGTATACATGGTGCTCTGAGGACAGGAGAATGCTCCACAGCCAGAGACCACTGATGGTGGGAAGGGGATAAATCTGACCTACTTCCCAGCATTCATTACTATAATGTGGGAGGTCAGAGCCCCTGGCACCAAGAGTTCCCCAGCCAGGGAAACTACTTACCGGGTAAAAGATTGGTGGCTGCAAGATGAAGCTGTCAGGAAGGGGGTCCAGACCTCCTTCTCCTCGCCACATGGAGGGTGGGTGGGTGAGTGAATGAAGAGCCTGGCAGCTATCTGAGATTGGGAGCTGGTAAGGCCAAGATCAGCCTGCCCACCTGATTGACTCTTGTTTCCTGGGGCTGGATCTGAATGCACCCAAAGCCCTTTCTCCCAGCGCTTGCTCTAGCCTACCCCCTTCAGGGTCCTAATGCCCTCTGGCTAGTTCTGGATGGCTATTTGCTTGGGGAGGCCTTTTGGGAATCAGCCATGCCCCCTGCCCCCCAACCAAACCAACCTAGGAATCACAGATTTAGTCCTTAAAGAAACCTTAGGGACAATCCAGTCAGACCCTCTCATTTTACACTCAGAATGCAATTCAAGGCTACATTTCTTTCTTTCTTTCTTTTTTTTTTGGTGGGGCAATGGGAATCAAGTGACTTGCCCAGGGTCACACAGCTAGTAAGTGTCAAGTGTCTAAGGCTGGATTTGAACTCAGGACCTCCTGAATCCAGGGCTGGTGCTTTATCCACTGTGCCACCTAGCTGCCCCCCAAGTCTACATTTCTTAAATGCCTGCTATGTGCCAGGTACTATATCAGAAAGCCAAAATACAGACAAAACCCAAACATTCGCTGCCCTCGTGAAGCTGAACCTCTGGGAGGGGCAAGGGTGGTAGTGGAGCAATAGGATGACATCCACAGAGAAGAACATAAAACATACATACAAGAGTCAGCTCCAGTCCCATCCCTAACAGGAGGTCTGCCTTGGTTTCCCCCATTGCTAGTGCCTTCCCTTCTAAGATTGCTCTCTATCAGCTCCAGGAGTTCTTAACCTTTGTTGAGTCTCGGACCTCTTGGGCACTCTGGGAGAAATCCCTCCTCAGAAGAATGTTTTTAAAGGCATCAAATAAAATACACAGGATTACAAAGGAAAATACAAAAATATATTGAAATATAGGTATCAAAATACTTTTAATGAAAGTTCATGGACTCCCCCCCCCCATTAGAATGTGAGCTCTTTGAGGAAAGGGACTGTTTTTGCACACATGCCCCCCCCCCCCTCCCTTTTCATCCTTAGGGCTTAGCATAGTGCCTGGCAAACAGTAAATGCTTAGCGTGTTTGTTGACTTATTTGCCTTGACTCGGAGCATAAACAGCAGCAAGTTCTTTTCCCAAGGTCTCCCAGGTAGTAGGGAGCAGAAATCTGGATTTGAACTCAGGTCTTTCCACTGTTCCAGCCTCTCTAAAAGGGAGAGGTTCTTGCCCATGGTTACAAATGAAACAAATGACACATGGGAAATCACTGGATGCTAATGGAGCTGGAAGGGGCCTCAGAAGTCACCCAGTCTAACCCCTTCATTGTGTAGGTTTGGAAACTAAGTGCCCCGCTGGGGAAGTGACTTGTCCAAGGCCACACAGCTGGGGGGTGGTGGGGTTAAGGGGTCAGGTCTTGAACCCTGTCACTTCATTCTTCCCCCTGCACCATTTCACCCCATTCCTCCCCAGTTCCGGCTTGAGCCCTGACCTCAGTTGGCACCCAGAAGACTCGGCCAGATGGTGTGCAACAAGAGGGTGTGCAATCAGACTTTCTGAATCCAGGCCCCAAAAGTTAACCCTTTCAGATCAGGATGAGGTAAGTTCTAAGAGACCCATATTCATGGGTGGGTCAGGAGCTAGGCGGGGTGGGGCTGGGACTTGTTGGCACCCCTTGGGGTTAGCATGACTGTTGGCTCTTCCCCAACCCCTCAGGGATTCCTCTTCATTTCTGCCAAAACCCTAGCCCCTCTGTGGCCTGGCGGTGGGGTGGGGGGAGGATGCATTTTTATTTTGGAGAAGCTAAGTCTCTCCTTCTTGTAGTATACTCTTTTCTGACAGGTGACTCTGGCCCTACCTCTGCCACCTGCTCCCTTCCCCACCCCCCTCCCCCAGCCCCCTTCCATAACTTCCTGTCTCTTCCCAGGGTTGGTGGCTTTGGATAGGGTTCCTTTTCAGCACTGACTCTGGGAAAGTGCCCAGGTGTCCAAAAGCTAGGGAGTCTGACCCAAAGGAGGACAGAGGATCTCAGGGCATGGGATTTAAACCACCCAGCTCAATGGTTCCCAGCGTTTTTTTTGCATATGAAAATCCCCCTTTAATAGTAGAGAACCACTGGATTAGGAATAAGGAAGACCTGGGCTCAAATCCTGCCTCTGACCCTTCCTTCCAAACCACTCAAACATGGGCAAATATTAACCTCCATGAGCCTCAGTTTTCTCATCTTTCAGATGGGGATGGTTGTGACATTTAAGTTGTTGCCAAGATCCCAGGTGATAGCACTCGGTTATGGAAACAGCAGCAACTGTTATCACATTCCTGGAGTAGGGCTACCCTAGCATTGGTGGGTTGAAAATGCACAATGACAGAAAACTCCTGCAGATTCAGTTAGAGAACAGATTTCATCCCACAGGCTTCCTCCCAGGGTTGTAGGTCAGGATCTGCCCATCTGTAATGAGCGGGTTAGAGCAGGGTCTTTTTAAACCTTTTTTGTCCAAAGAGCCATTTGCCAGTCTAGGGAGAACTACACTGCATTGAATTGATTCTGTAAAGTACCCAGAGCCCCTCCCTCCCTGGGGCTGTTGTGAGGATCATGTGTCCCAGTTATTTCTCATCATCCTAACAGATCTGGAAAGTGAACCCAGGTCCTTTGATTTCACACTCAGCAATAGCAACAATAACGCAGTGGCTCACACTGAAAGAGACTTCAGGGTTGGCAAAGTGCATTAAACACATCTCGTTTGAGCCTCACAACAACCCTGGAGGTAGATGCTGTTATTATCCCCACTTTTGTAGTTGTTGTTTAGTCATTTTCAGTCATGTCTGACTCTCTGTGACCCCATTTTGGGGTTTTCTTGGTAAAGATACTGGAGGGATTTGCCATTTCCTTCTCCAGCTCATTTTACAGATGAGGAAACAGGCAAATAGGGTGAAGTGACTTGCCCAGGGTCACACAGCTGGGAAATGTCTGAGACCCTGTTTGAACTCAGGTTTTCCCGAGTCAGGCCCAGGCTTCATCTACTCCACCACCAGGTGGCCCCAGAGATGAGGAAAAGAGCACAAGACTAACAGAACCACGGCTGATAGCTGATCTTCTCCTTACCTTATCTTTATCCTCTACCCCAGGGGCCACAGGGGTCCTAAGTGAGTATAAACTGACAAAATGGTGGGGGTGCTACTCTAAGCCTCAGATCATAGACGGAGAGCTGGAGGAGACCCCGAGGGTCATCGAGTCCATTGTTGTTATCCCTCTGCCTCTGTGAGCCTCAGTTACCTCATCTGTAAAATGAGGACCATCATACCTATAGCTCTTCCTTCATAGGTAAGTGAAATTATTGTCATTCCAGACATTAAGGTAGAGATTAAGTTACTTGTAACGTGTCACATAGTAAATGTCTGATGTGATATTTGAACTCAGTTCTTCGTCTCTAGAATATCTTGTGAAGCTAGTTTGTTTCCTTGTTGTCCCTAAAGATTTTGGGGGTAATCTATTCAAGTACTGAAGCAGATGTTGAGTTACCACAAGTCAATATTTTACCAAGAACCTTTTCCTATGTTTGAAATAGTAATTTTTAAACTCTTTAATCTGAAGTTTAGTGTTAAACTCTTCACCATATTGATCATTCTTTACTGCATTTTACTGAGGAAGCCAATCATATTCTTGTTGTCATCCCAGAAGAATCAGGAAGGTGTTGGCCTTTGGGTCCAAGCACTTTTCTTTCCTTGATGTGTCTTAAGATCTCAAAGCTGGTGTCCTCTTGTTAATTGGAGATGAAGTGCAGGTGTCCAGAAAATTCTGGGCTCAGATTAGTCTACAGAGCAGGCCTTTACACAGCTGAAGTGAGCTCCCCCATCAAGCCGTATTTTGTAGGTTTTCAATCAGAACCTGTCTTTGCTAAGGCTTTTGCCAGGTTTCCACTTGGGTTCACCTGACCTTGTCTTTGCTGAACCCTTTGGTCTTGATAGTGGCCGAGCAGCCTTTCTCTCTGATTGTTGATCGATAGTAACAATCCCTTGGACAACTTCACTGCTGCCAGGCAGTGGGGTGGAAGTTCTTGACAATGTTACCACCTTTCCTGGAAACCTCAGCTTGGCATGTTTCTGAAGGTGTCTGCCCCCAACAGAATGCAAAAGAAAGTGGTTTCCCATAATCACAGTGGTAGCTCTTAAAGCCAAATGGCTCAGTGCTGAATGTCAATGGATCAGAGCTAGGGGAATATATCGACAGACCTCTGACCCAAGTGTCTTCACCTCCAGCATTGTCACTGAGGCAGGAGGTGACAGCCTTAGCCCCAGTTGTACCCAATCTGTCTCACTCTCCATCCTGTATTTTTTATCCAGAACCAGAAAAGTTTTAACCAGAAAAGTTGTTTTGATATTTCAGCTCTGTAGTGTAGTTTGAGATCTGGTGCTGCTAGTCTCCCTTCTCATTTTGTTTTGTTTCACTAATTCCCTATCATTCTTGACTTTTTATTCCTCCAGATAGATTTTGGTAGTCTTTCTAGCTCTAAAAAGTAATTTTCTAACAAACTTTTATATCCCGATGAGTCAGAAGTCTTCTTGGAACTAAGAGATAGATTCAAAAAACTTAGAAATAAAATTCTTCTCATGCAGAGAATATCGATGCGAGAGCTTAGATCCTGAAATTCATTTCATACAAATTTCTTTAGAACTCTTTCTAAATGATGACTCCAAGTCCTGAGTCATGAACAGTAACCTTGTCATACAATAAGACTTTTCTCATCTTGCTTCAAGGCAAGCTGTGCTATAAATCTTCTCGGTTACTAACTGTTCCTCAGGTCATAGAAAGTCCTCCTGACAAGCAGATGGAACCTCAAGGCTCCAATACTAGATCCAGAGTCAGTGGTTTAGGTTCTGGTATTTAAGGAGTTTCAGAGTGGAAAGTCGAGTCAGAGTTTCAGGCTTCATTCTCATACAGAGGCAGAGGAATATATGAGAGCCTATTAGAAATAAGCTATTTTCAGGGGCAGCTAGGTGGTACAGTGGATAAAGCACCGGCCCTGGATTCAGAAGGACTTGAGTTCAAATCTGCTCTCAGACACTTGACACTTACTAGCTGTGTGACCCTAGGCAAGTCACTTAACCCTCACTGCCCTGCAAAGAAAAAAAAAGAAGGAAGCTATTTTCAGGACTTCAGTGCTGCTCTTTGAAGGATCTATCAACTGGCCAAAGTTTTCTTTTTCAAACGATGGCTTTTTATCACTCTTTGATTTTGCCCTTTTGCTTTAATTCACATTTTCCTAATTTTTAGTGATCTGAAGCATTTTTTCATATGTTGACCCTGGGAATTACAGTGAATAGGACAATACATGTGGAGTCATGAAAACTCAAGTTCAAATTTCAGACACTAGGTGTGAGACCCCAGGCATAGAGTTGTCTTTTTTTTTTGGGGGGGGACTTGGGTCAGTGAGGGTTAAGTGACTTAACCAGGGTCATATAGCTAGTAAGTGTCAAGTGTCTGAGGTCAGATTTGAACTCAGGTCCTCCTGAATCCAGGGTGGGTGCTTTATCCACTGTGCTACCTACCTGCCCCCCAGGCATAGAGTTGTGAGAACAACATGGGATAATATTTGCAAAGCAGCCTTTTGTGAACTTTAAAGCTTGGCAGAAACACTAGCTTTTCATTATTATGGTCATTATTATTACTAATAGGTTTTTGAGAGCTTTAATTTTTTTTTTCTTTTGAAAACTGCCTATTCATGTCTTGGCCATTAATCAATTAGAGAATGAGCCACTTGCCTTTCTCTTTTCTTGTTCCCAGATTATTCTGTTATCAGTAAGAGTTTTCTTGCCCCATAAATGGAGATTTTACATAGTAAATTCCACCTGATTTTATGCCAACTGCAAAGTTTTAATGATCTATCTACAAGTTGATTTTTAATAATTCAATTTGATTCAATTGAAGCACCATTTATTAAGCTCCTCCTGGGTTGGATACTGTTCTAGGTGCTAAGGCCATGGAGAGAAAGCAAAGAAACAAAACAAGGCAGGTGCTGCTTTCTGAGAGTTTACATTCTATAGGGTAAATGGCAGCTATAGTACCTATAGAGGAATGAATATAGCAGGCAATTTGAGGAAGCTATGGTCACTGATAACTAGGAGCACGAGAAATGTTTTTCCACTGGAGTTGGTACTTAAGCACTGTCAGAGGGAAAGGCAATTTGGGAAAACAACCAGACATACAGGCACAGTCTGTGCAATGGCATGGAAGTGTGAGGTTGAAGGACAAGTTTGGCCAGAAGAGAGGTGTGATAAGGGGAGTCATGAGAACTAAGTTTGCTTGGAGTTAGTTTGTGGAGAGCTTGAAAAGCCTGGCAGAAATTTGTCTTTGATCCTAGAGGGATGAGGAAACACTGGAAAGTTTTGAGGCAGCAAAGTAGGAAAAATTAGAAATCACTTTTGAGTCCCCTTTCCATCCTGGAGATCCTGAAACAGGGGCAGCTCAATTCCCTTGGAAATCCAGGTTCTGCTCAAGGGGGAGCCTCTCCTGGCAGTGACTGTCAAAGGGCAGGTCTTCAAGCCACTGACTTCTGTTTGTGGATTCTCCTTGGAGTGAGGGCAGTGTCAAGTAAATGGGCACAGGTCCTCTGTGGAGCATTGTCTGGCATTCTTTAAGCATATTTTGTATTTAGTTATCTGTATTTGTGCCCTCTCCCCAGATAGAAGGTGATCTCCCTGAGAGCAGAGGTTGCTGGGTTTTTGCCTCTGTATCTGCAGTGCCTAGCACTTAGGAAGTATTTCATTTTTAAAAAAAATTTTTTTTGGTGAGGCATTTGGGGTTAAGCTAGTAAATGTTAAGTGTCTGAGGCCGGATTTGAACTCAGGTCCTCCTGAATCCAGGGCCAGTGCTCTATCCACTGCGCCACCTACCTGCCCCAAAGTATTTCATTTTTAATAATATTTTATTTTTCTAATTACATTTAAAGACAGATTTTACCATTCATTTAAAAAATTTGACTTCTACATTTTCTCCTTCCCTCACTCCCCTCCCTCCTCCCTAGAACAGTGAGCAATTTGTAACAGGTTATATAAATGCAATGATGTTTCCAGATTAAATTCATAATTTCCATATTAAATTAATAAATTCCATATTAGTTATGTTGGGAAAGAAGAAACAGACAAAAAGGGAAAAAAGCTACGACAAAAATAAAGTGAAAATAGTTTGCTTTGATCTGCATTGAGACTCCATCAGCTCTTTCTTTGGAGGACAGCATCTTTCATCATGACATCTTTGGATTGTCTTGGATCATTCATTGTGTTTCTGAGAAGAGCTAATTCATTCATAGTTGATCATAGTACAATGTTGCTGTTACTATGCGCAATGTTCTCCTGCTTTTGCTCACCTCACTCAGCATCATTTCATGTAAGTCTTTCTAGGGTTTTCTGAAATCTGCCTGTTCATCATTTCTTTTTTTTTTGTTTTTGCTTTTGTTTTTGTGGGGCAATGGGGATTAAGTGACTTGCCCAGGGTCATACAGCTAGTAAGTGTCAAGTGTCTGAGGCTGGATCTGAACTCGGGTACTCCTGAATCCAGGGCTGGTGCTTTATCTACTGCGCCACCTAGTTGCCCCCCTGTTCATCATTTCTTATAGCACAATAGTGTTCCATCATAATCCTATATGACAACTTATTCCGTCATTCCCCAACTGATGGGCATCTCTTCAATTTCCAATTTTTTACCATCACAAAAAGAGCTGCTGTAAGTATTTTTGTACATATAGGTCCTTTCCCCCCCTTTTTGATCTTTTTGGGATACAGACCTAGTAGTGGCATTGCTGGATCAAAGGGTATGCACAGTTTGATTGCCCTTTGGGCATAGTTCCAAATTATTCTCTAGAATGGTTGGATCAGTTCACAACTCTACCAACAGTGCATTTGTGTCCCACTGTTCCCACCTCCTCCTCCAACATTTTTCATTTTCCTTTCCTCTCATATGAGTGAAGCTGTTATGTGTGAGGTGCCACAGAGGTGTTTAGTTAGTGTTTAATTAATGCTTGTTGATTGCTTCACACTACTGAACCCTCCTGGAAGGCTGGAGTCTAAGCAGGACCACTGATGCATTGCCTCCCCACCAAAGGAAGAGGAAACCCCAGGTTAGACTATAGTTGTCTTCTTCTTAGTCAGACTCCTGGAGCAATCCTAAAATTGGCTTATTTTCACCATGGTGTCACCTGGATCTCTTGGTCTTGCCTCTTCTCTTGAATATCTTCCCAAGAATGAATGGAAAGAAAAGAAACCAATGTGAGTGTGTAATGGAGGAAAGGGAAGAAGAGAAGTGTTTATGAAGCATCCACTATGTGACAGGCACCTATGCTAAGTGCTTTTGCAAATATTACTTCATTTGATTAAGTAGGGATTAAACTTGTCTGAGATGGAGAGCCAAGAGGCCGGTGATGGCCACTGATGGCTATCAGTGGATTTCGCACAATGAGCCCATGTCTTTGGATGCCATCCAGTAGTAATGCCTTTGGCTTGTTTGTTTCTTTTTAAAAAAAATTTTCATTTTACTATTCAATTTAATCGAACAAGCATTTATTAGGCATCTGTTTTGTGGTGGTCAATGCAGATACAAAAGGAATGGCGTGTAGTAGAAAGAGCCCTTCCTCTGGCTCTTTTTACCTATGTGACTGTGGCCCACTCGCTTTGATTAGACTCTCTGAGGTCCCATCTAACTCTAAACTTTTGATTGTATGAAACATTCTGAGCCCATGAGAAGCTTGAATTCCACTGGAGAAATACTTCCCTCTGTGGCTAAATGGAGAAGTGAGTTTACAGTTCGGGGCCTGGGGTCAGATCTCAGCTCTGGTTCTTTGGCAGGACTCTGCCCCTCCTCGAGCCTACTTCCTCAACTATAAAATGAGGGGATTCGACTTGATGACCTCTAAGGTGGGATGTCTCAGCTAGGAGGGACCTGAGATGTCCATCCTCTGTATGGTCCTTCTACTCAAGGTCACATGGTTATAAACTGGCCAACTAGAACTTGGACCCTGGGATTTGTAGTCCAAGTCAAATGCCATTCCATGGCACTTACAGGACCTCTGACCACTCTTTTTCTCCTTTCTTTTTCATTTATTTAGAATTTTATTTTCTCCCCCAATTACATGTAAAAAAGTTTTTTTTAACATACATTTTTAAAACTTTGTGTTCCAAATTCTCTTCCTCCCACTCTTCTCACCCTCCCTTAAGAATGCAAACAATTTGGGGCAGCTAGGTGGCCCACTGGATAAAGCACTGGCCCTGGAGTCAGGAGGACCTGAGTTCAAATCCGGCCTCAGACCCTTAACACTTACTAGCTGTGTGACCCTGGGCAAGTCACTTAACTCCAATCCCCCCCCCAAAGAATGCAAACAATTCAATGTAAGTTATACATGTGTAGTCATGTGAAACATTTCCATGTTAGTCCTGTTGTGAAAGAAAACAACCCAAAAAAACACCTTAAGAAAAAGAAACTGAAAAAATGATGCTTCACTCTGTATTCAGATGGCGCCAATTCTTTCTCTGGAGATGGTCACATTTCTCATCAGTCCTTCAGAGTTGAATTGGATCATTGTATTGCTGAGAATAGCTAAGCCATTCATAGTTGATCATCTTACAATGTTGCTGTTACTGTGACTACAGTAAACTTCACTTTGCATCAGATCATGTAAGCCTCTAACCACTCTTTATCTCCTTCTCTGGCTCCCCATATTCTTCTTCTTCTTCCCTGCTCCCCATCTTCTTTTTGATCCCTTAAAACCAGGAAACATGTGAGGGCCCTCTCCTTTTTCCTCTCTCTATCCTCCCCTGGCTTCCCAGACCCTGTTTTCTTCTTATTGTCCTCCTACCTCTCTGACCACTCCTTCTGTGTCTTCATTTATTTATTTATTTATTCATTCATTCACCTATTCATTCATTCATTCATTTACTTGCTCATTTATTAATTCATTAATTTATTTATTTTTGTGGGGCAATGAGGGTTAAGTGACTTGTCCAGGGTCACACAGTTAGTGTCAAGTGTCTTAGGTGAGATTTGAACTCAGGTCCTCCTGAATCCAGGGTCAGTGCTTTATTCACTGCACCACCTAGCTGCTCCCAGGAGGAGTGATGCCTCTCTTTCCCTCCTAACCTTTCTTGTTAATGTCATGGAATACCTTCCTTCACCCAGTCCCTATAAGCACTCTTCACTACTTCACCCCCTTTCCAGAAAACAATATTGCTATTGCTTCTGAAAAAGCCTTGTCAATCAATTCCCCTGTGTCTCTATTCACCTTCTCTGTGACTCTCCAGACCAAAACATTCGAATAGGACCCTAATTCTGTTGTATATATTTTTCTTCCCCTAGTAGAATGTAAGCTCCTTGAGGGTAGGGCTTGAATCTTTGTGTATTTGTTTCCCAAGTGCTTAGCACAAAGCTTTATTAAACGCACAGTAAGTGCTAAATAAAGTCACGCATGTATTCATTCATCTAGTCCAATTCCCTCTTTTTACAGTTGAGGAAAATGAAGCTTAGACAAGTTAAGTGACCTTCCCAAGATGCCACAGGTGGTATATCTTGGATGATGTCAGGCATTGGCTTGTTATTTGTTTAAGGGAGGAAGAAGAAGATCACAAGGCTGGCAGTGATGGCTATGATTGCAAAGATGATCTGTGGCATGGCTGGCATGTAGTGCTTGAGTATTTTCACCAGTGGGCCCAGAATTGCCCCAACCTGCTCTGTTGTAAGAATCAATCCAATGGACATGTTCCTGTTAGGATGAAGAAGATCTGATTGTTCTAAATTCAATACCTGTTAAATATCTCCTTCCTGTAACCCACTTTTAGTTGAGTCTATAGTGTGTATTCATGGAGTACTGAAATTCTTAAAAATCACAGGAAGCTCAGAGTTCTTGGAATTTATAGATTTGCAGAAAAAGAAACTATAGTTTATACTCCAAATGATCATCTCAAGAAATAGCCAGATATGTTAGTTTGATCTTGCTTCAATAGCTCTATTTTCCCTCTTTCTCCCTGGTATCTATAGCTGAATGTGTCAAGGATCAACCTCCTTCATCAGTAGTAAGGATGAAACTCCTTCATTGGTTGAAGTCTTGGAAGGGTGCCACTCTTTTCTCCTATCTCTACTCCTGGTAGAGTGGAAGTTTCTTCAGGATAGGGACTGTTGACTTATGTATTTCCTAGAAAAACTAGAGCAGCTATGTCCAACAAAGACAACAAAATAAATGGAAAGAATAACACAAAGCAGAGTTATGAGAAAACATATCTTCCCCCTTTCCCCACCTCTTTTGCATAGGTCAGAGGTCCATGAGCATAGAATATTATAGTTATTTTCAGGCTTTTTCAGTGCCCTGATCAATTTTATAGATTTTTTTCTCTTCCTTTTTTTCTTTTAAAAATCATTCTTTGTTATAAGCGATGACTCTCTAGGAGAAGGAGAGGGGGGAAGAATAAGAGGAGAAATTTAGGTGATGTGAAAACAAAATTTATCACTACATTTGCAAAAAGGATTAGCCTCACCATTTTCAGAAATCACAATGAAATCCTTTCTTCTTTCCCTCTTTCCTTTCTTGCTTCATTCCTCTAGTCCTCACTCTGTCTCCTCCTCTCCTTTCCTGTCTTTCTCATTCTTTATTTCCTTCCTTCTTTCCTCTTCTACAGGTGGGGTAACATAGAGGAGAGATTATAGGATCTGGAGTCAGAAAGCTTTGGGTTTCAATACATGAATGGTGGCATATATATTGCATGGAACCATGGAATCTGAGATTTGGATAGGATCTCAGTGTCCATCTAAAACAATTCATGCATGAAGGAATCCTCCTTACAATACACCCAATAAGTGGTTGTCCAGCATCAGTCGGAAGGCATCCAGGAAGGACGACCTCTTGAGGCAGCCCATCATCAGCCCAGTTGGGGATGACTGTAATTGTTGGGAAGCTTTTCCTGACATCAAGGCTAAATGAGCCTGTGAATGTCTACCAAAATTCCTGGTTCTGACCTTGTTAGGGTCAACCAGAACAAAGCTACTCCCCCCTCCATAAGACAACCCTTAGGGGGCAGCAAGGTGGCACAGTGGATAAAGCACTGGCCCTAGATTCAGGAGGACCTGAGTTCAAATCTGGCTTCAGACACTTGACACTTACTAGCTGTGTGACCCTGGGCAAGTCACTTAACCCTCATTACCCCACAAAAAAACCAAAAACCAAACCAAAACAAAGAGGTCTGCATAAGACAGCCCTTCAGATACTAAAAGACATGACTCATATTCTCCCTGAATCTGTCTTTCTTAAGACTAAATGTCCCAAGTTCCTTCAATTGCTCCTTTAGGTCATAAGCTGCCTCTGATCCCTTGGAAAGCCTCCTTTCCCCTTTTCCCCTTGCCTCAAAGCCTAATCTCTTACCTGGAGACAGAAATACATTGACAAGTATGAGCAGTCCAGCAAGAAGGAAGCAAGCCACTGCTATTGTTCGACGGCCAAGGCAGTTCATGATAAACAAGGCCCCAAACCTGCTGAGGAAGGTGGAAGCTCCCAAAAGAACCTGGAGCATTTGAATATTGTGCCCCAAGTCCTGAAGATCCAGAAAGAATCCATAGAAAAGCATCCCTGTTGTGAATCTGCAGCAGACAGTGGGGAAGGGGGAGAGAATCCATCACACTTGGAGCCCAGAGCTCACCATTAAATGCAGTTCAGTTCAACAAGCCTTTTTTTTTTTTTTTTTTGGTGAGGCAATTGGGGTTAAGTGACTTGCCCAGGGTCACACAGCTAGTAAGTGTCAAGGGTCTGAGGCCGGATTTAAACTCAGGTCCTCCTGAATCCAGGGCTAGTATTCTATCCACTGAGCCACCTAACTGCCCCTCAACAAGCCTTTCTGAAAGACCTGTTGGGTGCCAGGGCCTGTACTAGGTGCTAGGGACACAAACCCCTCAAGGAGTTCAGCTAGGGGTTGCAATGTTCCATGAATGCAGTTAAGTAAATAACAGATACATTCAGGAGGGCAAGGGGATCACTAAATGGGGTGATCAGAACAGGCTTCAGTGGGAGCTGGTGCCTGGGGCTGAGCCTTGAAGGCAGCCAAGGATTTGATAAGTCAAAGGTTAGGAAGGTATGTGTTCTAGGCATGAGGAACTGCAGAGCCAAGACAAAGAGTAGGGGATGGACTCCCTAGTGCAGGAGATAGCAAGAAAGTCATTTGTGGTTGTCACGTAGATAGAGCATGAACAGCAATAATGTTAAATAAGTCTGGAGCCATAATATGGAGACCTCTAAATGTCAGTTTCAGAAGTTCAGGGCAAACCCACCAGTGTGGTTGTAGTCTAAGCTTTTATGGGGATGTAGGGCCAAGGGAGATGTTACAAGCATTAGTTAATCTTAAATGTCTACTCACAAATTTAACTAAGTTTATCAACTCCCTTACTTTTAAGCCAAAAATAACTATCAACTAAGGACCAAAATTAAAATTATAAAGTTGTTGACAAAATGCAGTAGGTGATGACTGACTCAAAGCTTTCATAGTTATTGCATAATAGTCATAGAATCCGGGAATTTGGGGTGGGGGGAATAATTAGTAGCATTTGGATAAGAGTCAAAGGAGAGAGTAACAGAACTGAAATTAGTGTAGGATTATACTACAGACCACTTTGACAGAAAGAGAAAGTGCATGAAGAGTTGGACAAATTAATCACAAACCTGACACGTTGGAGTAGGAAAGTATGTTAATAAGGACTTTCAATTACCTAAATATTTGTTGGAATGCAATCTGCCAAAAACAGGGAAGCTATAAAATTAATAATTTACCTTACATGTAATTTGTAAAATAAAATTCTAAACAAACAAAAATTAATGATTTACCTTGAGAATTTCATGCTTTAAAAAGATTAAAGAAATTGTAATTATGTCCCTGACTCTGTTCAATGTAGAGAAACTGAATATTGAAGAAATGTTAAGATCTTTGGGATCAGGGGACTAATCCATCCTAGAGTTCATGACAGAGAAAGCGAGGAAGCAGGACCTAGTTTGACATGCATCTTGGATTTGGGAGGGCCAATTTCAAAGGGTTTAGAGAAAGTATAGGGAGGATCCTAAGGCTTTTTGTAAGGGAAATTGTCCTGAGGAGAGGAAGCTCCTAAAAATGACATTCTGAAGACACAAAGAGGAATGTGGTGCATTGCCTAGTGTTCATTGAATCTGTGATATGGGTGGAGAGGGAGATGAGGACCTTACATTGAATGAAGCCTGGGGGTATGGTGCTTGAAAAGTCTACATATCTTGGGAGGGGGGGGTAGAGTTGGATCCACTGGGGGCAACTGGTACCTGGAAGCATGGGAGAACATGAATACAGGGAGGAAATTTCCAGGCAAATAAAGAAACAATGTCCAACAAGAGTGTGTATAGACCAGTTGTGGGGTAGGGAACCTACCATGGTGCAGTGTACTCTCTGACAACTACATTGTTCTGGGAGTGAGGTGCAATGGAAAAGGGGAATCTCTGGGATAACGCCTACAAACCAGTGGTAGAAAATTCCTAGAATGGAGAGTCATTAGAATGGATCTCTTAGAAGCTTCAGTTGTAAGATGGATATAGACAAAAGAAAGAAACCATATGATTAGACTTTTATGAAGCAGAGAATGAGATTCTGGAGTAAATAGAAAGAAAAGATAGATAATAAAGAGAGGGAAAGAAATTATTTTTGTAAAGGGGTACAAAAGATGAAATTGCAAAAAGTAATGAAAAGGACTCCTGAAAGGGAGGTATAGAAAGGGGAGATCCACTTGACATAGAGGAAAATGGAGGGGAAGAGTTATACAACAACATTAAAATGAGAAAGAAAAAAACACCTAATAAACAAAACTCTAAAGAGGAAGGGGGTAACAAAAAAGAAGAGGGAATCAGTTGTAAGAAGAAGAGAATCAGTGAAAATAGGGCCACCATAAAGAAAGATGAAAGGAAAGTATTACTATGTTTACAGCAGAAGAGGGAAAAAAATCTTAACTTGAAAAATATCCCTAATTTTAGAGACAGGGGAAAATATAAACCTAACTCATAATCTTAAATGTGAATGGATTAATCAATCCAATAAATGAAAAAGTCACAGATTGAATAAAAAACAAAATCCTACAATCTGTTGCTTGCAAGAAAAACACTTAAAAAACAAAGACATACACAAAAAACCTGAGGCGATGGGAAAAATTTTACTATGCAAAAAGCAGAAATTATCATTATTCTATCAGACAAAATAAGAATATTAAAAAATTTTAAAAGGATAAAAAAGGAAATTATGCTGAAAAGAAGCAAAGATAAAAACCAATATCATTAATACACTGACACAGAACAAATGCTTTAGCTTCCAAATTCATAAAGGAAACATCTGAACTTCGAGAAAACATATACTAAAATAATAGTGACAGGAGACTTTAATGTAACTCTATTCATTTTAGAGAAGTCTTACATAAAGATAAAGAAAAGGTAAAATATAAAGCTTTACAAATTTCAGTAGAAACCGAATAGAACAGGAAAAAATGTATGTAATTCTCTGCACCATATGAAACTTTATAAAAATTGACCATGTAATAGGACACAGAGATATTACAAACAAATGTAAAGAGGCAGAAATAGTTAATATATCCTATGCAGACCATAATACAATAAAAATAATTTTTTTCAGCAACTATAAACAAAGGATACAGTTCCAAAGGGAAACTAAACATTAAATCTTAAGTAATGAATGAGTCAAAGGATAAATAATAAAAATAATTAATAACCAGGTAAAAGAAAATGATAATGATGATTCAATAGATTACAATTTCTGAGATTTATTTAGTGCAATCCTCAGAGGGAAAATCATATACTTAACATTCATACATTAACCAAATAGAAAATGAAAGGACCAGTGAATTAAATATTCATTAAAAAAGTTGAAAATCAGTAAAGAAACCTAAAATAAGCACAAAATAAGAAATATAAAAGATTAAGGAGGAAATAGGTAAATTGGAAACAAAGAGGATTCTTGTTTTGATATAGGTAGACTCAGTGACTTTGGAGGTCCCCTTTGACATTGAAACTGCATGATTCTGGAACCAAGCTATCTATTTAACCTGTCATTTGAGGAAGGATGGACAAAGAGAAGAAGCATGGAAGAATGCTTGAGATGACTGGTGCCACCAGCACTGCTCTCTTGAGACAAGATGTAGGATTTTTTGTTTGGTTGCTTTTTTCCCCCTTTTTTTCTTTTTTCTTTTTGTTTTCTTACCGGATCTGTGATTTCATTGATGAATCAAGCTAGTGGGTAAAGAAACAAACTCTCAATGGAAATTGTCATCTTCTCTGCAACTTAGTCTTAGAGTTTTGTCTGCAGCCCTGACAGGTTAAGAGAATTGCCCTGTGTCACAGGATGTGCTCAGGATGTGGGAGAAATGTGCCTTAGTCTGAAGTCAGCTCTATATCCACTGCCCACTATACTGGGGGACGGGGGGGGGATACCCTTTTCTTTTACTGAACCAGCTTCTATTCATCATGTTCACATGTAAGACCAAGGCTTTTAGTTAAAATTTTTTCCCCTAAACCAGTGTTCAGTACCTCCTTTGAGACTAGAGAAATTCTCTATCGATGGTTTGGCTGGGCAAAGGAGACACAGTAGTAAATGACTACAGTAATCTACTGTTTGATAAACCCAAAGACTCCAGTTTCCGAGATAGGAATGCAGTATTTGACAAAAACTGCTAGGAAAACTGGAAGATAGTATGGCAGAAACTAGCATAGACCAATATCTTACACCATATACAAAAATAAGGTCAAAATGGGTACATGATTTAGATATAAAGGGTGATACCATAGGTAAATTAGGAGAGGAGAAATTCTCTTTTCCCAAGTTACTACCTACTAATTCTTTAACATAGTCAATATGTTAGGAATAAGTTGGAGCTCATAATTTTCCATCTTTATTGAATCTTTCATTCATTCTTTTTTCATATGTTTCCTCTTGCCCTATATGATATATGATTTTCTTTATTTTCTTTATTTATTTTTTGGTGGGGCAATGAAGGTTAAGTGACTTACCCAGGGTCATACAACTAGTAAGTGTCAAGTGTCTGAGGCCGGATTTGAACTCAGGTTCTCCCTAATCCAAGAATGGTGCTTTATCCCCTGTGCCACCTAGCTGCCCCTCCACTATGATATATGATTTTATACTATTAATCTTCCTCATCTTCTCTGAGTGAACACCTGAGACAATAAGAGATTTAGGTAGTGGCCCATACTACTTACCAAGTTTATATAAGGTCACTTCTCCCAAGTATGCTGTTTGCACAATGAGCCTTTGGGTCCTAAGGTCTTAGGTACAGTTTCTGTGAAATTTACTATCTATACAGAAGCAGCTTTTTAGGATAAGACAGAAGAGACCTTATAACATGCTTGGTATTCAACTTTGTCTTGACAGCTGAAGATCCTATCATTTATCTAATTGTGCAGAGGGGCATTTTCCTTGCACCCACTATATGGCTAGTGCATATTGTCTTCCTCTGAAAAATCCCTTAATGACATCTTTAATTCCTGTTTTCCAGAGTTTCTCATTGGCTCTAATGTGAAGCATGTTCACACCCACTTTGTGCCTTTCAATCTCCCTCTGGATGATATTCATTGCCAGATCTTTGAAGCCTGGTGTTCCACATCTCCCTGCCATACACAATGCTGGTAATATATCAGTATTAGGAAGAAGGGTCTTTGTTTCTGGGGGAAGCTTAGAGTCATCAAAGGAGGTCTGCAGTTTTCTGCAGGACACTCAGCATGCATACCTCATCCTATTGCTTTCTGGGTTCAACACATTGGTCATGGGGACTGTCTCTTCCAGTGAGTTATATCACACTTGGAAAACAGCAAAAAAGTTTCACCTAAGAGAAACATTTAAATATGAAAAACCAGAGGTTTAGGGGAGAAACCTTGGGATGGAAAAAAGGGAGATATTTTTGTAGGTTAGAGAGGGAAAAGATGTTCTCCAACCTTCACATAGAACAAGGTCTATAGGATGAATCTGAGGTGTTTTTTTTTTTCAAGTTTCATGAAAGGCATTGTGTAATTTAAGATTCTAAATGTGGATTCTAATCTGTTCCCCCAGTTTTGGGGGAAACTGACTAAAATCACTGATAAAACGAGTTTAGGTTTTTAAGGGTTTATTGGAAAATAGGAAGAAAAAGATTGAGAGCAGAATTCCAACAGCCTGGCATTCCTATCTTTCCTCAAATTTCCTGTGAAGTTCTCTGCCGCCACCACCATCAAGTCAGGAACCCAAAAAGCCCCAGAGCTTTCCGCGCAGGCTCCCTTTCCTCCTTCCTGTCTCCTCCCAGACCATAGGAGGCTCCTCAAGTTGATTGGCTGGTAGCCTTAATAGACAGCCCCCATGAGCAAACGTCATTTCCTGACGCCAAGGAAAAGCCACAATGCCTCTGAGGCATTTTCCTCATGGTGGAGCTTTCCCACGGCAAGTCTCCAGTAGGTGACATCATTCCAATCATTACAGCATCTTTAGAATGATGCATGAGTGCACTTGGCATGTAGGGAGAGTGAGGGATAAACAGCTGGGCTGCCCAAGTATTGCACTGATACCTATGATATGTGAAGAGACCTAGAGGAAGATTGACAAATGAGTTGCAAAGTGGGTAGAGAGCAAGACCTGGAATCAGTAAGCTCTGATTTCAAATACAGGCTCAAATACTGTTTGTTTGACTCGGGGCAAGTCACTTATCCTCAGTCTGCCTCAGTTTCCTTCTCTATAAAATGGGGTAATAATAGCACCTATCTCAAAGTGTTGTTATGAGGGGCAAATGGGAAAATAGCTGTCAAATGCTCTGTGAACCTTAAGACTCATATGAATGCTAGGTACCATTATCACCTTTATTGCTCTACCACTTTGGATAGATCCTTCAAGGAAGACTTGTGGATTGATTTGGATAAACAAGTACACAAGATGAGAAAGAAGGTGACTGTGGGTTTGAATCTTCACCAGTGGAAGGAGAATGCATGTCCCTGAGGTCTTGAATCCATGGAAGCATAATGATAATTGTCGGATGCCTTGAGATAGATCTCCAATATCACGTAAGAAAGTGTTGGGGGCTCTTCTTGGCCTGTGATTTAAAAAATCCGAAATAGGACTAGGATGAGTGCCCCGAGGAGGGGAGCCAGGATGCTCAAGGTCATCGTGTTCTTGTCACTTGAAGGAACTGAGGGTGTTTCATTTGGAGAAGAGAAGCCTTGGGGAGGGGGGACACGAGCGCTGCCTTCAGGGACCTGCACAGCTGACACATGGAAGAGAGCAAACATTTGCTCCACATGGCCTCAGAAGCAGAACTGGGAGTTATTGGTGGAAGTTACAAAGAGGCAGATTGAAGCTTGATGTAAAGAACAATCTCAATAGTTAGATCTGTTTGAAGGTAGAATGAACTGTGCCAAGAGATACTGGATTGCCTCTTACTAGAGGTTTGTAGCAGAAGCTGGATAAGAGTTGGGAGGTGATGTTGATGCAATACTGCTCAGTGAATTCCTTAAATCCAGCTTAAATAAGATAACCTTTGAAGGCTTTTCAAACTCTTTGTTGTTGTTGAGTTGTTTCAGTTGTGTCTGACTCTTCATCACCTCATTGGGTATTTTCTTGGCAAGTATTTGGAGTGGTTTGCCATTTCCTTCTCCAGATCATTTTACAGAAAAGGAAATGAAAAGAAATAGGGTTAAGTGACATGCTCAAGGTCACACAGCTATTAAGTATCTGAGGTCAGATTTGAACTCAGAAAGATGAGACTTTCTGATTCCAGGGATGTCATGCTATCCACTGTGTCACCTAGCTCTAAAATTGTACAATTCTGTGCATCAGAGGGAGAGGATTGCAGCTCAGCTTGTCTTTTTCTACTTCCTAGTTACTTTGTCTACCTGAGGGATTCTTTTGGAGTTGCTTGTAGGCTTGAACATTCCTCATACATTTTAAGGAACCTACCATGAAAAGGACATACAGAGGATTCTTCTACGCAGGACAGGAAAGTGGATCAAATCCAACATGGTATAATGGGTTTGTGTTGTACCCAGCTCCTTCTCCATGGTGGATCTCAAAGCCTTTTGGGAGAACAGTCAAGAACAGAGTCAATCTGGAGGTTAAGGTATGGAAGAACAGGAGAAAGGAGAAGGAAGGATTGGGTCAGGAAGAGGTTTTAGGCAGGGACTGAGACTAAATGAAAGCTCGTTGGCTATGACCCCAAGGCCTCATCAAGCCTTTCCTTACTTCAATGACAAGCTCTATAACATGCCCAGGGGAGCCATACCTGTGTCCATAGGACCAAAGGAGTACCACTGAGAAGCCTCAGGCAGTGCAAGATCAGCAGAGACAGCAGGCTGTGCCCAGGTCGGTCACTACAGCATGAGGGGCACACCTTGACCCCATATATGACCTGTGGGTGCTCCTCCATGGAACTACTGATGTAAATAAATGGAGCCCTCTGTGCACCATCAGTGCATTTTAAGAAAACATTAATGGAAATGCATCATAGGCACTGTTTGAATGAGATGGCTAAATGTTCTTCAGAACTTAGTCATTTCTAGCATACCTGCATCATAAAAGCTAACGAGCAACAGAGGAAAAAACTATTATTTTTTTTTTTTTTTGGTGAGGCAATTGGGGGTAAGTGACTTGCCCAGGGTCACACAGCTAGGAAGTATCAAGTGTCTGAGGCCGGATTTGAACTCAGGTCCTCCTGAATCCAGGGTCGGTGCTTTATCCACTGTGCCACCTAGCTGCCCCAAAACTATTAGTTTTAGCACTAGCCTGGAGACAGAAATCTGGGTTCAAATCTTGTCATTGATTCTTCCTGTGTGCCCCAAGCCGACTAGTCCCTTATTCTCCCTGTGCCTGGGTTTTCTTATTTGTAAAATGAGGGGGTTCAGCTAGAAAGCAGCTGAGGTCCCTTCCAGCTTCAACTCTATGATTGCATGGTCCCCAAATATGTCCTGATCACACACATTCCCTGTGTATGTGTGTGTGTGTGCCTCTCAATGCATATGGAGTAGAGCAGAAAGAGTGCTGACTCGGGAGTCAGAATATATGGGCTCATATCTCTCCTTTAATACTGCTGTGAACTTGTTCAAGTCACTAGCATACTCTATGAACCTCAGTTTCGTCATCTGTAAAAGAAGGGGGTTGGCCTAGGTGGCCTATAGAAGCCCTTATATGGTGTTAAAGGTTAAAATTCTAGCTAAACTGTCTAAAATATCTAATGAGTGGTCACCAATAAATTATAAGCTTTAGCAAGAGTTAGACTTTTAAGCATTTATTAAGGAGAATAAGAATTTGGTAAAGAGAGAGAGAAAGGCCTAGATTTCTATCTATTAAAGGGAGAGCACATTTTTAGCTCCCTTCTCCGCCCGCGTCCTCAGGAAAGAGAGCCCCAGAGCGAGCGCCAGTCTCTCCCTTCCTCCTCCCACTAGCCGCGTCACTTCCTGACGCCAAAGAAAAGACTCCTGGTCTTGCCCTCAAAGACCTTCACTTCATGGGTAGAACTCTTCTACAGTAAGTCTCCAGCAGGTGGCGTTATTCCAATCGTTACAGTTCCCCGCTTTGTTTCCTCAAGAAACGGTACGTTTCCTTGATGAAACAGTCAAAAATAACAGAATATAATAACCTATGCTAACAATATGTTAATAACAATATAGAAAAGGGAGAGATGAAAGTTTTTGTCCAGAGGGGCGATTTTTTTGTCCTCATGAACCGACGCTTTGACATTGGTCTTGCAAAGGGAGGGCCTCTGCAGAGAATACATATTTGGTTTTTTTTTTTTTTTTTTGCAGGCAATGGGGGTTAAGTGACTTGCCCAGGGTCACACAGCTAGTAAGTGTCAAGTGTCTGAGGCCGGATTTGAACTCAGGTACTCCTGAATTCAGGGCCGGTGCTTTAACCACTGTGCCATCTAGCTGCCCCCAGAGAATGCATATTACAGATGGTGTATATTATAACAGAAAAAGAAAAGAGAAAAAAACAAAACAAAACTGTTCATTTAAAGTCTCTGAAAGTCTTTTCTCAGATGTCCTCTAGGTGTAGTCGTGGAATGGAAGTCTTTTCAGGGGTTGATGTGTGGATGCTGGTAATCAGCCAGGAAATTTCCTACAAAATTGATCTTAACACAACTTTAAAATAGCTTTGTCAATAATCAAATCAAACAATAAAAGTTCTCAAAAACATGTCTAAGGGAATTCATAATCTTAGTTGTTACACATGAAACATATAATAAAACAAAAATTGAAACATTCTTTAAAATTATAATATTACTATAGTCCCCCTTATGGAGGGTAATTGAGAAGACAATTGCTGCAATATTAATTATTAAAAATAATTTTTATCTTTGTTTCATCACTTTTTGCATCATCTGCCTAATTATCCTCATGCCATTATGAGAAATTTTAAAATCTAATATAATTAGTAACAGATATCAAGGCCAAATTCAACACTGTTATTTTTCATGACACCTGAGATAATTATGGGGGTTACCATAAAAGAGCAGAGAAATGATGGGATATGAGCATTCTCACACTTGAGCAATATATACTGCCCATGCAGTATGCCAGGCTTAAAATAGGTGGATGGAATACACGTCCATGCCACTGAACATATTGGAGGAAACTGAGTCAGACTTAATCAGATGCATGGGATTGAGATGTCCATGGCATCAGGCATATAGGAGGGAGCATAGAAGCCAGGTGTAGAAGTGAGATGGGTGGGATGAATACTTCCAGCCATCTGTACAATATTGTGGGGAAAAAGAGAATAAAATATTAAACCAAGAGAATCCAACCTCAACATTTGTCAAAAGCCGTTCCCTCGGCCATACCTTGACTTCATGCATGTCTCCCCTCATGTGACAGTTCAGTGTCTGCTCTTGCATGTATTCCTCTTGTGCTGATAACTCAGAATAAAGGCAATTAATGTCTTAAATGATAAGTTCCCATAATCCAAGTCTCATATGTATTTAAAATTGAGGATAATAAATGATTGCAAAAAATGTGAATATATCTTGACTCAAAATATAATATATAATTATGCAACAATTTCAAATAATACCCTTTTTTTTACTTAGTATACAATTACTTTTGTGAAAAATCAGAACATATTTAAATACAAGTTAAAGCACAACAGAATCTCAAAGAAAACTTTTTTTTTTGAAAAAAGAAAACTTACAAATGTTCCCCTCTTTTTATTTTTTTTGGAATATGCTTATCAAAAATAATACTTCTAGAATCAATTTACACTTGCCATGGCAACCAATTTGCCAGGGAAATGCTTTAAAGAGTTTGATCAAATAATCAGTTGAGAAAAAATAACAAAAACAAACAACTCAGAATATGGGGGGCGAGAGTGAGCGCCAGTCTCTCCCTTCCTCCTCCCACTAGCCGCGTCACTTCCTAACGCCAAAGAAAAGACTCCTGGTCTTGCCCTCAAAGACCTTCACTTCATGGGTGGAACTCTTCTACAGTAAGTCTCCAGCAGGTGGCGTTATTACAATCGTTACAATGGGGACCTATTATTGTATGGACTTATGTTTCCTGCACATGTCCACTCTACATATTGATGCAGTGTAGTAAAACTGTTGAATGTGTTCCCTAGGTTTATGAGGGAAATGTTCTACTGATACTTTTTCATTATGCTATTTCACTAAAATTTGCTTTGCTTTGGCTTTTGCTCATTGGCTGAACACAAAAAGCAATGATACCAGTGGGGGCTCATGAGCTATGGTTCTGAGAGGATGTAGCTTAACAGAGAGAACACCTTGCTTCTGTAGTATTTTCCCCTCATCCTTGCAGTAGGACAGAAGGCTGAGGCTTTAGCTTGGACAGAGGGCACTTTTCTTTCAGTTGCTGTGAGAATTTGGTCTCATTGTAATTCAAAGTGTAGGACCCAGGGATGGTCCTGTTTGGTACCCCATATATGAGTTAGGGAAATTCCCCTTGGAGCTACATATGGATGAGTGAGGAACCTGAGGCTTGAGAGATGAAGTGACTTGTCTATGATGACCCAACAAGGATGTGACTGAGGAAGATTTAAAGTCATGTCTCCTGACCAAAGAACCTAGTGTTCTCTCCACATTGTCTGCAGGAGCTGGCTTCTGTACCTCCCTTGTGTTCCCGTGATTTACTGGAGTACAGCTCATCAAACTCATTTCATACAAATTCCAGTAGGATTCTTTTTCTAAATTTGCCACGTGTGAGTTAGGTGATCCTTGGTAGTCAAGCCACAGTCAAGGCTGTTATGGGACCAAAAGGAGTCAGGGGGTAAGCATTTATTAAGCACCTAGTATGTGACAAGCACTGTGCTAAGTGCATTACCTGTATAAGTTCATTTCATATTCATTATATAATTGTCTCATCAACCATTTTACATTGTCTAATGTAAAGAATTAATTGTTATTTGAGGTTTTTATGCCTCAGCGCGCACTGGCCTGGGGCTCCACAAACCGCATGGTGCTCTACCCACTGGTTGTAGGTGTTGCCAGGGCTGGCACCTCACTCATCACCACTCGCGACGCCTACATGGGCCTAGCAAAATTATAATGATTGGAAGCCTAGTGAGGGCAGTCATGTGACTGTCAGAGTGGCCATCCCATTGGCTGGGGCTGTGTGGGGAGTTTCTAGGTTTGGGGGAGGAGAATTGGGCATTGTAGGTGGAGGCTGGAAAGCGACAGGCATTCTGCTGCGTATTTTCAGCTGATTTCTGGGCGGTGCTATTTTTTCAGGTATTATAATTTCCCTTTCCCCATTTTATTTCCTTTCCCTTGATCCTACTGATCCTGTTTGTGTTTTGTTTTTAAGTTCGTTCTTGTTAAAATAAATCTTGTTCTGTTTTGAGGGAGGCTGCCAGTCTCCTTTCTTGCCCCAATATTGCGGCGAGTCGCTTAGCTAGCACTCCCCAATTAAAAATTGGTCCCCACACTCCTTATAGAATGGCAGGGGGTAGGGTTAAACCACTGACCGAAAAAGAAAAGAGGAGAAAGTGGAAAGGGAAGGGATATGGAGAATGACACTGGAGACAGGAGGGGAGAAGGGCAGAGGGCTGTAGGGAACCTCTTAAACCAGAGAGGAGAGAGACTCCATTCCCGCCCTCCACTAGGACATCCTCACACCTTTCATAGTTCAAGTCCTTCTCCCCGACTCTGATTTCTCTCTCTGACACAGCCAGGCAGGCCCAAAGATTGATGGCTTCCAACAGGCAAATTTATTGTAGCCTCCAGGGACCCTCAATCACCAAGTCCCTCTACTTGGCCATTATGGATTAAATTAGCCACCCTTATCCTTTACCTGTTCCCTTGCCCAGCAAGATTTGGAGAAGGCTCATCAGAGATTGGACTTTCTTCTTGGTAGGCCCTTGGCTCTTGGGCTTGAGTTGAAAAGCCATCATTTCCAACATCCCAGCCCTGGCTCCTCCTTCCCCTCTCACCTCAATAGTCAGGGTCTTGTCCTTTACTCCATTGATTTTTGCAACTTGTCTGAGCACCTTTAAGGCATCATCACATTTGTTGTGGACAATCAGCCATCTAGCAGACTCTGGTAACCACCTAATTAAATAGGGCATGACAGTATAGTTAATCCTCCATTTTCTTCTTGTTGAAAACAACACTTCTTGTGTATAGCAGATCTGAGGTTCTTTTTTTTAAAAAAACTACAACTAATTACTTTGTATTATTTAACATGCAAAAGAAAGTTCATGTGTAAAAGCTTTCATTGCCAATTATCCTATGCCACAGCTCTCTGACAAGATGGCCAGAGTTACTGATCAACCAAAGCCCTTTTGAATTTTTCCCTTTAATATATGGTACTACTTTTTTAAAAAAAATATTTATTTTTGGGTGAGGCAGTTGGGGTTAAGTGACTTACTCAAGGTCACACAGCTAGTTAAGTGTCAAGTGTCTGAGGCTGGATTTGAACTCAGGTCCTCCCGAATCCAGGGCCAGTGCTCTATCCACTGCGCCACCTAGCTGCCCCAAATTTTTCCCTTTAAATGAGTCAGGACGGGGCTTTCTTTTGGCTCAATCTGACCTCCCCTATACATATTCAAATAGACTATGGGAAAAACTTCCAAAGTTGCCAATAGATTAGACAGGATTGAAATAATCATTTCATTCTTTTAGACTCTAAGTGGCAAATATTTGCCTCCTTCTCTGTCCCAGGGGAGTATTCCTCTCCAGTGCACAATTCAGCATGAATTTGATTCTTGTATCAGCAATGCAAATGCAGATAGGAGAATTTTATTATTTGAATATGTCTTGAATCTCTGCCCAGGAAATAGATATTTCCTTCCATCCTAAGTGAAGTTTTCTGATCTTTTCTGTTTTTTGGCAGGGCAATGAGGGTTAAGTGACTTGCCCAGGGTCACACAGTTAATAATTGTCAAGTGTCTGAGGCTGGATTTGAACTCTGGTCCTCCTGACTCCAGGACCAGTGCTTTATCCACTGTGCCACCTAACTTTCCCTTCTGATCTTTTCTATTAGAAATATTTTGTTTCCTTTATTTTTAGTCTGTCCTCTAAATCCTCTTCATTCCCTCATTCCACTCATAAAAGAACAAATAAATAAATATGGCAGGTCTAGCATCTCCTTGTTATAATTTCAAGGTTAAAACAAATGCCTCCTGAATTTATCTAACATTTCATCTCCATGGTCTTTATTAGGAAGATTCTTGTGTCTAATAAGCCCCATTACCAATGTAAATACAATTTCTTTCTAGACCGTTCATCAAGATCACCAGAGCAGGGTAGTCTCATTGAGATTGTCAGATCATTCTTGTTGAGCCAAATCATTTAAAGAAATTCTCTAACACACTTTCATACCTTGATGAGTTAAGAGATTGTGAGAAAATAATGATTAATAATAGACTTTTGGGGGGACCCAGGGACCCTTCCTCCCCACTCAGGAACTCTGACTGGTTTCTCAGAGCCAGCCCAAAGGTGCATTAGAGATCAGATTAACTCAGTAGAAATTAAAACCACATCTTTTGGAGAGCACCTTCTCCCTCAGAGGGTTTGTCTTCCACTAGACCCTGAGCTCACCACGATATAGCTCATTCTATTATGGACCTCAGGTCTTGTCAACCAATGGAATTAAATGATTCCAGCCAATTAGCTTTGAACAGTGTGGATGAGCCAGTCACCTGAGGGGAAGAAGAGTGGGGTGGGTGGATCACAGCAGGTTTGTTTACTCTCTCTCTTGCACTGGGGACCTCCTTGAGCTAGGCACCAGCTCTTGCCTCTCCTACTGTCTTATGCACTTCTCTTGCCCTGGGCTGGTTCTCCCCAGCCCCATGTTGGGTGTATTACTAGTGGGGAAGTTTTTCAAACACGCAGTCAAATTAACAATAAATGCTTGCTGCCCAAACTGGTGCAATAGCCTCTAATTTATAAGTAGCAATATCTTAGAAACCCCAGCCTGGCTCCCTAATAATCTGGGCAGGAAAGGGCTAGTCCCCTGCCACAATATCTTAAGAATAGAAATTTGGAGTCCCCCCCCCCCCTGCCCGGAGAGCTATGGAGAAATTCATGGTGGGCATAGACTGAATAGTTGGTCCAAAGGTGTCACTGGAAAAGTTATGTAGCATAATTGAGAGATAACCTGTGTGCAGCCTGAACCATGCATGGGGACTAATATCATGCCAAGATGTTTCCAGAGAGGAAATCCTCCAGTCTTATTTATAGGCAGCCTTTGAAGGATTCATGAGAGGTCATTTCAAAAGCCTCTCCTACCTAGACTGTAGAAACTGAACTCCCTTTAGTATCAGAGAAGGGAATATGTAGGAACAGTTGTAATTGTCATGCTAAGAGATGTTTCTCGCCATGGAGTCAGGGAGTATATAAATAAGTTCAATTTTGATCTATGAGGATCTGTGAGATAAATTATGGAGCAGACAGAAACAAGAGGAGGATGAATTACTTTCTTGTTGAACCTGATTCAACTGTTATTTTATGAAATCTAGAGAAACACTTAAATGGGAGTGTGAGAGAAATTGAAGAGACTATTTTCCCATCCTTGCTGGAGAAAAGCTGGAGAAGACACAAAAATGGTAGAGAGGTCTTTTTGAGTGCAATTTTTTAACCTTTATCTTCCATAAATCAATAAGCATTTATTATATGCTTACTATATGCCAGGCCCTGTTCTGATGCTGGAGATACAGGGGAAAAGCAAAAAAAAAAAAAAAAAAAAAGAAGAAGAAGAAAGAAAGAAAGAAAAAAGACCATTGTCAAGGAGCTAATATTCTAACAGGGAGAAAACATAAAGATAAAATATATTTCTATAAATGCCCATATGTAAATAGAAATATACTTCTACTCAGCTTTAGTCCATTTAGTTCCATTAAAAATGATTGAAAGCCTTCTATTCTATTGAAGATCATTTTTTTTCCTCCAGTAGGATGTTGTTCAGTTGTTTTGGAAATATCCATTTGGGGTTTGCTTGGCAAAGATCCTGTAATGGTTTGCCATTTTATTCTTCATCACTTTTACAGATTAGGAACTGAGGCAAAGAGAGTTAAGTGATTTGTCCAGGGTCTCACAGCTTGTAAGTGTCTGAGTCCAGATTTGAACATATGAAGAAAGAGTCTTCCTGATTCCTGACTTTGTTTTCTAGTACTGTACCCACTCTGCCACTACCCAGCTGCCCCTTGAGCTAGAAAGGATCCTAAAAGTCACTTAGTTTGACCCATTTATTTAATAGAGGAAGAGTTTGGGGTCTGGGGGAGGTAAGTGATTGGTGAAAGGTTACTCACCTGTTAAGGGGTAAAGATGGGATTTGAACTCATGACTTCTGATTTGAAATTTAATGCTTTTTCTATTTCACTTCTTGTGTTTTGGGATATTCTTGGTATGCTGGGGAAAGTCTGTCCATCTAATATTTTTCATTTTCTTTTCTTTACTTGTTACAATCTAGAGCTAATTTGATGAAGGTATCTGGCACACATAGGTTTTAACTCCTGAGTGTCCCCCAGGTTCAGGATAGGAATGTTTCCCATCTTCTTACAAGATTTGAAACATCCTGACATGAGCTTTATTATATGTAGACATTTGGGATTCTCCAGCCTCCATCTTCAGCCTCTCAGAGAGACAGCAAGAACCCTGGGGGTACTTACCAAGTGGCTAGGAGAAAGACAAAGAAGGGAGCAGAGACTACCAGTTGGAATTTTCACCAGTCCTGGATGCCATTGGTCAGAATCCCAAGAAGCAGATGCCCCAAGCTAAGGAACAGACCTAATGTGACTGCTACTAGGTGTTGGTACTGGCTGGTGGTCCATTCCATGAGTGCAAGGAAATCACAGCACAGGGTGAATTTCAGGCACAGATGGGATCTCAAAGAACTTACGCAAATGTTGAAGAAGCCCCACAGAGAAGACATACCGAGGGACCCATTGCTAAGTACAAATCCTGACACTGAAAACGCAAGCAGGAGGCGAAAACAACAGTACACCAGGAATGACTGGGCAAAGGCAGCCCCAGTGCTGAAGACAGCCAACATGAAGTAACTTAGAGACAGCATCCGTTTTCGCCCAAACCTACATCATGGGAAGCCCAATATCTGTGACCTCAGGGCAGAGGCATAATAATATCATCTCTCCTCCCAGACATCCTCACTGTGCATTGTTTTCATTGCTCTCTCCCCCTCCCTGGAATATCTTCCCTTTGTCTCTTCTCTCTTTTCCTTGACTTCTTGAAGTTTATCTAAAATTCCCCCATTAGCAAGAAGCCTTCCTCACTCCCCATTAATGGTAGTGCCTTCCTTTTGAGGCTACCCCCAGTTTATGGTGTGTGTTTCTTGAATGTACATAGTAGTTTGCATGTTGTCTCCCCCCACTAAATGTGAGCTCCCCGAAGGTAGGGACTGTCTTTTGTTTTCTACCCCTAGCTCTTAGCCCAGTTCCTGGCACACAGTAAATCTTTAAGAAATGCTTGTTGATTGATTATTGTTTGTTTGTTTTTTGTTTTTTGGTCGGGATTTTGATTGACTATTTACTGACTGACCTTTGTCCCATGTTGAACCCATCACCAACCTGACTGTTTTAGTAGGTTCTTTCCAATCTTAGAACCACCTCCACCCATAGCTTCAATTCTAGCCTTGAATCTTCTCCCTGTCATCATAGATTATTGGCATGACATGGAAATAAAGAGAAAATCCTTGGTTTGAATTTTGCTTTTGACGTGAGTTATGTGACCTTGGGCAAGCCTCTTAGCTGCCCTGGGCCCTGTTTTCCTACTTTGTCAAAGGAGTGGAGTAGACGAAATTATATTCCAACTTTAAGCTCTATGAAACTCACTCACCTGTCTGAGAGGTATCCCCATATGATATGTCCTTGTCACAATCCCAGTGAGGAAGTACAACAAAGATAAATTTACAGACTGCATTGGTTAAAAATCAACTTCAGATTGAAAATGTGTAGCTTTGACATGGCTGAGTTAGTTGAGAGCCAGGTGGAATGTATTGCAGGAAACATTGACTGAATCCTAGAGGTTCAGCTCTTAGGGCAGTGACAGGCAATGTGGTAGCAAGATGGCTGCGTGGGAGGTCAGGGCAGACTATTTGAGTTTCCTCCCTGAGTTCCTAAACACAAGTGAATTCCAAAGGCCAACCTTGATTCCAGAGAACTAGATTCCCCATTCCATGCTTTCTATAGATATATAGGGGCAAGGGGAATCTTGGGGTCAGAATTTTGCTTAGGGTTATCAGACATGAGCATTTTGTCAGTTTTGCTGAACTGTTTTTCTATATCATATGATTTTTGACATGTTGGGATGTCTGTGGATAGACAGGCATCTTGACGGGCAGTTGTGGGAAGGCGTCTCCTTTCCTTGGGACTTCCCTCAGCCTGGGGCTTCCTCTCTGAGATGCCCTTAGATCCAATCATTTCTGCCTGGGCTCACTTGACCTCAATGACTCTGGGACTTTTTATTCACTGAATGAACTTGACCGCACCTCAGAAAGGAGTGGCTGAGCCTATCCCTCCTCATTGACCCCTTTGATACCATAGGTCCTGGTCTTTCTTTCTTTCTTTCTTTTTTTTCTTTTTTTTCCTTTTTTTTTTTTTGCGAGTGGCAATGGGGGTTAAGTGACTTGCCCAGGGTCACACAGCTAGTTAAGTGTCAAGTGTCTGATGCCGGATTTGAACTCAGGTTCTCCTGACTCTAGGGCCGGTGCTCTATCCACTGCACCACCTAGCTGCCCTGGTCCTGGTCTTTCAAAGACCAACTGTCCTGCACTAAGGAGTCTGGGTTTGCGTCCTTACATCGGGACCTTCGATTCCCTTTTTTAATTTCCTAAAGTTTGGACATTTCTGCATAAACCTTTGAAGCCATGGATTTTACTGCTGGTTCCTTCCTTGGATTTCATCTGCTGTTAATTTAAGATAGTCTCAACTGCTAGTCTTCTTCATTTTAGCTACTTAGTATGGTGTCCAGCTTGGTGCCTAGTCCCAGGTCCTTTCCTCTTTCCCTTTCCTTTTTAATTTGAAGTTTTTTTTGATAGACTTGCAAGATGTATTCTTCCAATTCTTCCTGAGTTGTCAGTTAGTCAAGAAACATTTTTAAATTGTCTACTATAGTGTCAAGCACTGGAGATATAAAAAAGGCAAAAGATTCTCTGCTCTGAAGGAGCTCACCATCTCATGAGAGAGATGACAAGCAAACAAATATGTACATAGAAGCTATATATAGAATAAATAAAAAAATTTCAATGAGAGGAGGCACTGGAATCAAGGTAGATTGTACTTGTATCCTGGTCAGCCCCATACTTTATTTTGGAATAATATTTTTCTAATTACGTGTAAATTTTCTTTTACATTTGCTTTTTAAAAAATTTGAGTTTCAAATTCTTTCCTTCCCTCCCCCTCCCCCCGCCAGTGGCAAGCAATTTGATGTTGGCAATACATGTGAAATCATGCAAAACATATTTCCATAATGGTGATGCTGTTAAAGAAAACGCATACCAACAAAACAGAACAAAACAGAGACACATAACAAAGAAAGTGAAAAACACTATGCTTCCATCTACATTCAGACTCCACTGGTTCTTTCTTCAGAGGTGGATAGAATTTTTTTTTTTATCATGAGTCTTCTAGAATTTTTTTTTGATCATTGTATTGCTGAGAATAAGTCATTCACAGTTGGTCATCATACAATATTGCTGTTTCTATGTACAATGTTCTTGTGGTTCTGTTCACTGTACTCTGCTTCAGTTCATGTAAGTCTTTCTAGGTTTTTCTGAAAGCATCCTGCTCATAATTTTTCTATTTCATTTCTTCATTAATTAACTAATTAATTAAAATTTTTTGATGAGGCAATAAGGGGTAAGTGACTTGCCCAGGGTCACACAGCTAGTAAGTGTCAAGTGTCTGATTCTGGATTTGAATTCAGGTCCTCCTGAATCCAGAGCTGGTGCTTTATCCACTGTGCCACCTAGCTGGCCCCTCTCCTCATCATTTCTAAGAGCATGATCATATTCCCTCATATACCACAACTTGTTTAGCCAATCCCAAATTGATGGGCATCTCCTCACTTTTTAATTCTTTGTCCCCACAAAAAGAGTTGTTAAAAATTTTTTTTGTACATGTAGATCCTCTTCATTTAAAAGAATCTCTTTGGGATACAGACCTAGCAGTGGTCTTGCTGAGTCAAAGGGTGTGCACAGATGAATAACCCTTTAGCCAAAGTTTTAAATTGCTCTCCAGAATGGTTGGAACAGTTCACAATTCCATTGAGTACATTAGTGTCCCACTTTCCTCACATCCTGTCCAACATTTATCATTTTCCTTTTCTGTCATATTGGGCAAGATGACAGGTGTGCAGTAGTACCTCAGAGTTGTTTTAAGTGATTTAGATGACTACAGAGAGCTTTGATTTCATCATCTCCAAGTGCCTGTTCATATGCTTTGATCATTTATCTATTTGGTAATAACTTGTATGCTTATAAATTTTACTCAGCTGTCTATGTATTTGAGAAATGAGGCCTTTAGCAGAGAAACTTGCTGTAAAAAAGTTTTTTTTCCCTAGGTTTTCTGCTTTCCTCCTCCTCCTCCTCCTTCTTCTTCTACTTTTGTGGGGTAATTGGGATTAAGTGACTTACCCAGGGTCACACAGCTAGTAAGTGTCAAGTGTCTGAGGCCGGATTTGAACTCAGGTCCTCCTGACTAGCTGCCCTTTCTGTTTTCCCTCTAATCTTGGCTGCTTTGGTTTTGTTTGTGCAAAACCATTTAAATTTAATATAATAAAAACTATCCTATCTTGTGATGCTCTCTAGATGTTTGTCATAAATTCTTTCTTTATTTAAAGATCTGACAGGCAAATCATTCCATGCTCTCCTAATTTTCTTATGGTATTACCCTTTATGTCTAATTCATGTACCCATTTTTACCTTATCTTGATACAATACAGTGTGAGCTGTTGGTCTCTACCTAGTTCTGCATATACATCAAACCATCATCTACACTTTGGTTCTGTTGAACTGTTTTCCAATATCCCCAGTGGTTTTTTTTTTTTTAAGTGAGGCAATTGGGGTTAAGTGACTTGCCCAGGGTCATGCAGCTAGTAAGTGTTAAATGTCTGAGGCTGGATTTGAACTCAGGTACTCCTGACTCCAGGGCTGGTGCTCTATCCACTGCGCCACCTAGCTGCCCCAGTAGTTTTTGTCAAATAGTGAGTGCTTGTTCCAGAAGCTTGGATCTTTGGGTTTATCAAACAATAAATTACTATGGTCCTTTACTACTGTGCCTGTTTTGTTTAATGTATTTCAGTGATGCACTACTCTATTTCTTTCTTTTCAATTATTTATTTATTTATTTATTTAATTTACTTATTTAGAATTCCTCCCCACCTTACATATAAAAACAAATTGTAATGTCGACTTTTAAAATTTTATGTTCCAAATTCTCATCCTTCCTCCCTACTCCCACCTTAAGAACTCAAGAAATTCAATATAAGTTATACATGTGCAGTCATGGAAAACATAGCAAATGAAAAAAACTTTAGAAAATGGAACAACAACAAAATATACATTCATCTGTATTCAGATGCCATCAGTTCTTTCTCTGTAGATAGATTGCATTTTTCACAAGTCCTTCAGAGTTGTCTTGTATCATTGTATTGCTAAAAATAACTAAGTCATTTGAAGCAGATCATCTTACAATATTGCTGTTATTTTGTATACAGTACATTTCACTTTGCATTAGCTCATATAAGTCTTTCCAGGTTTTTCTGATAGCATCCTGCTCATCTTTTTTCTTTTTATAATAAACTACATTTTATATAGTACCTTATACCTGACAAAGAATTTTCTTCACAATAGTTCAGCAAAGTAAGTATTACCACCATCATCCTCTTTTCTTTCTTTCTTTTTCTTTTGCAGGGCATTGAGCATTAAGTGACTTGCCCAGGGTCACACAGCTAGTAAGTGTCAAGTGTCTGAATCTGGATTTGAACTCAGGTCCTCCTGAATCCAGAGCTGGTGCTTTTTCACTACTCTATTTCTTAACCCATGTGAGATGGATTTGATGATTACCACTTTAAAATATAGTTTGATACCTCCTATGGTTAGGCTGCCTTCCTTTACATTTTGTTTTCCATTTATTCCCTTGATATTCTTGACTTTTTTCTTCCAAATGGATTTTGTTGTTATTTTTTCTAGCTATAGAAAATAATTTTTAAGAGTTTGATTGCAACGGCAATGAATAATTAAATTAATTTGGGTAGATTTGTCATTTTCATTATATTGGCTCAGTCTACCCATGAGTAATTAATATTTTACTAATTGTTCTGATCTGACTTTATTTGTGTGAAAAGTGCTTTGTAATTGTATTCATTTAGTTCCTGGCTTTGTCTTGGCAGGTAAACTTTCAAATATTTTATATCGTCTACAGTCATTTAAAATGGAATTTCACTCTCCATCTCTTGCCACTGAACTTTGTTGGTAGTATATAGAAATGCTAATGACTTAGGTGCATTTATTTTATATCCTGTGATTTTTAGCTGATGTCATCTGCAAAGAGTAATTGTTTTGTTTCCTCATTGTTTCTTCTAATTCATTCAATTTCCTTTTCTTTTCTTTTTGGTATAGACAGCATTTCTAGTACAATATTAACCACTAGTGGTGATAATGGGCATCCTTGCTTCTGCCCTGATCTTATTGGAAAGGCTTCTAGCTTATCTCCTTAACATATAATGCTGCTGGCAGTTTTAGATAGATTGTACACATCAACTTAAGGAAAGCTCCATTTATTCCTATGCCTTTTAGATTAAAAAACAATAGGGGGGCAGCTAGGTGGCGCAGTGGATAGAGCACCGGCCCTGGAGTCAGGAGTACCTGAGTTCAAATCCGGCCTCAGTCACTTAACACTTACTAGCTGTGTGACCCTGGGCAAGTCACTTAACCCCAATTGCCTCACTTAAAATAATAAAAAAAAACAAAAACAAAAACAAAAAACAATAGGAATGGGTGCTTTCTTTTGTCAAAAGCTTTCTCTGCATCTATTGAGATAATCATATAATTTCTGTCGGTTTTGTTATTGAAATGGTCAATTATCCTGACAGTTTTTCTGATACTGAACTAGTGCTGCATTCCTGGTATAAATCTCGCCTGGCGATACTGTGTGATCTTTGTGATATATTGCTGTACTTCCCTTGTTATTCTTTTATTTAAGAGTTTTGCATCAACATTCATGAAGGAAATTGGTCTCTAGTTTTCTAGTGAAGCTCTTGCCAAGGATTTCTGTTCCACCTGAAGGCTAGATGCTACAGAGACAGCAATGGACCCTTTAGAGAGGAGGCCCAGGGAGCCCAGCAGAGTGACAGCCCCTTCCTGAAACATCTAATCATGCAGATATATCAGAAAGGAAACAGGGGCCCCACAGCTTCTGTGGTGTGAGTTCCCCATGCACTTGTGTTTTCCTTTTGTGGGTCCCTCTTGCATGATCTCTGTATTTTTTCTTTATTTCATGGATGGTGCATATGATAGCAGAGGATGGGTTCTGAATTCGGTGGGGGCAGAAGGTGGAGAAAAGATTCTACTATAAATCTAGCAATGCTATTCAAGGTTGTATTTGTTTTTTGAGCTAATTGTGTCCTCTGGCTACATTCTGATTGGAAAAAAACCCCCCATCTGTGGGGACTTAAAGCTTAAAGCTATAGGTTTATGCATGCATATCCATGGAAGACATTGGTGGCCTGGGTTAGCCAGCCCTCTGGTGATCTCTCCCTGTGGTTTATGAAGTTTCTTCAAGGGGCATTACCTCTTCAGTGGCCATTCACAAGGAAAACAAACTCACTTTCCTTGACTAAGATTTTGTACTCTTTTTTTTTCTTTTTTCCTTTTGCGGGGCAATGAGGGTTAAGTGACTTGCCCAGGGTCACACAGCTAGTTAAGTGTCAAGTGTCTGAGGCTGGATTTGAACTCAGGTCCTCCTGAATCCAAGGCCAGTGCTTTATCCACTGCGCCACCTAGCTGCCCCAGACTTTGTACTCTTGGCAGGTATTTGGGTACCATTTGTGCTCTTGTAGAGCTTATCTTCAGGGAGTTGGGGACATTTGTCTTAATGAGAAATTCTGTAATCTTTTTGGTACATGTTCCAAACAATAATCTTTTTCATTGCTGTAATTGCTCTATTTATCTTAGCCTCAGTTTCCTCATCTGTAAAATGAAAATAGTAATAACTATAAGTGCAAGTTAAATGCAGTAACTGACATTTCAGGTAGGCAGCAGTGAAGTGACTTGTAACAGGTCACACAATTAGTGTTGAGGATGGATTTGAACTCAGGTCTAACCTCAGCTCTAAAATATCTGTTGAACCTAGTTTTCATCCTGTTGTCCCTAAAGCCCTTCAGCTAATTAGTTTAAGTACTGAGGCTATTGCTGAGCTACCAAAAGTCAATATTTTACTGAGCACATTCTCCTATTCTTTAGTCATCTTTTAACCTTCTTTAACTTGAAAGTTCAGGGTTAAGTGCTGCACCATGTTGATTAATCTTTATTGTATTTAACTGAGGAAACCAACCATATTCTTGTTGTTCCAGAAGAATAATGAAGGTGTTTGCCTTTGGGTCCAAGCACTTTCCTTTTCTTTTTCTTTAAAAATGTTTTTCCCCATATAAATATTTTATTATTTTCCAGTTACATTTAGAGATAGTTTTCAACATTTGTTTTGATAAGATTTCTAGAAGCACTTTTCTTGTTTTGTCTTAATATCTCAAAGCTGGTGCCCTCTGGTTAACTGAAGATCAGGTGCATGTGTCAAGAAGCCTCTGGTCTCAGCTGAACCCCCTGAGCAGGCCTTTACACAACCGAAGTGGGCTCCCCAATCAGGCAGGATCTTGAGTGGTTTCAAACAGAGTATGTCCTGACTAAGGCTTTTGCCTGGTCTCTACTTAAGTCCACCTGACCTTGTGGTCTTTGTTGAACTCTTTGCTCTTTCTGGTGGCCTGAGGACATGCCAGCTGCTCTCCCTGATTGTTGATCACTAGCAACAACCCCTTGGCAAAAATCCCCTTGAATTGGGATGGTTCCTGGCCTCTTTCAGACAAGGCTACGTCAATATACCCTTTCAGAGCCATTCTCAGCTTTCCCCATCATGCTCCATTGCTTTTTTTTTCCTTCTCTTGTGGTAGAAGCAGATGTGACTCCCAGTCACCTGAAGCAGATTTCTCAGACCATGTCCCTGGTGGGGATTCTTCTGGGCATTCTCATCTGGGGTCATGTTTCAAAGGCCTATTTTGGTGTTCTCTGCTCACATCTCAGATCTTAACTTGGGAGGAAGTGTTTAGGGAAACGTACTCTCTGCAGCCCCAAATCTCAGTTTAGAAGGCTTCTGAAGCCTGACTAGAGGAAGGAGGCATTCCCTAGGGCCTCATTACTCCTTGGGGATGAGGAAAAATGGACTTGGCTTAGTGCAGGAAGCAGAGTGGCATGGTGGAAAGGGCCACCTGCACTCAGCCCTGGCTTCTTTTCCACTGTTTTGCCTTAGACAAGTCACTCTGGGCTAACCCTAAGTTTCCTCAACTACAAAATGGAGAGGTTGGACTGGACGGCCCGTGGGCTCCATTCCAATTCTAGTCCCGTGTTCTATGAGCACAGACCCAGCCAAAGTCTGTGTGTCCCAAAACAGCCCCCACTGGGTGGTAGATCTTTGGCCCCACAGATGGAATTTTTTCCCACACCAACCATAAAGCTGGGACACGCTCTCCCATGGCTGCACAAACTCAGAAAATGACAGAAGAATGAAGGGAAGCTATCTGCGCAAGGCAACTCACACCTCTGCCACTGCAGGACCCCCTAGTATCCTCCCACACCTCTCTTTGGGGATGGCATCTCTACTGGGCTCCATAGGCTTGCTGCTCTCTCTAACTGAGCTCCCAATTGCTAGGCTCTTCTCTCTAGCCAGGGGTATTTTTGGAAGATTATTCTTGGCTTAATTCCATGTATATTTCTCTGTTGGATGTGGTATAACCTAATTGAGCAAGTATTTCTGTTACAAGATGCCATGGCTGAGGAAGGTAGGGAAAGGTAGGGTAGAGGTGGAGGGATCCTGCTCCTCCCACTACTCAGTGATTAACATGCTTCTCCACACAAAACTCCTTTACCCCACCTAGAATGTGTCCAGATAGGGCAAGCTTAGCATTTTCAGGTCCATCAATGGGCAGGATCATCGTTAGCCAGTCAATGACAAGATTCCCTTTTTTTAAAATCATAAAAGTATTTTATTATTTTCTAGTTACATGAAAGATATTTTTCAATATTTGTTTTCATAAGATTTTTAGTTTCAAGTTTTTCTCCCTCCCTTCCTTCCCTCCCCTAAGACAGAAAGCAATATGATATAGGTTATATATGTACAATCACATTAAACATATTTCTGCATTAGTCATATTGTGAAAGAAGAATCAGAACTCAAGGGAAAAACTTAAAAAAGAAAAAAAAACAGCCGAAAAGTAGAAACATTCAGAATCCACAGTTCTTTTTTCTTTGTGTGGAGAACATTTTCCATCATGAGTTCTTTGGAATTGTCTTGGATCATTGTACTGCTGAGAAGAGCCAAGTCTATCACAGTTGATCATTACACAATGTTGCTATTACTGTGTACAATGTTCTCCTGGTTCTGCTCATTTCACTCAGCATCAGTGCATTTAAAACTTTCCAGGTTTTTCTGAAATCTGCCTGCTCATTTCTTACAGCACAATAGTATTCCATTATATTCATATACCACAGCTTGTTCAGCCATTCCCTAATTGATGAGCATTTCCTCAATTTCCAATTCTTTACCACCACAAAGAGAGCTGCTATAAATATTTTTCTACATGTGGGTCCTTTTCCCTTTTCTATGATCTCTTTGGGACACAGACCTAGTAGTGGTATTACTGGGTCAAAGGTTATGCACAGTCCCATAGACCTTTGGGTATAGTTCCAAATTACTCTCCAGAATGGTTGGATCAGTTCATAGCTCTACCAACAATGCATTAGTGTTCCAATTTGTTTCCACAGCTTCTCCAACATTTATTATTTCCTTTTTTTGTCATATTAGCCAATCTGATAGGTGTCAGGTGGTACCTCAGAGTTTTTTTTTAATTTGAATTTCTCTAATCAATAGTAATTTAGAGCATTTTTTCATATGGCAATAGATAGATTTGATTTCTTCATCTGAAAACTGCCTGTTCATATTCATTGACCATTTCTCAATTGGGGAATGACTTGTATTCTTATAAATTCGATTTAGTTCCCTATATATTTTAGTTTTTTTGTTTTTCCCCCTATATATTTTAGAAATGAGGCCTTTGTCAGAAACACTGGCTGTAAAATTTGTTTCCCAGCTTTTTACTTCCTTTCTAATTTTGGCTGCATTGCTTCTGTTTGTATAAAACCTTTTTAAATTTAATGTAATCAAAATCATCCATTTTGCATTACATAATATTCTCTATCTCTCATTTGATCATAAATTATTCTCCTCTCCACAGATATGAGAGATAAACTATTTCTTCCTCTCCTAATTTACCTATGATATCACCCTTTATGTCTAAATCACATACCCATTTTGACCTTATTTTGGTATACAGTGTCAGATGTTGCTAGTTTCTGCCATACTATCTTCCAGTTTTCTCAGCAGTTTTTTTTAAATACTGAGTTCCTATCCCAGAAGCTGGAGTCTTTGGGTTTATCAAACAGTAGATTACTATAGTCATTTACTGTGTCTCCTGTGCCTAACCTATTCAAATAATCCACCACTCTATTTTCTTATCCAGTACCAAATACTTCTTATGACTGTTGCTTTATAGTATAGCTTCAGATTTGGTAGGGCTAGCCCACCTTCCTGTGCATTTTTTCCATTAGTTCTCTTGATATTCTTGACCTTTTGTTCTTTCAGATGAATTTTGTTATTATTTTTTCTAGCTCTATAAAATAATTTTTAGGTAGTCTGATTGGTATGACACTGAATAAGTACATTAATTTAGGTAGAATTGTCATTTTTATTATATTAGCTTGGCCTATGCATGAGCAATTGATATTTTTCCCATTATTTAGATCTAATTTTATTTGTGTGAAAAGTGTTTTGTAATTGTGTTCATATAGTTCTTGGGTTTGTCTTGGCAGGTAGACTCCCAAGTATTTTATATTGTCTACAGTTACTTTAAATGGAATTTCTCTTTCTATCTCTTGCTGTTGAACCTTGTTGGTCATGGATAGAAATACTGATGATTTATGTGGGTTTATTTTTTTTAAAATTATTATTATTATTATTTTTTAGTGAGGCAATTGGGGTTAAGTGACTTGTCCAGGGTCACACAGCTAGTGTTAAGTGTCTGAGTCCGGATTTGTACTCAGGTACTCCTGAATCCAGGGCTGGTGCTTTATCCACTGTGCCACTTAGCCGCCCTTTATGTGGGTTTATTTTATGTCCCAAAACTTTGCTAAAATTGTTAATTATTTTAAATAGTTTTTTCATTGATTCTTTAAGATTAAGATTCTCTTCTAATTCCATTAGGGACACCCCCCCCCCCCAGCATTGTAAAAGGTCAATAGGAAAGAAACCCATCTTTGTAGTTTCTAGAATATATTTATACCTTGTTTCCTCTCTTATATCTCCCTTACCTTCTAAGATAACATGATTTGAGGTTGAGCGGGGCTGGGGTGGGGGTTGTGATAAAATAATGGAATTTGGCAGATGCCCAGGGGCCCCACCTGATTGATTTAGTATTGTTTGAATTGGGTGAGAATGAGAAACTAAGTATTTACTTAAGGATGATTAGATGGAGGCCACACCTGGCTGGCCTTGAGTGACATGTTGGTGTACTACTGACATCAGCAAGAGACCCACTCTCAACCAATCAGCTTGAAGGACCTCCCCTTTGGGGGAGGGAGAGAGGAGCTAGGAAGGGAAGAGACATTCATTTTGGTGTGTGGGAGAGAGAAAGAGAGATGGGATGCAGGTGTTTGCTCTTTGGGAACTGCTGAGTCCTGGCGGTGGTGTGATTGCAGGTCGTATAATTTTCCTTCTCTTATTCCTTTTTTCTTGGTTCCTATTTCATTGACCTTACTTGTGTTTTAAACTTGTTCCCACCAATAAAGCCTGTTTTATTTTTTTCTGAAAGAGGCTGTTAATCTCTTTCCTTACCCCAGTATTATGGTGAGCTGCTCAATTAATTCCCCCATATTAAATTTGGCCCTTATAGGGTGTTGTTGGACATGACTGAAAGACTGAACAACAAAAAATGTATCAGGCACTGTGCTAAGTGCCGATACAATACATACATACATACATACATACATGTGTGTGTGTGTGTGTGTGTGTGTATATATATATATATATATATATATATATATATATATATATATATATATATATATATATTTTTTTTTTTTTGGTAAGGCAATTGGGGTTAAGTGACTTGCTCAGGGTCACACAGCTAGTAAGTGTTAAGTGTCTGAGTCCGGATTTGAACTCAGGTCCTCCTGAATCCAGGGCCAGTCCTCTATCCATTGCACCACCTAGCTGCCCCAAAGATGTACTCTTGAAGGCGATTTGTGTATCCATGGTGGTCCCATGGATCTTATCTTAAAGGAGTCAGGGCAATCCATCTTGATGAATGTTGGGAAATTCTCTGTTGTGTTTTTGGCACAGGATCCAGGGAGACATTAATGTCTTCTCCATTGCTGTTATCACCCTACCCCTCAGCCTCAGTTTCCTCATTTGTAAAATCAGGACAATAATAACTACAGCACCTACTTCTCTGGTAAATGGAATTATCACCATTTCAGGCAGACTGAGGTCAAGTGACCTGGAAAAATTCACACAGTTAGGAAGGGTCAGATTTAAACTCAGGTCTTACCTCGGCTCTTAGAATATCTGCTGAGCCTGGTTTTTCTCCATTGTCCCTAAAGAGCTTGAGTGAATCTTTTTAAGTACTAAAGAAGATGCTGAGTTACCAAAAATCAATATTTTACCAAGCACACTCTCCTATGTTTGAAATGGTCATTTAAAAACTGTCTTTAACCTGAAGTTCAATGTTAACCTTTGTACCATATAGGTTAATCTTTATTACAGTTAACTGAGGAAACCAACTATATTCATGTCATCCCAGAAGAATCAGGAAGGTGTTGGCCTTTGGGTCCAAGCATTTTTCTTTCCTTGATGTGTCTTAAAATCTCAAAGCTGGTGTGCTTTTGTTAACTGGAGATGAAGTGCAGGTGATAAGAAGGGTCTGGGCTCAGATCAATCTACAGAGCCGGACTTTATACAACTGAAGTGAGCTCCCCCACCAAGCAGTATCTTGTAGGGCTTCAATCAGAGCCTGTCTTTGCCAAGGCTTTTGACAAGTCTCTACTTGGGTCCACCTGACCCTGTGCCCTTTGCTGCACTCATTGGTCTTGCTGGTGGCCTGAGGAGATGTCAGTTGCCCTCCCTGATTGTTGATCATTAGCAACAACCCCTTGGAAAACTTCACTGCTGCTGGGCAGTGGGGTGGAAATTCTAGACAATAACACCGACTGGATGGCTTATGGGGTCCATTCCAATGGGCAGTCCCTCTATTTCTAATTCTTTGCCACCACAAAAGAACTTTTATATGTATATCTATATATATGTATATATATTTATACATACATACACATATATGTATGTATACACACATGGGTCCTTTTCTTCTTTCTTTGATCTCTATGAGGTATAGACATGGTAGAAGTATCGTTCAGTTAAAGGGTATGTATAGTTTGATAGTTGGGGGGCACAATTCCAAATTGTTCTCTAGAGTGGTTAGACTAGTTTACTATTCCTCCCATACTACATGAGCACAATTTTTCTATATCTCCTCCATCACGTCATTTTCCTTTTCTGTCATCTTAGTCAATCTGATAAGTGTGGATATGCATTTCCTTAATCATTTATGATTTAGAGCATGTTTTGATATAAGTATTGATAATTTTGATTTCTTTCTTTAAAAACTACTTATTCCTATCCTTTAATCATTTTTCATTTGGGGTATGGTTCTTATTCTTGTAAATTTGGTTCATTTTCCTATATATTTTAGAAAAGAGACCTTAGAGAAACTTGTTGCAAGGATTTTATTTCCCATTTTTCTGCATTTCTTCTAATTTTAGCTGCAGTGCTTTTGTTTTGCAAAAACTTTTAAATTTTTTGTAATCAAAATTATTCATTTTACTTCCTGGTAATCCCTGTATCTTGTTTGGTTGTGAATTATTTCCCTATGCATAGATCTGACAGGTAATTACTTCCCTGTTCCAACAATATACTTATGGTATCACCCTTCGTGTTTAAATCATGTGCCCATTTTGAACTTATCTTGGTATACAGTATGAAATGTTGGTCTCTGGGTAGTTTCTGCCAGACTCCTTTCCAGTTTCCCCATCAGTTTTGGTCAAATAGTGAATTCATGGCCTGATAGCTAGGATCTTTGTGTTTATCAAGCACCAAGGCTTATAGGTTACCATGATCATTTGCTTCTGGATATTGTGTACCTAATCTGTCCCCTAACATATGCTCTTTCATCCAGTGAGACTGGCCTTCTTACTGTTCCATGAACAAGACACACGTCTCTCAGTTTTATTCATTTTCTCTCTCCATCCTCCATGCTTGGATGGCTCTCCCTGCTTTACTTGGCCTAGTGGCTTACCTGGCTTCCTGTCACTCCCAAATAAAATCTCATCTTCTTTAGGAAGCCTTCTCCAACTCCTCTTAATTCTGGTGATAAGATTTTCAAAGCAGTCCTTCCTTTGTGAACTTTAAAGAAATATTACCTTAATTATTATCATTATTACTAATAGGTTCTTGATTGCTTGGGTGTTTTTCCTTTGAAAACTGCCTATTCATATCTTTAGACATTTCTCAATTGGGGAATGAACCACCTGGTTTTCTCCTTTCTTGTTCCTAGATCATTCTGTTACAAGTATGAGTCTCATTTATTCCACCTGATTTTATGCCAACGACAAAGTTTTAATGATCTCTCCAACTTGATTTTTAATAATTCAATTTTATTCAGTTAAACTCAAGAATCATTTATTAAGCCCCTACTGGACTAGGCACCATTCTAAATGATGAAGAAGCAGAGAGAAAACAAAAAAACAAAACTGCCTTCTAAGAGTTTGCATTCTCTAGGGTGAACGGTAGATATGGTACAGATATAGTACATATTGAGGGGAATTTGAAGGAGGAAAGGTTACTCATAACTAGGAGAATGAGGAATGTTTTCCCACTGGAATTGGTACTTAATCCTGGTCAGAAGGAAAGGTAAGTTGGGAAAACAAACAACCCAGGCATAGGGGCACAGCATGGAAGGCATGCAAGTGGTAGAGTGAAAGACAAGTTTGGTTAGAAGAAAAATATGATAAGGGGAATCCTGAGAACTAATTTTGGTTGGAACCAATTTGTGGAGGGCTTGAAATGGCTGGCAGAAGAGTTTGTCTTTGAGCCTAGAGGCAAGAGGAAACACTTGGAGAGTTTTGAGGAAAAATCAGAATTCACCTTTGAGTCTCCTTTCCAGCATGGAAATCCTGAAACAGGGGCAGCTAATTTCCCTTGGAATTACAAATTCTGTTCAAGGGGGTACCTCTTAGGCAGAGACTGTCAAAGGGCAGGTCTTCAAGTCACTGACTTCTGCTTGTGGACACTCCTTGGAGTGAGGGCAGTGTCAAGTAAATGGGCACGGGTCCTCTGTGGAGTGTTGTGTGGGACTCTATATGAAATATATTTTGTATTTATTTGTCAGGGTTTCTATTGACTTCCCAGATAGAAGGTGATCTTGAGAGCAAAGCTTGCTGATTTTTGGCCTTTGTATCTCTAGTACCTAGCACTTAGTGTTTAATTAGTGCTTCTTGATTGATTCACGCAAATGAAACCTCTTGGAAGCCTGGAGTCCAAGCAGGACCAATGGTGCTGTAAAGGCTGGATGCATCACATCCTCACCATGAGAAGAAACCTCAGGTTAGACTACAGTCGTCTTATTCTCAATCAGCCTCCTGGAGCAATCCTCAGATTGGTTTATTTTCACCAGAGTCTCACCCTCATCTCTTGGTCTTGCTTCTTCTCTTGAATGTCTTTCCATGAATGAATGGAAAGAAAAGAAACAAATGTGAGTGCGTGTAATGGAGGGAAGGGAAGAAGGTAAAACATTTATGAAGCACCCACTGTGTACCAGGCACCACCCTAAGTGCTTTTTTTTTTTTTAGTGAGGCAATTGGGGTTAAGTGACTTGCCCAGGGTCACACAGCTAGTAAGTGTTAAGTGTCTGAGGCCGGATTTGAACTCAGGTCCTCCTGACTCCAGGGCCAGTGCTCTATCCACTGCGCCACCTAGCTGCCCCTCCTAAGTGCTTTTACAAATATTACTTCATCTGATTGAGGGGGAGGAAACTTATTTGAGAGGGGAGGCCAGGAGAATCTCGATGGCTATTTGATGGCTAGCAATGCCTTTTTAGATGAGTCCATGTTTTTGGCGCCATCTTGTGGAATGCCTTTGCTTTTTTTTTTTGTTTTTGTTTTCAATGTTTTTAGTCCACAATTGAATCCAATCCAATAAGTATGTATTAGCCATCTGTTATGTGCTGGTCACTGGAAATTCAAAAAGAATGGAGTGTAGTAGGAAGAGCTCTGCCTCTGAGTATATGAAACAAATACTTCCCTCTCGGGCCAAATGGAGAAATGAACTGGGTTTGAAGTTCAGGACCGGGGCTCAGATCTCAGGTCTGCTACTTTAAATCTGTCTGACTTTGGCCAGACTTTTTAGGCCTACTTCCTCAAATATAAAATAAGGGGATTAGTCTCGAAGACCTCTAAGACGGGACATCAGAGCTAGGAGAAACCTCAGGCATCTAGCCCCTGCACGGTCCTAATGCTCAATGGGATATGGGTATAAACTGGGCAGTTGGAATTTGGATCCAAGGGCTCTGAAGTCCAAGTCAAATGCCTTTCCATGGCACCACAAGACTCCTGACCATGCTTTATCTCCTTCACTGTCTCTTCATCCACTTCTTGATGCCTTAAAATTGAGAAAATTCCTCTCTCTGTTTCTCTTAGTTTCCCAGACTCTGTTTTCTTCTTGTCCTCCCCCCTCTCTGACCACTCCCGTGTCTTTAACTGGCTTCTTATATTTCTTCTACCCCCTCCATATGAATGGAAAGAATGTTAGATTGGTTGGATTCCTGTTGTGTGAAGGCTTTGTATTGGGTCTTGAAGTTACAAAGAGAAAGTCAAGTATATCCCAGCCTTCAAGGAGCTTACCATCTATACAAACAACACATATTACTTTTATCCCCTTTTCTTAGGATAGACAAGCTTCTTTTTTTTTTCTTTGGTGGGGCAAGGGGGGTTAAGTGACTTGCCAAGGATCACACAGCTAGTTAGTGTCAAGTGTCTGAGGCCGGATTTGAACTCAGGTCCTCCTGAATCCAGGGCTGGTGCTTTATCCACTGCGCCACCTAGCCACCCTGAGAGATGAACTTCTTAGGCAGGACAGGACTGACCTTCAACAAGACTGTGAAGACTGATGCCTCTCCTTTCTAACCTCTCCTTTCAATATTGTGGAATGCCTCCCTTCACCCAATCCCAATATCTGCTCCCCTCATTTTAACCCCCCTTTTGAGCTCTGGAAAGGAACTGAAAACACTATCGCCGTTACTGCTGGAAAGACCTCTTGGTGAAATCTCCTGTGTCTCCTTTTCCCTTCCCTGTGACTCTTCAGACTCAAACATTCTTCCAGGCCCATAATTCTCTCATATATGTTTTTTTCCCCTAGTAGAATATAAGGTCCTTGAGGGTGGGGCCTTTTGGCTTATATGTTTGTTTCCCAAGTGCTTAGCACAAATCTGTATGAAGCACAGCGTGAGCGGTAAATAAATCCATGCTTGAATGAATTCATTTGTCTAGTCCGACCCTAACCCAAGTCCCCAATTCCCTCTTTTTACAGATGAGGAAAATGAAGCTCAGAGAAGTTAAGTGACCTTCCCGAGATGCCACAGGTGGTACTCACCCACATTCTAGATCTTGGATGGTGTCAGGCATTGGCTTGTTCTTAGTTTCAGGGAGGAAGAAGAAGACTATTAGGCTGGAAGTGATGGCCATGATTGCAAAGATGATCTGGGGCATGGCTGGAATGTTGTGCTTGAGCATATTGATCATTGGGGCCAGCATTGCCCCGAGCCGATCTATTGTGAGGCTGAGTCCCATGCACTTGTTCCTGTCAGGGCAAAGGAGATTTGATTGTTCTATACTCAACACCTGTTAAATATCCTCTTTCAGTAACTCTCTGTTAGTAGAGTCTGTCGTGTGTATTCATAGAGTGCTGAAATTCTTAAAATCTACAGGAAGTTCAGGGGCTTCTGGAATTTATACATTTGAAGAGAAACAAACTGCTGCTCATTCCCCATATGATCTTAACAAGTAAGAAGATATGATAGTTTGTTCTTTTCTCAATACCTTTATTTTTCCTGTTTTTCTTTGGTATCTACAGCTGAATGGATAAATGATCAATCTCCTTCATCTTTCTTTCTTTCTTCGTTTCTTCCTTCCTTCCTTTCTTCCTTCCTTCCTTCCTTCCTTCCTTCCTTCCTTTCCTTTCCTTTCCTTTCCTTTCCTTTCCTTTCCTTTCCTTTCCTTTCCTTTCCTTTCCTTTCCTTTCCTTTCCTTTCCTTTCCTTTCCTTTCCTTTCCTTTCCTTTCCTTTCCTTTCCTTTCCTTTCCTTTCCTTTCCTTTCCTTTCCTTTCCTTTCCTTTCCTTTCCTTTCCTTTCCTTTCCTTTCCTTTCCTTTCCTTTCCTTTCCTTTCCTTTCCTTTCCTTTCTTTCCTTTCTTTCTTTCTTTCTGTGTGTGGGGCAATGAGGATTAAATGACTTGCCCTGGGTCACACAGCTAGTAACTGTCAAGCAAGTGTCTGAGGTCAGATTTGAACTCGGGTCTTCCTGAATCCAGGGCTGGTGCTTTATCCACTGTGACACCTAGCTGTTCTTTCCTTCATCTTTCATAAGGATGTAATTCCTCCACTGGTGGCACCCCTGGCAAAGGTGCCACCCTCCTCTCATATCTCTACTCTTAGTGGAGTGTAAGGTCCTGCAAGGAAGGGACTGCTGACCTGATAATTTAGGAAAACTTTTCACAATGAAGACAATAGCACTAAATGGAAAGAATAACATAAAGAAGAGTTATGAAAAGACACCTCTCCCCTGAAATCCTTTGCAGATTTAAGAAGTACACAGACATGAAATACTGTAGACATTTTCAGAGTTTTTTGATGCACTGATCAGTTTTACAGATTTGTCTCTTCTTTCTCTTTTTTTTGAAATCTTCTTTGTTATATGGGATGGCTCTCCAGGAGCAGGAGAGGGATAAGGATAAGGGGAGAAATTTAGCCAATGTAAAAACAAAATATATCACTACATTTAAAAAAGGACTATACTGGGGCAGCTAGGTGGCACAGTGGATAAAGCACTGGCCTTGGATTCAGGAGGACCTGAGTTCAAATCCAGCCTCAGACACTTGACACTTAACTGGCTGTGTGACCCTGGGCAAGTCACTTAACCCTCATTGCCCTGCAAAAACAAACCAAAAAAAAAAAACAACCCCCAAAAGGACTATACTCATCTTCATTTTCAGAGAACATAATGAAATCCTTTCTTCTTTCCCTACCTCCCTTCTCTCTTCTTTCCTATCACCCTCATTCTATCCTTTCTCTTTCCCTTCATACTTTTCTTTCTCCTTCCTTTCTTCCTTCCTTTTCTACAGGCAGCTTAACCTAGAGGATAGTTTATCAGACCTGGAGTCAGAAAGACTTGGGTTTGAATCCCTGAATGTTGGCATGGACTTGTATAGAATCTGAGAGTTGGATAGGACCTCAGTGGCCATCTAATCCAACTCAAGCATGAAGGAATCCTCCCTATAATACACCCAGAAAGTGGTTGTCCAGCATCTGTTGGAAAACTTTCAAAGAGAAAGACCTCTCCACTTCTTGAGGCAGCCTTTCAGCAGCCCAGTTTGAGACAACTATGATTCTTAGGAAGTTTTTCCTGACATCAAGGTGAAATATTCCTGAGAACATCCACAATCATTCCTGGTTTTGACCTTGGTTAGGTCCAAACAGAACCAGGCCACTCCCTCTTCCACAAGACAACCCTTCAGATATTAGAAGATTGGACTTGTCTTCCCCCTAGATCTGTTTTTCTTAAGACTGAACATGCCAAGTCCCTTCAATTGCTCCTCTTAGGTCATAAGCTCATGGCCCTTGGCCATCCTGGTTGTCTTCTTCTGGATAACTGTCAGGTCATTGACATCTTTGGTGCCCAGATAAGATGTGCTAAGGGCAGACATGTGGAATTCATCTTTTTGGTTTACATTGCTCTGCATTCACTTTCTTCTCCTCAGCCCGATACTCTTGCCTGTCAAAGACCTTTTGGATCCTGACTCTCATTCAGTGTGTTAGAGATCCCTTCTAGCTTTGGGCCATTGGCAGATTTGATGAGCGTGCCATCTATGCTTTTATTCAAGTGATTGACATAAAGGGTAGAGAGAACAGGGCCAGGCACAGATCCCTGGGGCCCTCCACTGGAGACTTCCCACCACATTGACAATAAAGTATTAACAATTCTCTTTGGACTTTGGCTATGAAACCATTTCTGAATAGCTGATGCATCTTCATATAATCCATGTCTTTCCATCTTTTCCCAAGAACAGCATGAGATATTTCATCAAGAGCTTAAAGTTGAAGTAAACCATAGCCACAGAATTTTCCTTATCTACAATTTCAGTAATCCTGCCCAAAAAGGAAAACCTATAACATTAGTCTGGCATGACTTGATGACCTATAACATTAGTCTGGCATGCAGTTCTTTATAATCATTGCTTCCCTTTCTAGATATTCACAAACCATCTTTTATTGGTTCATCCAGAATTTTCCAGGAATCCAAGTCAAGCTCATTGACCTAGAGTTTGTAGGCTCAGTTTCTTTCCTTCTCTTGGAAATTCAAGAATTTGTCCTTTTCTAATATTGGGCACTTTTCCTGTTCTCCGTGATCATTAATTCTTACTGCCTAAGCTCAGCCATCAACCCCTCACTCTGTAATCATGCCTCATTCTTTTTTTTTTGATGTGTGAGGAAATTGGGGTTAAGTGACTTGCCCAGGGTCACACAGCTAGTAAGTGTGAAGGGTCTGAGGCCGGATTTGAACTCAGGTCCTCCTGAATCCAGGGCCAGTGCTCTATCCACTGCACCACCTAGCTGCCCCATCATGCCTCATTCTTGCAGGACCCCAGGATCTAGGTTATTTGGCCCAAGTCACTTGAATTCATCAAGGGCATCCAAGGCAATCTCTTGTTGTCCCTTACTTTTCTTGGGGACAGCCAGTAGTGTACTGGCAAATGTTTAGCAAAAAGCTCTCCTGAAAAGAATCAGTCCCTCCTGGGAGTCTTTTGCCCACACACCAACTGCTGGATCAATGACTATTCAGAGAGAACCAAAGGGATCCATCTGGACACTGTCACAGAATACCTGCCCATGCTCCACCAGTCACATGCGGGGTTGCATCAGGCTGTGGGTAATGTGCATGCTCATAAGGGATGGGTTCTTATTGGCCAACCCCTGTTTATCATCTCTTCTTTCACATGATAGCGATAGTGATAATAATAACTAGGCTTTAAGGTTCACACGGTGCTTTATATATGGTATCTCATTTTATGTTCCTAACAACTCTGGGAGATTATTCCCATTTTACAGATGAGGAACCTGAGGGAAATAAAGGTCAAGTGATTTCCCCAGGATCTGAATCTGAGAATAGATTTGAATTCAGATTTTCCAGATTCTAGGTCCAGCACTTTATCTGTTGTACAACCAAGGTCCCCCTAATGACATGTCTAAATCTTTGTGAAACTTTAAAAGACCTAAAAGAATGCTAGCTATTATTATCACAGGACACTGGCTTGTCTTCGCACACATCTTTCAAGTTCATGTTCAAAGAAGGGAGGAGGTAAGAGAGATGAAATGGCTTGATGCCCACAGGCTTATTGTCATTGCCCATTCATCCTGCTAGTTCACACTGTATAACTGAAGCTGCAGTTGTTTCAGGTTGGCTCTAGTCCCGCTTCTAGAGAAATAGCTCCAAATCCCCCTCTGAATGCTCACTGTGACATGGAGGAGAGTCTGCATCTTAAAAAGCCAGGTAAGGGGCAGCTAGGTGGCGCAGTGGATAAAGCACTGGCCCTGGAGTCAGGGGGACCTGAGTTTAAATCCAGTCTCAGACACTTGACACTTACTAGTTGTGTGACCCTGGGCAAGTCACTTAACCCTCATTGCCCCCCCCCCCCCAAAAAAGCCAGATAAGACAGCTGGAAAGGTTTCCTTATGGGTCCAGGGGAAATCTCTACCTTTTTAGTCTATGAACCAGTTTAGATAGTTTCAGGTCAACAATTATCAGTTTGATTTCAAGGAAGATGGAAGTTTTTGTCCAGAGCCAAAGGAAGGTGTGACAGAATGATCTAAGTTTGAGAGGAGCTGATATTGGTGTATGTATATGTGTGTGTGTGTGTGTGTGTGTGTGTGTGTGTGTGTTGGAGGGGTCAGGATCTGTGGACCTTGAAGGTGAGAGCCTGGTTATGTCAGAGAGAGCCCCAGACAAAATCTCCCTGGTATGCCACAAGGATCTAGTCTCTTGTGTCTCTCTTCATCCCCCCTCCCCTCAGAAATGGAAATGGCTGCTTCTTTTCCCCAAAATTCTCTGTCCTACCTGACTACTGTGGGTAGGAGCTCGACAGAATAGACATTATCACAGGAAATGCAGACCACAATACAGTTGATTGCCAGCATTGCCAAAACTGCATGCAAAATTCCTATAAAACAGAAGACCAAAAAAACCCCTCAAAAAACCAGAGTTCAACACATCCTGAACCCTTCATTTGTTCATTCATTCATTCATTTCTTCACCCTATTAATTCACATAGTCATCCATGTAATTATCCCTCAATTTATTCTTCTCTTCATTCAGTCCCTTCACCTACTTACCCATCTATCCATTTATCCTAATAATATTTCTTATTAGAGGCAGCTAAGTGCTAGAGAGATGAAGCGTGACACTACAGCTAAGTGTTTTGGGCACAGAGTCAGAAAGATCTGAGTTCAAATCCTGACTTAAAACTTACTAGCTGGGTGGCTCCAGGAAAGTTATCTTCAACTTCTTGAGCTCAGTCAGTGAGCATTCATGAAGCACTTACAACATGTCAGGCACTGTGTTTAGTGCTGGGGTTGCAAAGAAGGGCAAAAACATGGTCCTTGCCCATGAGGAGCTCCCATTCTAGTGAGGGAGATAACCTGTAAACAACTAGGAGTGTCCAAGAGATAGACAGTGGGAATGAGACGTACTTCTGGCTTTGAGAGTGGATCTCCATCTCCTTTGCCTCTCAGGTCCCAATACTTGAGGAGCACATATTGACCTTTCATTCCAGCCCCAAGAGCTTCCTGCTCTAAGTTTGAGGGTAGAATGGAGGCCACTAGAGGTACATCTTTTCCCTCTTAGTCCCTTGGTAAAATCGGGAACCTAAGTCCCAGTTTCATTTCAGTGTCCCTATGCTCCAAAGTGGGAGGGGGAGATCTGGCCAGCCCAGGAAGGTCACAGCCAATCCAGCCTTAATGATGGATAAGGAGCTTCTCCTCAAAGATGACAATTACAGCAGCAACAACAAACAACAAACAACACGATAGCTAATATTTATATAGAGTCCACCATGTACCAGGCACCGGGCTAAACACATTACAAATATTATCTAAGAATAACCCCTGAGGACAGTTCTATTATTATCCCAATTTTACAGATGAGGAAATGGAGGAAGGCAGAGGTTAAGTGACTTTCTCAGGGTCATTCAGCCAGGAAATATCTGAGACTGGATTTGAACTCATCATTCTGACTCTAGAACCAGTACTCTATCTACTGGGCTACTGAGCTGCCTCTAATCCTTTGCTATCCCTACTTTCCCTTTTCCCTAATGCCCACTCTCTTACCTTGAGGCAAAAATGTACTGGAAAGTATGAAGAGTCCAGGAAGGAGGAAGGAAGCCACCACTATTGTTCGACGACCAAGGCAGTTCATGATAAACAAGGTCCCAAACCTGCTGAGGAAGTTGGAAGCTCCTAAAATGACCTGGAGCATTTGAATATTGTGCCCCAAGTTCTGAAGATCCAGAGAGAGTCCATAAAAAAGCATTCCTATTGAGAATCTGCAGCAGAGAGTGAGAAAGGAGAGAGAATCTATCACACTTGGAGCCCAGAGCTCACCATTAAATGCAGTTTGGTTCAACAAGCCTTTATGAAAGACCTGTTGGGTGCCAGGGTCTGTACTAGCTGCTAGGGACACAAACCCCTCAAGGAGCTGATACTCAGCTAGGGGTGGCAATGCTCCATGAAGGCAGTTAAGTGAACGCCAGATAATTTCAGGAGGGCAAGGGGATCACTAAGTGGAATGATCAGAACAGGCTTCAGTGGGAGCTGGTGGCCGTGGCTGAGCCTTGAAGGCAGCCAAGGATCCCAGAAGGCAAAGGTGAGGAAGGTGTGTGTTCTAGGCATGAGGAACTGCAGTGCAAAGATAGAGAATGGGAAATGGTTTCCCTAGTGCAGGAAAAATCAAGAAGGTAATTTAGATTGTAATGTAGAGAGTGTACAGGGCTATCATTTTTTTCTTTAATAATATTTATTTTTTACCCAATTATATATATATATATTTTTCTGGACAAGAGGTGAAAATACAATTTCTGAGCATGAAAAGAGGTCCAGTAAAGGGTCTTCCAATAAATAACTGCACCACCAATCCCTATGCTCTGTGGAAAAAGCTGGATTCAAGAGGCAAGTCACTTGGTCTCCCTACTCTTGAGCCTCAGTTTCCTGATCTGGAAATGGAGCTAATATGCATGTAGGAGGTACTTCAATTCACTGCTATCACCTTCAAAAGGGATGTTATACATAAAATGCTTCAATACCCTCCATCGCCTTATACCCAACCTTATCTGTATCAAAGCTGCTCTTCTCTGAGGATGGACAATGGCCCCAACACCAACAGATGGGTGCAGGTCACAGGCAGCTTCTGTCTTTTCCCATAATGTTGCGGTTCTATTACAGTGTTAAATAGAACAGCGACCGTCGGGAAACTGTCACTCTGGGCTCCTTTTTGACTGCAACTACCCAATTATATTTAAAAACAATTGAAAATTTATTGGTTTTTAAAAAGTTTTTTTTTTAAAGTTTTGAGTTCCAAATTCTCTCCCTCCCTCCCTCTCCCAAAAATGCTAAGCAATCTGATATAGGTTATACACATGCAAATCATGTAAAATATTTCCATAGTCATTTTGTGGAAGAAAAGAAAAAAGAAGGAAAGAAAGGAAGAAAAAAGGAGAAAAAAATTGTATGCTTTGGTATTCAGACTCCATCAGTTCTTTCTCTGGAGACAGATTGTATTTTTCATCATGAGGCCTTTGGGATTATCTTAAATCATTATTTTGGGGAGTCATTCACATTTCTTCATCATATAATATTGCTGTTACTGTGTACAATGTTTTCCTGGTTCTGCTTACCGCATTTTGTATCAGTTCATGTAAGTTTTCCAAGTTTTCTGAAAGAATCCTGCTTGTTCTTTTTTATAGCACAATAATATTACACCACAATCCTATATCACAACTTTTTCAATCATTCCACAAATGATGGGCTTCCCCTCTGTTCTGAATTCTTAATTACCACAAAAAAGTTCTTATAAATATTTTGTACATATCAGTTCTTTTCCCTTTAAAAAAATCTCTTTGAGATACACACCTAGAGCAATATTGCTGGATCAAAGGAAATGCAAGGTTTGTTCTTCAGAATTATTGAATCATTTCACAACTCCACTAACAGTATCCCACTTTTCCCATTTACCCCCCAAATTTATCATATTATTTTTCTGTCTTATTAGCCAATCTGGTGGGTGTGAGTTCATAACTTAGAGTTGTTTTAATTTGCATTTCTCTAATCAATAGTGATTTATAGCATTTTTTTTGGTATGATTATAAGTAGCTTTAATTTCTTTGTCTGAAAACTGCCTATTCATGTTCTCAAGTATTAGGGAATGACCAGCATTCTTATAAATTTAATTCAGTTCTCTACATACTTGAGAAATTAAACCTTCATCAGAGATACTTGCTGTAAACTCCCCCCACCCCCAGTTTTCTGCTTTCCTTCTAAATTTGGTTGAATTGGTTTTGTTTGTGTAAAACCTTTTTAATTTTATGTAATCAAAATTAACCATTTTACATTTTGTGACATCTTCTAAATGGTAGAAGAAAAGAGTATTTATTTCTCTGTATCACATGCAAGTTTTGAAAAGTTGACCATGTACTAGGACACAGAGATATTACAGGCAGAAATAGTTCATAATCCCTATGCTGTAAGGAATAAAATGCAATAAAATAAAATGAAATAAAAATAAAGATTGGTTCAGGAAACATAAACAAAAGATGCAGACTCAAATGGAAGCCTAAGTATGAAATCTTAAATAATGAGTGGATCAAAGAAGAAATCATAGAAATGATTAATACTGGGGGCAGCTAGATGGTGCAGTGGATAAAGCAGTGGCCTTGGATTCAGAGGGATCTGAGTTCAAATTTGACCTCAGACACTTGACACTTACTAGCTGTGTGACCCTGGACAAGTCACTTAACCCTTATTGCCCCACCAAAAAAATAGTTTACCTAGATTTTTAAAAAAAGAAATGATTAATATCTATGTGAAAGAAAATGATAATGATGAATATATCAAAATTTCTGGGATGTAGCTAAAACAAGCATCAAAAGTAATATCATATACTTATAATCATACATTAACAAAATAGAAAAAGAACAGATCAATGAACTGAATATGCGTTTAAAAAAGTAGAAAATAAAAAAGAAACCCCAAATAAGCACAAAATAAGAAATATGAAAAATTGGAGGGGAAATAGATAAATTGGAAGCAAAGAGGATTCTTATTTTGATATAGGTGGACTCAGTGACCTTGGAGACTGAAAGATTCTGGACTGGAGCCATCTATTCAATCTGCCATATGAGGAGAGAAGGAGGAAGAGAGCCTTGACAAAGAGAAGAGGTGAGGACGAGTGTGTGAGATGACCTGTGCCACCACCACTGCTCTCTTGAGAAAAGATGTAGGATTTTTGTTTTGTTTAGTTTACTGGATGCATGATTTCACTGATGAATCAAACTAGTTAGTAAACAAGCAAACTCAATGCAAATCATCAGCACTTTCTCTGCTCTTAATCTTAGAGATTTGTCTGGTGACCAAGATGTGGGAGAAGTGTGCCTTAGTCTGAAATTAGTTCTATGCCCATTGCTGACTACATAGGGGGAAAGTACCCTCTTCTTTTATTGATCCAGCTTCTATTCATCACCAAGAACAAGGTCTGTGATTTTCTTTTCTTTTTTTTGTGGGGCAATGAGGGTTAAGTGACTTTCCCAGGGTCACACAGCTAGTAAGTGTCAAGTGTCTGAGGCCGCATTTGAACTCAGGTCCTCCTGAATCCAGGGCCAGTGCTTTATCCACTGTGCCACCTAGCTGCCCCCAAGGTTTTTGATTTAAAAAAAATTCCCAAACCACTGTTCAGTACCTCCTTTGAGTTCAGAGAAATTCTCTTACCCCCAAGTAACCATTTTCTAATACTTTGATATAGTCAATATGTTAGGAATCCAGTGGGGCTCATAATTATGTGTACTTACTGCGGTTTTCATTCTTTTTCTTGTCTCTTCTTGCCCTAATGATAAAGGAGGGGACTTTATACTATTCATCTTCTTCATCTTCTCTGAGTGAACACCTGAGACACTAAGAGATTCATGCAGTGGTCCACACCACTTACCAGGTTTATATAAGGCCACTTGCCCAAGTATATTGTTTGCATAGTTGGTCTTTGGGTTTCAGTGTCTTAGGTACAATTTATGGAAAATTTACCATCTCTACAGAAGAGACATTAGCATGCTTGGCATTCAAATTTGTTTGTCTTGACAGCTAAAAATCTTATCATTTGTGTATTTGTGCATTGATTCAGATTCCCACCCATCTATACCTTCCCTTTCTGTAGGATTCTTGTCTATGTCCTTCCATAAGTTTGCCACAGTGGGTCATTTTCCTTGCCCTCACTACATGGCCAGTCCATATTATCTTACTCTCACAAATTCCCCAATGACATCTTTAATTCCTGTTCTTCAAAGTTTCTCATTGATTCTATTGTTCACACAAACCATGTGCCTTCCCATCACCCACTGGATGATATTCATTTCAGTTCTTTGGAGACTGGTGTTCCACATTTCCCTGGCATACACAATGCTGGTAGTATAACAACATTAGAAAGAAGGGTCTCTGGTTTGGGGGTTTGGGGAGAGGCATAGTCAATAAGAGAGCTTTGCAATCTTGTGGCTTTTTTTTCCAGGGAAATGAGGGTTAAATGGCTTGCCCAGGGTCACACAACTAGTAAGTGTCAAATGTATGAGGCCAGATATGAACTCAGGTCCTCCTGAATCCAGGGCCAGTGTTCTATCCACTGTACCACCTAGCTGCCCCGAGCTTTGCAATCTTGTGAAGGCAACCCAGTATGCTTCTCTTCTCCTATTGCTTTCTTGGTTCAACATATTGGTCATATGTACTATCTCTACCAGTGGATTAGATAACACTTGGAAAATAGCAAAAATGTTTCACCAAAGGGAAACCAGCATGGGGAAGCCTCGGGCCCCTGGCAGAAAGGGGAGATATTTTTGTGGACTAAAAAGGGTAAAGATATTCTCCAGCCTTCATATAGGACAAGCTCTATGGGATGAATCTGAGTTGTTCTTTTTTAGTGGCATGAAAAGTATCATCAGAATGATTTATGATTGGACCTGGCATGTAGGGAGAGTGAAGGATAAATAACTGGACTGCCCAAATGCTGCACTGATACTTAGGAAATGTGAAGAGCCCCAGAAAAAGAATGACAATTGGGTGGCACAGTGGGGAGAGAGCAAGACCTGTAGTCAGGAAGCCCTGAGTTCAAATCCAGCCTCAAATACTTACTGGTTATGTGACTCTGGGCAAGTCACTTTTTTTTTCAGTCTACCACAGTTTCATACTCTGTAAAATGGGATAATCATAGCACTTATCTCAAAGGGCTATTGTGAAGAGCATGTGGGGAAAGTGCTTTGCAAACCTTCAGGTCTCATAAAAATGCTAGTTATCATTATCACCTTTATCACTCCATCCAGATTTATGGAAGAACATGGAGGACGAAAATACACAAGATGAGAAAGAACTTGACAATGACTTTGGGATTAAAGAATCCATGGAAGCACAATGATCATTGTCGGATTCCTAGAGATAGATCTCCATGATCACTTAAGAAAGTGCTGGGGGCTCTTCTTGGCCTGGGTTTTCTCCTCTGAAATAGGCCTAGGATGAGTGCCCCGAGGAGGGGAGCCAGGATGCTGAAGGACATCCTGCTCTGGCACTTGAAGATCACCTGGAGGCAGTGGGGATGTTTCATTTGGAGAAGAGAAGACTTGGGGAGGGGGGACATGAGCGCTGCCTTCAGGGACCTGCAGGACTGACACATGGAAGAGAGCAAACATCTGCTCTGCACGGCTCCAGAGGCAGAACTAGGAGCCATTGGTGGAAGTTGCAGAGAGGTAGATTGTAAAGGATAACCTCATAATACTTAGAGCTGTCTGAAGGTAGAATGACCTATGCCAAGAGACAGGTTCTCTCTCACTAGAAGCAGAAGCTGGATAAGAGTTAACGGGGTGGGGGCAGCTAGGTGGCGCAGTGGATAGAGCACCGGCCCTGGAGTCAGGAGGACCTGAGTTCAAATCCGACCTCAGACACTTAACACTTACTAGCTGTGTGACCCTGGGCAAGTCACTTAACCCCAATTGCCTCACTAAAAAAAATGAGTTAATGGAGCTAAGGTGAGGAATACTGGTGATTGAATTCCTTAAATTCAAGTTAAATTAGATGACCTCTGAAGGTTTTCCCAACTCGTTGTTGTTGAGTTCTTTCAGTTGTATCTGACTCTTTATCATGTCATTGGGGGTTTTCTTGGCAAAGATACTGGTGGTTTGCCCTTCCTTCTCCAGCTCATTTACAAATGAGGAAACTGAGGCAAACAGAGTTAAGTGACTTGTTCAGGGTCACACAGCTAGTAAGTATCTGAAGCTATATTTGAACCCAGGAAGATGAGTCTTTCTGATTCCAGGGCTGGCACTCTATCCACTGTGCACCTAAGTCTTAAGATGCTATTATTCTGTGAATCATAGTTAAAAGATTGCGGCTCAGCCAGTCCTTTTCTGCTGCCTAGTTACTGTGTCTACCTGAAGGATTCTTTTGGGAGTGCCTGTAGGCTTCAACATTTCTCATACATCATAGGGAACCTACCTTTTAAAGGACACACAGAGGGTCCTTTTACAGAGGATGGGGAATCGAACCAAATCCAATATGGTGTAACTGCTCGGTGCTGCATCCACCTCCTTCCCCATGGTGGATCTCAAAGCCTTTAGGGAGAAGAGCCAAGGATAGAGTCAGCCTTGGGGTTGGAGTGTGGAAGAACAAAAGGAAGGAGAAGGAAGGATTGGGTCAGTAGGAGATTCTAGGCAGGGACTGGGACCAAATGAGAGCTCATTGGCTATGTCCCCCAAAGCCTCATTAAGCCTTTTCTTACTCCAATGAAAAGCTCTATAACATGCCCAGTGGAGCTATGCCTATGCCCATAGTACCATTGAGAAGCCTCAGGCCATGCAAGATCAGCAGAGACACCAAGCTGTGCCCAGGCCTGTCACTACAGGATGAGGTGTACATACCTTGGTCCCATATATCCCCTGTGGGTGCTTCTCCATGGAACTATTGTCATATAGCTTAGAAATAAATGTAGCCCTCCTTGGAACATCAGTGCATTTTAAGAAAGCATTAATGGAAATGTATCATAGGCACTATCTGAATGAGATGGTTAAATGTTCTTCAGAACTTAGTCACCTCTAACATGTATGCATCATAAAGCTAAAAATCAATAGAGGAAAAAATATCAGCTTTAGCACTGGCCTGGAGTCAGAAACCTAGGTTCAAATCTTGCCATTGGTACTCCTTGTATGGCCTAAGAAAGTTCTTTATTCTCCTTGTGGCCAGGTTTTCTTATTTGTAAAATGAGGGAGTTCAGCTAGGAAGCAGCTGAGGTCCCTTCATGTTTCAGCTCTATGATTATATGATCCCTGGATATGTCCTGATCACACACATTCCCTCCTTGTGTGCCTCTCCAAGGTCCTGATCACACACATTCCCTACTTGTATGCCTCTCCATGCATATGGAGCAGCAGAAAGAATGCTGACTCTGGAGTTAGAATATATGAGTTCATATCCCCCTTTATATTAGTTAGAACTTGTGCAAGTCACTTCAAAACTCTTTAGACCTCAATTTCCTCATTTGTAAAATGAAGACCTGGACTAGGTGACCTATAGAAACCCTTATATGGGGATTTATTAATGTATGATTTTATGTTCCCTAGGCATGTCCACTCTATATATTGATGCTGTATATTACAGTTGTTGAAGGTTTTCCCCAGTTTTGTGGGGAAAATACGGATACTTTTAAATTTTTCTATTTCATTAAATGCTTTCCTTTGGCTTATATTCATTGGCTGAACAATAAAGGTGACCCTACCAGTGGAGGCTCCTGACTTATGATTCTGAGAGGATGTAGCTCACCAGAGAGAATGCCATGCTTCTGTAATATTTTCCCCTCCTTGGTGCAGTAGGACAGAAAGCTGAGGCTTTATCTTGGACAGAGGGCAGTTTTCTTTCAGTTGCTATGTGAATTTGGTCCCATAGAAATTGAAAATGCAATTGGGTGGTCCTGTTTGGGTAACACAGGGAATTTCCTAAGGAAATACCCTTAGGTGCTCTATATAGATGAGAAACCTGAAGCCTGAAAAATTAAGTGACTTGCCCATTATGACCCAGTCAGAATGTGGTTGGGGAAGGATTGAAGCTTATATCTCCTAACTGAAAAATCTAGTGTTCTATCCATATTGCCTACAGGGGTTGGCTTCTGTGCATACCTTGTGTTCCTGTAATTTACTAGAGCACAAAGCATCAAACTCATTTCATACAAATTTCATTAGGACTCTTTCTAAATTTGTCACATGTGAGTAGGTGATCCTTGGTAGTTTAAGCCAGGGCTGCTATGAGGCCAAAAGGAGGAAGGGCATAAGAGATAAGCAATTAGTAAGCACCTACAATGTGGCAAGCACTGTGCTAAGTGCTTTACAAGTATAATCTCATTTAATCTTTATTATTTAATTCTTATTGACCATTTTACATTATCTCCTTATGGACTGGCAGGGCTAGGGTTAAGCCACTGAGCAAGCAAGAAAAGAGGAGAAAGAAAGCAGAAAGAGCAGACAGGAAGGGGCATGGAGAATGGCATTTAAGAGAAGAGAGGAGAAGAGCAGATGGCTGAAAGGGCCTTCTTAAACCAGGGAAAAGGAGAGAGAGAACCCCCCACCACACAAGGAGATCTTCACACCTTCCCATATTTCAAGCACCTCTTTCTCCACTCTGATTTCTCTCTCTGACACAGCTCTGTCGCCTCAAAGATTCATTTCTTCAAGAAAGCAAGTTTACTGTGGCCTCCAGGGACCCTCAATCATTGAGTCCCTATTCTTGTCCAGTATGTATTGAAGAAGCCACCTCTGTCCCTTACCTGTTCCCTTGCCCACCAAGACGTGGAGAAACATCATCAGAGGTTGGACTTTCCTCTTGGTAGGCCTCTGGCTATTGGGATTGACTTCAAAACCCACCAATTCCCACATCCCAGCCCTGACTCCTCCTTCCCCTCTCACCTCCGCAGTCACGCTCTGCTCCTTTACTCCATTGATTTTTGAAACTTTTCTGAGCACCTTTAAGGCATCATTGTATTTGTTGTGGACAATCAGCCATCTAGGAGACTCTGGCAACCACCTAATTAAATGGTTCATGACAGATATAGTTAATTCTCCATTTTCTTCTTGTTGAAAAAAATCCATTTCTTGTGTGTAGTAGAGCTGGGGTTATTTTTAAAAAAATTATACAAGTAATTACTTTGTGTTATTTAACATACAAAAGAAACTGTAAATGTTTTTATTCCCAATAATCCTATGCCACAGAGTTCTGACAAGATGGACAGAGTTACTGATCAACTGTAGCCCTTCCTAATTATTCCCCTTTGATCCAAATGGTTTAAAGGAGTCAGGACAGGTTTTTGGTTTTGGCTCAAATCTGTTCTCTGCAATAGATAATCAAATAGACATACCAAGAAGAATTTCTAAAATTGTCAATAGAGAGATAGACAGACAGCATTTAAATCACCCTTTCTGATCCTTGAAACTCTAAGTGGGAGCAAATCTCCTTATCTTCCTCTGTCCCATTGGAGTAATTACATCAGGTGAACAATTCCATTATTGTTATCAGCAATGCAAATAAAGATGGAAGAATTGTATCATTTGAATACATCTTGAATCACTGCCCAGGAAAGAGACATTTCCATTCATTCTATTTATTTATTTATTTATTTATTTTTTGGCGGGGCAATGGGGGTTAAGTGACTTGCCCAAGGTCACACAGCTAGTAAGTGTTAAGTGTCTGAGGCCGGATTTGAACTCAGGTACTCCTGAATCCAGGGCCGGTGCTTTAACCACTGCGCCATCTAGCTGCCCCTTCCATTCATTCTAAGGGAAGCTTAACTGATCTCTTTTATTAGAAATGTTTTGTTTTCTTGATTTTCAGGTTTTCCTTTAAATCATCTCTATTCCCTTATCATGCTAGTAAAAGATCAAACAAAAAAATAAGCAAATAAATAAATAAGACAGGTCTAGCCTTGACTTGTCACAATTTCATGGTTAAAACAAATACCTCCTGAATTTATCTAATATTTCATCTCTATGGTCTTTATTGGAAACATTTAATATGTGTTTAGTAAGTCTCATTAACGTCATAAATACAAATTTCTTTCTAGACCATCCATCAAGAGCGTCAGAGCAGAGTACTCTCCCTAGGATATTCTGAGGGCTGAGGCTGAACCATTTTAAGAATTTTTGGATAAAATTTAGAATTTCCATTGGAAACAAGAGATAACTTTAAAAAACTTAGAAATAAAACTATTCTATTTAATAGAATGGTGATAACAGTGCACAGATCATTCAATCCCTTTCATACAAATTTTATTAGCACTGTTTTTGTAAATGATAATTTCAAGTCCTGAGTCATGAAGAGTGACAGTCATACAATAAGACTTGTCTAATCTTGCTTTGAGGGAAGTTGTGCTATATTGGGTCAACATCTCTTTTTTTCAGGTTGGAACTATTTTAATTATCAACAGAATCTTTTCATCTTTAACATTTCTCATAATTTGTCATTATTATAGAGCCAAACTTGAAGTTGGCTCTTTTTTTTTTTAGAATTTTATCTTCCAAATTACATGTAAAAGCAAATTTTGACATCAATTAAAAAAAACAACCTTTGTGTTCTAATTTCTCTTCCTCCCTCCCCTCCCACTCCCACCTCAAGAACTCAAACAATTCAACATAAGTTATACATGAGTAGTCATGGAAAACAATTCTGCCTTATCTAGGTTGTGAGTGGAAACAGATAAAAACAAAACTTCAGATTAAGGAATTGTCCAAAAAAAAGTGTTTCAGTCTGTTTTCAGATACCATCAGTTCTTTCTCTGTAGATGGACTGCAATTTTCATAAGTTCTTCAGAGTTATATTGGATCATTGCATTGCTGAAAATAACCATGTGCTTCCCAGTAGATCATCTTACACTAATGCTGTTATTTTGTATACAGTACATTTCTCTCTGCTTCAGTTCATGTGGGTCTTTCCAGGTTTTTCTGATAGCATTCTGTTCCTCATAACTTTTATATAGTACCTTGAACTTGACAGAGAATTTTCTTCACAATAGCCCAGCAGAGTAGGTACCATACGTTTTGACATTGTAGTCAATCATCCTATTTCCCTCCATCCCATTCCCTTCCAATGATATTTACTCTATTGTCTATCTTATTTTGCCCTATTCCTCCTCAAAAGTGTTTTGCTACTGACTGCCCCTCCCCCATTCTACCCTCCCTTCATTCACCCTTCCCTCCTTATCCTCTTCCCCTCCTACTTTCCTGTATGGTTAAATAGATTACTCTTCCCAATTGTGTGTGTGTGTGTGTGTGTGTGTGTGTGTGTGTGTGTTATTCTCTCCTTGAGCCCATTCTGATGAAGTTAAGGTCTTTGAGCTAATTCTGTTTTCTAAATTTTTCTTCCTCCCTCCCTTCCTCCTCAACTCTCCCTATGAAATCAAGCAATTCAATATATGTCATACATGTGCTGTTATGCAGAACATCTTCACCTTCCTCAAAAGTGCTTTGCTTTTTACTGCTTGCTCCCCTAATCTGCCCTTTCTTCCTTCCGCTCTTCTCTCCCCCCCTACCATCTCCTTCCCCTCCCACTTTCCCTTAGGGCAAAAATATATTACTATACCCACTTGAGTATGTATGTTATTCCCTCTTTGAGCCAATTCTGATGATAGTGAGGTTCACTCACTTCCCCACTCCTTCCCCCTCTTCCCCTCCCCTCCATAAGCCTTTTTCTTGTTTCATGTGAGCTACCTCTCCCCAGTCCACCTCTCCGCTTCCCCCTCCCCCAGTCTATTCCTCCTACCCCTCAACCCTATTTTAAAGATGCCATCATGGGTTAGCTAGGTGGCACAGTGGACAAAGCACCAGCACTGGGCCCAGGAGGCCCGGAGCCTAAATTCAGCCCCAGACATTAGACAACCCACCCAGTTTGCTCCACAAAGAACAAGGATACACAAAAAATAAATACTTTACAAATACCATCCTTTCATATTCAGTTCAGACCTGTGTCCTCTGTGTATTCCTTACTGAAAAAGTTCTTATGAGTTGGAAGTATTATTTTCTCATGTATGACTGTAAACAGTTTAACCCTTTAATGTCCCTCATGATTTCTTTTCCCTGTTTATCTTTTTATGATTCTCCAGGGTCTTGTATTTGAAAGTCAAATTTTCTATTCAGTTCAGGTCTTTTCATCACAAATGCTTGAAAGTCCTCTTTTTCATTGAAGTCCCATTTTTTCCTCTGAAAGATTACAAGCAGTTTTGCTGGGTACATGATTTTTGACTATAATCCCAGTTCCTTTGCCCTCTGGAATATCACATTCCATGCCCTCCAGTCCTTTAATGTAGATGCTGCTAGATCTTGCTTTATCCTTATTGGAGCTCTACAGTATTTGAATTCCTTTTTTTCTAGCAGCTTGTAATATTTTCTCCTTAACCTGGGAGTTCTGGAATTTGGCTATAATATTCCTGGAGATTTTCCTATTGGGATCTCTTTCAGGAGGTGATTGGTGGATTCTTTCAATTTCTATTTTAGCTTCTGCTTCTAGAATATCAGGGCAATTTTCCCTGACATTCTTTTGGAGGATGGTGTCTAAGCTCTTGTTTTGGTCATGGTTTTCAGGTAGTCCAATGATTTTCAAATTATCTCTCCTGGATTTATTTTCCAGGTCAGCTGTTTTTCCAAGGAGATATTTCACATTGCCCTCAATTTTTTCATTCAATTGGATTTGCTTTACCATGTCTTGGTTTCTCTTAGGCAATTATTTTCATCAGACTGCTTTTCTATCTCCTTTTCCATTTGACTTTTCAAACTGTTGACTTTTTTCTCATGACTCTCCTGCATCGCTCTCATTTCTCTTTCCATTCTTTCCTCCCTCTCTCTACATCTTCCTTCTATCTCTCCTACTTTCTCTTCAAAGTCCCTTTTGAGAGTTTCCATGGCCTGAGACCAGTTCATATTTTTCTTGGAAGCTTTGAATGTAGGGGCCCTGAGTTTGTTTTCCTCTTCAGAGGGTGCACCTTGATCTTCCTTGTTGCTGAAGAAACTTTCCATAGTTCTGAACTTCCTTTGCTTGCTCATCTTTTATTTGACTTTAAACTCCCCACTAGGGGCCCTGCTTCTTGGCTAGACTACTCTTCTCAGCTTCAGAGGGTCCCAGGTGTTTTGGTTTGAGAGGGGGCAGGTTTTTCCTCTCTCCTGGCCTGTTCTCTGGTCTGAAGATAACCTCAAGCCAACTTGCTAGTTAACCAGCCAGCAGAGCACTGTGGTGGTTCTTAGCTTCAAGGAGCCTGCACCCCTCTTCCACCTGGGCCTCCTGCCACTCAGGATTTCTTCCTGGTTCCCTGCTGAGGTGGGACATCTGAATTCCTCCCTAGTTCCTGCTGATACCCCTGCAGTTCCCTGCCTTCCCCCCCTCCCCCCCCCACCCCTGGCCAGCTGTTCAGCCCTCTCACCTGACCACCAGCTCAGTTCCAGAAGACACTGTTGCTGCAGCAGATTCAGAGGTTCTGGGGTAAATTCCTCCAGTGCGGTGTGCCTGGGGTCTCTGTCAGTGTGATCATGGGGTTGGACTTTACTGGTAGCCCAGCTTGGACCCCTTTAATCTATCTATAGCTGGAAAATATCTTCAGCCTATATTTTTGTGGGTTTTTCTGCTCCAGGGGTCCTTTTATCGCTGTTTTTGGGGTAATTGTATCAGGAGCTCTGTGCATTTCATGTCTTTCCTCTGCCATCTTGGCTCTGCCCCCTGGGTCAATATCTCTTAATAGATCTGCCCAGTTACTAATTCTTTCTCAGGTAATTGGAAGTCCTCCTGACAAGTGAACAGAATCTCAAGGCTCCAACACTAGGCCCAAAGTCACTCCCTCAGTTTCTGACGAATAATTTTCATAGTGGAAAGCCAAGTTGAAGTTTCAGTTTTAATTCTTCTACAGAGGCAGAGAAATAAATGAGAGCCTGTTATAAACTGTTGTCAGAACTTCAGTGCTGCTTTTTGCAAGATCTGTTAATGGGCCAACATTTTTTTTTTAAGATAAGGCTTTCATCACTCATTGATTTTGCATATTTCCCCATAGCCTCCTCTCCCAGCATCATAATCTTCTTGATCTTCATCTTGTACCTGGTCTCTGATCTTCCCTTTCTGTGTTGTCTGCCCTCTTTGGAACCTGTATCCCCATCTGTGCAGATGATTTTATTCTCCTGGTGAATTCCATTAAAGTACTCTATGGGACTTTTGGCATCTGCTTTCCAGAAATATTCAACAAACCAGAATCCACATGCTGTTTTGTTTTTGTTTTTGTTTTTGAGAGAGGCAATTGGGGTTAAGTGACTTGCCCAGGGTCACACAGCCAGTAAGTGTTTAGTGTCTGAGGCCAGATTTGAACTCAGGTACTCCTGACTCCAGGGCCGGTGCTCTATTCACTGCACCACCTAGCTGCCCCTCACATGCTGTTTTTAGCACTTTATACATGCCTATGGTGATTTCCTTTATGTCACCACTTTTGCCAAAGAGTTCATTGATCTCTTCTTCAATTGTGTAAAAGGGGATGTTCCCAACATTTGAGGCACAGCATTTCTTCAATAACTCTTCTTCATCTGTCACCCTAGAAGTACTGGGTGAGGTATTGGCCCAGCTGCATGTAAGGAACCCTTCTGACACAGAGAGTGGGGAGGCCAAGGTGCCTGGAGGCAGGTGGCATGTTAGGGACACATAGGGTTCTAACCTAGATCTTCTGACTCCAAAAATGCTCCCTTTCTGTAATTAAGTCTCTGAAAGATAGAGATAAGGACTGGCCCTATGATTTCCCTGGAATAGGGAACTCCTAGGAAGTGAAAATCCATCTACCACTGCAATTTTGTCTTGGAAGGTTACCTAGAGCCCTGAGAGGTATGACTTACTCAGGGTTATACGGATAGTTTCAGTGCGCGGCAGGACCACCTTTTATATAGATTTTATATATGCTTACATATGTACCTGTTATTTGCTCTGATAGTATTAACAACTTGAGAGCAGGACCTGTTAATTTTTGTATTTGTGTCCCTAACCTAGCACTGTGCCTAGCACCTTGGGGGTGGTCCTGTTTGGATAACTCACAGGGAATTTCCTAATACTATAGCCCCTTTAAACCAAGTGACTTGAGCGCATGGAAATCAATCATCCCTAGTTTTGAGAAAAATCCAAACACTGTAATTTCACAGTTAAGGACCATATTTAATATTGGTCCTTCATAACATTATTGGTTTTTTCCTCATTCAGGCAGCAAAAAGTTTTTTGTATAATAGTATAAGTGAGAATCTTTGGGAAAATACGTTTAATATAAGTAGAAATTTTATGCCTGCAATTGAAATACCTTTTAATACCATGTGGAATATTTAGGATTTATTCTGGCTGCTGGAACTCGCTGCGAGTCCAGGCCATTCAACAACTTTCTGCCCCCTCTACTAAGAAGCAATTAAGAGCCATTCTGGGAGCAGCTGGGTACTGTAGACAATGGATACCCTCTTTTGGTGAAATTACTAAACCTCTCATAGCTCTTACAAAACCTCCCCAGAGTAATGAACCTCAGTATTGGGACAGCATAACGTCCCGACTTAGAGGAATAGTTTACTCAATGTGACCCTCAAAGTAGGGGACACGTATTATGACTGTTTACTAGACACAGGAGCTTCTAAACTCCCTCAAAGGGGGGGCACAGGATTGACAAGAGGAAGGGGAGGAATGGAACAAAGATAATGAAAGCAACATATACCTGTAGGATTTTTGAATGTAGTGGGAGACTCAGGAAAGAGCCAGAGAGTGGCAAAATTGAATCCTCTCACAATACACATATACAAATATATATATATAAAACACACACACATACATACATATATATACATGCGTATGTATGAGGAACCTATAGTAAAAGCTTATTGATCAATTGATGGTTACAAGGCATGTAACGATTCTGGGTTAGGAAGGGGGAAATAATTATGGTACTAAAAATAAAAGGCCTCCACCAACCTTATTTAAAAAAGAAAAGAAAATGGAGACAAGACCTGAATTCCATGTTCCTCTGATTGCCCTAGCTCTCTTTACACTCCTTCATCCCTCAAATTATTTGCTCTCACCCTTTGTTTTCTCCATTCATTAAATAAAAGAATCTTCTTTCCCCTCTCACTGCCTGCCTGCCACCACTGCTATGATCATGAATATTTATTTTCTAATAGTGTCCAAAGTACAAATGGAATATATTTTCAATAGTTTTGAGTAAATAATATTTTTCCTGAAGAAATCAATGAAAAAAATGTGAAGGAAGGTGACCTAGCCATAGCAGATCTCAAATTGTATTATTAAGTAGTGATTATCAAAACAATCTGGTACTGACCAAGAAATAAAATGGTGGATCAGTGGACTAGACTAGGTACAAAATGCACTGTAGTAAATGACCATAGTAATTGAGGGCTTGATAAACACTAGTGTTTGATAAAAAAAGATCCAAGATTTTTGGACAAAAATTCATTATTTGACAAAAACTCATAGGAAAACTGGAAAACATGGCAGAAACTAGGTATAGACCAAAATCACCCATACAAATGGGTACATGATTTACACATAAATGTTAATACCATGAACAAATTAGGAGAGCTTGGAATAGTTTACCAGCCAAATCTATAGATAAGAGAAGAATTTGGAACCAAACAAGATATAGAGAGCATCCCAAAATGTAAAATGCCTAATTTTTTTGTTTGTTTTTGTTTTTTTGGTTGGGCAATGAGGGTTAAGTGACTTGCCCAAGGTCACACAGCTAGTAAGTGTCAAGTATCTGAGGCTGGATTTGAACTTAGGTCCTCCTGACTCCAGGGCCAGTGCTCTATCCACTGAGCCACCTAGCTGCTCCCCCCTAATTTTTATTACATAAAATCAAAAAGGTTTTGCACAAACATAACTAATGCAACCAAAATTAGAAGCAAAGCAAAAAACTAGCAACATTTTTTTACAGCAAGAATCTCTGATAAAGACTTTAGTTCCCAAGTATATAGAGAACTGAGGTAAAAATATAAGAATACAAGTCATTCCCCAATTGATAAATGGTCAAAGAATGTGAACAGGAAGTTTTCAGATGAAGAAAACAAAAGTATCTATGGTCATATAAAATACTCTAAAACTATTGATTAGAGAAATCCAAATTAAACCAACTCTGAGGAACCACCTATCACCTATCTGATTGGCTAATATGACAAAAAGGAAAATTATAAATTTTGGAGGGAATTTGGGGAAAGCAGGATGCTAATTCATTGTTGGTGGAGTTGTGAACTAATCCAACCATTTTGTAGAGCACTTTGGAATTATGCCCAAAGGGCAATCAAACTGTGCATATCCTTTGATCCATCAGTACCACTGCTAAGTCTGTATCACAAAGAGATCAAAAAAAAGGGAAAAAACCATATGTGTACAAAAATATTTATAACAGCTCTTTTTCTGGTGGCAAATAATTGGAAATTGAGGGGATGTCCATCAAATGGGGAATGACAGATCAAGTTGTGGTATATGCTTTTTGTCATGGAATATTATTGTGCCATCAGAAATGACAAGTAGGATGATTTTAGAAAAATCTGGAAAGACTTACATGAACTGATTCAAAGTGAAGTGAACAGAACCAGGAGAACTTTATACACACCAACAACAATATTCTACAATGAAGAACTGTGAATCACAGCAATGCAATGATCCACAACAATCTCAAAGGTCTTTAGGTTAAAAATGCTATGTCCCTCCAGAGAGAGAACTTATGTCTGTCCATCTATTCATCCTTCCTTCCTTCCTTCCTTGCTCCCTCCCTTTTCTCTTCTTCCTCTCTTTCTTGTCTTCTTGCAAAAAATGACTAATATGGAAATGTTTTACATGATCGAACATATGTAACCTATATCAGATTGCTTACCATCTCAGGGATGGGGAAGGGAAAAGAGGGAAGGATAGAATTTGGAACTCAAAACTTAAAAAACTATGCACATTAAAAATTGTTTCTATATATATTTGGGGAAAATAAAATACTATTAAAATAAATAAATTTTAAACGAAAATATTTTTTAAAATTTCTCTATGAGGAGGGAAATAGGTATGATGATTGACTACAATGTCAAAATGTATGGTACCTACTCTGCTAGACTATTGTGAAGAAAATTCTCTCTCAAATTCAAGGTACTATATAAAAATTATGATGAACAGGATGCTATCAGAAAAACCTGGAAAGACCCACATGAACTGAAGCAGAGAGAAATGTACTGTATACAAAACAACAACATTAACATAAGATGATCTACTGGGAAGCACGTGGTTATTTTCAGCAATGCAATGATTTAATATAACTCTGAAGAACTTATGAAAATTGCAGTCCATCTACAGAGAAAGAACTGATGGTATCTGAAAACAGACTGAAACACTTTTTTTTGGACAATTCCTTAATCTGAAGTTTTGTTTTTATCTGTTTTCTCTCACAACCTAGATAATGTAGAGTTGTTTTCCATGACTACTCATGTATAACTTATGTTGAATTGTTTGAGTTCTTGAGGTGGGAGTGGGAGGGGAGGGAGGAAGAGAAATTGGAACACAAAGTTGGTTTTTTTTTAAAAAGTTGATGTCAAAATTTGCTTTTACATGTAATTTGGAAAATAAAAGTCTAAAATAAAATAAAATAAAACTTCTTCTTGAAACCAAGTCCTTACTTCCTTTTAAAAATTTAACTTAAATTGATTTTTGGTTACATTTTTAGTTCCACACTTTTGCCCTCCCTCCCTTTCCATCCTGCATTAGAGAAGGCCATCATTTGACATGTGTACACACACAAAAATGTAATACCACACTATGCATACTTCCATTTATCATTCATTTCTCTGTAGGTATATCATCTTCTTTCATTGGTCCTTTGTGGTTGATTTCAGTATTTATAATACTCACAATAACTTAGTCAATTACTTGTTCTTTGTATAATATTGCTGTTCCTGTATATAGCATTCTCTTATTTCTGCCCATTTCACTCTTCATTATTTCATCCAAATCTTTTCATGTTTTTTCTTGAATCAACAAGCTCATAATTTCTTACAACATAGTAATATTTCATCATAATCATATACTACATCTTGCCATTCCACCATTGATCTGCATCTTCTCAATTTCCAATTCTTTGCCACCAGAAAGAGCTGCTGTAAATATTTTTTATTTTTTTTTATTATTTTTTAGTGAGGCAATTGGGGTTAAGTGACTTGCCCAGGGTCACACAGCTAGTAAGTGTTAAGTGTCTGAGGCCAGATTTGAACTCAGGTACTCCTGATTCCAGGGCCAGTGCTCTATCTGCTGCGCCACCTAGCTGCCCCTGCTATAAATATTTTAGAACATATAGGTTCTTTTCCTTTCCCCCTGATCATTTTGGGAAACAGAACTGATAGTGGTATTGCTGGGTCAAAGGCTATACACAGTTTTAGAACTCTTTGGTCATAATTTCAGATTGATTTTCAAAATGGTTGTATTAGTTCACAGTTCCACCAGCAGTGTATTAGTGTCCCAATCTTTCCATATGGCCTCCAACATTTGTCATTTTCCCATTCTATTATTTTAGCCAATTTGATAAGTGTGAGATTATACCTCAAAATTGTTTTAATTTACATTTTTCTAATTAGTAACGACATGAAGCATTTTTATGACTATGTTTAGTTTTTATTTCTTTATCTAAAAATTGCCTGTTCATATACTTTATTTTTTAATTTTAATTTTAATTTTTAGTGAGGCAATTGGGGTTAAGTGACTTGCCCAGGGTCACACAGCTAGTAAGTGTTAAATGTCTGAGGCCGGATTTGAACTCAGGTACTCCTGACTCCCGGGCTGGTGCTCTGTCCACTGCGCCACCTAGCTGCCCCTGTTCATATACTTTAAACATTTATAAATTAAGGAATGACTTCTTATAAATTTGACAAGTTTCTCTACGTATTTGAGATATAAAACCTTAATTTGAAAAACTATCTATAAAATATTTTCTCCAATTTTATGCCTTTTCTCTAATCTTGGATACATTGGTTTTATTTACTTTTTAAATATTAATTTATTTGTTTAGAATTTTCCCCAAGTTACATGTAAAAACAAATTTTCATATCATTTTTCAAAAACTTTGTGTTCCAAATTCTCTTCCTCCCTCCCTCCCCACCCCTCTCTAAGAATCAAGCAATTCAATATAAGTTATACATGTGTAGTCATGCAAAGCATTTCTACCTTAGGCTGTGCAAGAAAATACACAAAATAACTTTAAAAAGAACTAAAAAGTTATACTTCAATCCGTATTCAGATACCATCATTTCTTTCTCTGTTGATGTAGTGCATTTTTCATTAATCCTTCTGATAGCATCCTGCTCATCTTTCACAGTTACTATTGTTTTTTTTCTTTTTTTTTAGTGAGGCAATTGGGGTTAAGTGACTTGCCCAAGGTCACACAGCTAGTAAGTGTTAAGTGTCTGAGGCCGGATTTGAACTCAGGTATTCCTGACTCCAGGGCCAGTGCTCTATCCACTGCACCACCTAGCTGTCCCCACAGTTACTATTGTTAACTGTATTACCCTCCATCCTTTTTCTTCCCCTTGATATTTACTCTATCTTCTTTCACCCTTTCTCTCCTCAAAAGTGTTTTGCTTTTTATTGTCCCTCCCCCAATCTGCCCTCCCTTCTTTCACCTCTCCCCCCTTATTCCCTTCCCCTCCCACTTTCCTGCAGGGCACGATATATTACTATACCCTCTTGAGTGTGTGTTATTCCATTTTGAGCCAATTCTGATGAGAGTAAGGCTCACTAACTCCCCTGCTCCTTCCCCATCTTTCCCTCCACTCCACAAGCTTTTTCTTGTTTCTTTTATGTGAGCTACTTTGCCCTCTTTCCACCTCTCCCTTTCCCTTTCTTCTAGTGCATTCCTCTCTCCCCTTAATTTTATTTTAAAGATGTCATCATGGTAATGCAGCTAGGTGACACAGAGGGCAAAGCACTAGCCCTGGACCCAGGAGGCCCTGAGCCCAAATCTGACCCCAGACATAAGCCACCCCATCCTGCCTTCCCCCCACAAAAAAGGATAAACAAAAAATAGATGCTTTACAGGTATCATCCTTTCATATTCAATTCACACTTGTGCCCTCTGTCCAAGTATATTCCTTTCAGCTGCCCTAATACTGAGAAAGTTCTTATGAGTTAGATGGATCATCTTCCCATGTAGGAATGTAAACAGTTTAACATTTTAACATCCCTCATGATTTCTTTTTCCTGTTTACCTTTTTATGCTTCCCTAGGGTCTTGTATTTGAAAGTCAAATTTTTTATTCAGTTCAGGTCTTTTCATCACACATGCCTGAAAGTCCTTTTTTTCATTGAAGTCCCATTTCCCCCTTGAAAGATTATGCTCAGTTTTTCTGGGTAGGTGAATCTTGGTTGTAATCCCAGTTCCTTTGCCCTCTGGAATATCATATTCCATGTTCTCTGGTCCTTTAATATCGAATCTGCTAGATCTTGGTTATACTGACTGTAGCTCCACAGTACTTGAATTATTTCTTTCCAGTTGCTTGCAATATTTTCTCCTTGACCTGGGAGCTCTAGAATTTGTCTATAATATTGCTGGAAGTTTTCATTTTGGGATCTCTTTATGGAGGTGATTGGTGGATTCTTTCAATTTCTATTTTACCTTCTGTTTTTAGAATATCAGGGCAACTTTCCCTGACAATCTCTTGGAAGATGATATCTAAGCTCTTTCCTTGATCGTGGTTTTCAGGTAGTCCAATAATTTTCAAATTATCTCTCCTGCAACTATTTTTCAGGTCAGCTATTTTTCTAAGGAGATATTTCACATCACCCTCTATTCCTTTATTCATTTGGATTTGCTTTATTGTGTCTTGATTTCTCATAAAATCAGTAGCTTTTATTTTCCTAACCCTAATTTTTAAGCAATGATTTTCTTCAGAGAGGTTCTGTACCTCCTTTTCCATTTGGCCAATTTGGCTTTTCAAGCTGTTTACTTTTTTCCATGACCCTCCTGCGTCACTCTCATTTCTCTTTCCATTTTATCCTCTACCTCTCTTACTTTATTTTCAAAGTCCTTTTTGAGTGCTTCTATGGCCTGAGACCAATTCATATTTTTCTTGGAATCTTTGGATGTAGGAGCTTTGACTTTGCTATCTTCTTTTGAGGGCATATTTTGATCTACCTTGTCACCAAAGAAACTGTTGATGGTCTGCAGCTTTTTCTGCCTGCTCATTATCCTAGCCTATTTCTTGGCTTTTAACTCCTCCTTAAAGTGGGGCACTGTTTCCGGGCTGCATTGTCCCAAGCTTCAGGGGGTCCCAGGTGGTATTATTTAAGAAGAGCCATGTTCTCAGCTTATCTGGCCTGTAAGTAACCATGAGCCTGCTTACTCTTTAACCCAGAAGCAGAAATCTGATTCACTGTGGCTTGTAAGCTTGGCATGCCTATGGCCCTACCCCACTGGGCTACCTCTGCCACTTGAGTCTGCTTCCTGGTTCAGAACACAGTCACTCTGCCTCAGCTCCAGCAGAGACCCCTGATATCTCCCCCTGTTCAACTGCTGAACCCTCTCACCAGTCTGTGAGCTTAGTTCCAGAAGTAGCCACTGATGCTGATGATTCTGAGGCTCTGGAGGTATGGGCTGCCTGGGGCTGGATCTGCATGGCATAGCTTTGCTCTTCTCTCATTCTGGTATAGCAGACCTTTCATGCCACCCTTTTAAGCCATTTTTGGCTAGAAAATGATCTCACTGTGTTCTTTTGTGGGTTCTGCTGCTCCAGTAATTGTCTTATGGCATTGTTTGGAGGTATGTGGATGGATGGTATGGGGAGCTCCAAAAGGTATAGCCTTTCCTTTTCCATCTTGGCTCTGCCCCCACCCATTGGTTTTATTTGTACACAAATTTTTTATTTAATGTAATTAAAATTATCCATTCTACATCTCATAAAGCTTTTTAACTCTTGTTTATTCATAATTTTTTCTATCCATAAATGTGATAGGTAATATGTTTTATGTTCTTCTAATTTTCTTTTCTTTCTTTCTTTTTTTTTTTTAGTGAGGCAATTGGGGTTAAGTGACTTGCCCAGGGTCACGCAGCTAGTAAGTGTTAAGTGTCCGAGGCCGGATTTGAACTCAGGTACTTCTGACTCCAGGGCCAGTGCTCTGTCCACTGCGACACCTAGCCGCCCCTTCTAATTTTCTTATAATATTTCCCTTTATAATTAGGTTTGTGCCTATTTTGACCTTATCCTTGGTAAATGGTGTAAGATATTGTTCTACATCCAATTCCTGCCAGACTGTTTTCCAGTCTTTCCAAGAATTTTTACCAAATAGTGAATTCTTATCCCAAAAGCTTAAATATTTACATTTATCAAACACAAGGTTACTATAATCATTTACTACTGTGTAGTTTATGTTTACTCCCTTCCACTGATCTACCTTTCTATTTCTTAGCCAGTACCAGCCTATTTTGATAATTACTGCCTTATAATAAAGTTTAAGATCTGGTACTTCCTTTACTTTTTTTCCCCTATAAATTCTCTTGATATTCTTGAATTTTTTTCTTTCAAATGAATCTTGTTTTTATTTTTTCTAGATCAATGAAATATGTTATTGATAATTTAATTAGGATGTCATTGAATAAGTAGATTGGTTAAGGTATAATTGTCATTTTTATTATATTGGTTCTGTCCACCCATGGACAATTAATAGTTGGTTGTTGTCCTACATTCTCAAAGAGGACCAAAATGACATTGTTATGTTGGAGTCAAGGTACTATGTGTCTGACTGTGGCTGATCAGACCAATATAAGCTAAGAACACTCTTCCACAGATCAAGAGATAGCATTATGGGATATAAAATGGATCATTTTGATTACATTAAATAAAAAGTTTTGTACAAATAAAACCAATCTTTTTCTTCTCAGGTAAAGGTCTCATATCTCAATAGTCTATATGAACATTTGGAGTGGAGATGTCTCAAATTTGTGTATCTCGTGTTTCTTTTGAGCTACTGAAACTCTGCTTTGCTCATTGAGCACATCACCTTCTTTGACGCAGGCACACCATGCTTTGCCAGAATCTCCCATATCACACAATTGATTCCAAAGTTATTAACAGAGAACTTGAGAATGTCTTTGTTTCACTTCTTCTGACCACCAGGCAACCGATCACCTTCTTTGGATGAGTTCTTCGTAAAATAGTCTTTTAGGCAAACATACATTTGTCTTTTAAACAACAAGGCCAGCCCATCAGAGTGGCAGTCTCAAGAGAGGACCTCAGTGTCTGGACTTTATCTTTCCAGGTGATCTTCAGAATATTCCTAAGAAAATCCAAATAGAAGCAATTCCATTCCCTGGCATGGTACTGGTATACTGTCCAGGGTTCATAGGCATAAACAAGGAGGTCAACACTACAGCTCTGTAGATCTTCAGTTGGGTAGGCAATCTAATACCTCTTCTTTCCTGTACTTTCTTTGGAGCCTCTCAAACATTGAGCTAGGTCTGGAAATGCAAGTGTCATCCTCATTATCAATGTATACATCCCTGGAAAGTATACTGCCAAGATAAGTAAACTTATCCACAGTATTAAAAATTTCTCCGTTTGCTGAAACTTATAGTTCCACATATGGATGGTGTGGTGCTGGCTGGTGGAGAACCTGTTTTCTTGGTACTGTTAGGCCAAAATTAGCAGAGGCAGCAGAGAATCAATACATACTTTATTGCATCTCAGCTTCAGAGATTGCCTTTGAGTGCTTTATCATCTTTGAACAAAAAAATCATGTACCAACTGTACCTCAACTTTAGTGTTGGTTTGTAGACTTTTCAAGTTAAATAATTTATCATTTGTGTGGTATCTGACTTTGATGCCATTTTCAGCCTTGTTTCAAGTGTCTGACAACATTGCTGAAAACATCATGCTAAAATGAGTCAACTTTTGTATGAGCAATGGACCCCTGCCTTGTAAATCTCTGCTGGAATAGCATTAGCACCAGGCACTTTGTCACATGAGAGTAGCCTAATGTCATTCCAAACCTCTTCTTCAGTGCGGGAAAATTAGAACACTAATGCACTGTGGGTGGAGCTGTGAACTTATCCAACCATTCTGGAGAGCAATTTAGAACTATGCTCAAAAAGGCTATAAAATTGTGCATACCATTTGACCTAGAAATTCCTCTACTTGGTCTATATCCCAAAGAGATCATAAAAAAGGGGAAAAGGACCCACATGTACAAAAATATTTATAGCTGTTCTTTTTGTGGTAGCAAAGAATTGGAAATTGAGGGGATGCCCATACATTGGGGAATGGCTAAACAAGTTGTGGTATATGAATGTAATGGAATACTATTGTGCTGTAAGAAATGATGAGCAGATTGATTTTAGAAAAACCTGAAAAGACTTACAGGAATTGATGCTGAGTGAAATGAACAGAACCAAGAGAACATTGTACACAGTATCAAAAACACTGTGAGATGATCAACTGTGATAGACTTAACTCTTCTCAGAAATATAATGATGCAAGGTAATGCCAAAAGATTTATGGTTGGAAAGTGTTCTCCATATTCAGAAAAAGAACTATGGATTCTGAATGCAGATTGAAGCATATTATTTTCACTTTTTTGTTGCTTTTTTGTTATTGTTCTTGTTTATTTTTTCTTGAGTTTTTTTCTTTTTGTTCTGATTCTTCTTTTACAACATGACTAATGTAAAAACATGTTTAACACGATTGTAATGTATAACCTGTATCAGATTGCTTGCTGGCCTTGGAAGCAGGGAGGGAAGGGAGGTTGGGAGAAAAATTTGGAACTCAAAAAATATCTTTCCATGTAATTGGGAAAGAAACTTCTTCATTTGGAAATTTGACTATAGAGGGATTGACTTCAACCTGAGATATAAGGTCAGTGGCTTCAGATTGATGATGGTCTGTTGAGAACACTATGGAAGTGTTCAGACCATCTCTCTAGGATCAATGTGCCTCCATCAGTACTAAATAGTTGAGATGCACCATAGGTTTTTGCCCCTAAATAGCCTTCAGGACATTATAAAAGCATTTTGTATTGTTACTATAAACATACAACTGAATTTCATCTTCCTTCTTACTGACCCATGCATGAATCCTACATCTCTCTAAGATATGCTTACACTTTATTTATTTTGTTTCATTCCATTTATCTATTTATTTATTTTTTGCAGGGCAATGAGGGTTAAGTGACTTGCCAAGGGTCACACAGCTAGTAAGTGTCAAGTGTCTGAGGTCAGATTTGAACTCAGGTCCTCCTGAATCCAGGGCTGGTGCTTTATTCACTGGGCCACCTGGCTGCACCTACACTTTATTTTTGATGGAGTTAAATGCTACTTTCTTAGAGATGAATGAACTATTTTGCTATGGAATTCTTCTTTTTCATTTAGCAGCTTCTGAATCTCCCCATCATTTTTGTCAGATCAATCAATCTTGACGTTTGTGAGTATTCTGACCCAGATCATCAAATGTGCTCTATACCCAAACTGAAAGCTGACCATTGGTTTTGTGCTCCAGTGTCGTTAACTGTGTGTTGGTTCAGCTTTCCATGAAAATTAGCAACAAACTGTTCTTGCTTCAAGAAAAGCTCTGCTTTGTTGACATCATCTTGCCTTGGAATGACAACTTTTGTTGAATACAATTGTTTACATTGGAGAGGATAAGCCTGTGACGAGTCCAACACTCAGTATCACACATTGCTTTGTCACCCTCACATCCTGTCTGGATTCTCCTTACAATCAGGGTTTGTCACAGTGGGACAATACACACTGATGATGTTGGCATGGTGATTTCCTGCAAGTAGCAATCACATTGTCATGAGCCTGTTGTTCACTCTTTTATGGTGGGGGGTATATAATCTTGTTGACTAGGTTATTTTTTATTCCAAAACCTATACCAGCTTCTCTGTACTCCCCTTCATTTCAGCCACTTCAGAAAAACCTGTATCCACCTCCTACATCAAGAAGGTGGCCTTCATTTGCCAGTCTTCTTTCACTCAGAGTTACTATTTGGATGTGATATCTGTTGAGTTCTCTCACAAGAAGAGCTGTTTGGATTTCAGGACTACTGGATTTCATGTTGTCTATAAGCATGCACACATGAACAATTAATATTTCTTTTATTAATGGTATTTTATTTTTTCTAATGACATGTAAAGGCCATTTTTAACATTCATTTAAAAAATCTTGGCATTCCAGTTTTCTCCCTTCTTCCCTCACCTGCTCCCTCCCTAAGATGCTGAGTTGGGTTTTATATAGGTTATATATGTGCAATCATAAAACATATTTCCATATTGGTCATGCTGTGAAAGAAGAAACAGACCAAAAGGAAAAAAATAAAGAAAAAACTAGTTTTCTTTGATCTGCATTCATACTCCATCAGTTCTTTTTCTGGATGTGGATAGTACTTTTCATCATGAGTCCTTTGGAATTATTTTGGATCATTGTATTGCTGAGAAGAACTAAGCAATTCATAGTTGATCATCATACAATATTAATGTTACTGTGTACAATGTTCTCTTGGTTCTGTTCACTTCACCTTGCATCAATTCATGTGAGTCTTTCCAGGTTCTTTTCAAAATCAGTCTGCTCATCATTTCTTTTTAAAATTTTTATATTTAGAATTTTGTATTTTCCCAAATTACATGTAAAATAGAAATTTTGACTTAATTAAAAAAAAAAACCTTTGTGTTCCAAATTCTCTTCCTTCCCCCCCCACCCCAGAACTCAAGCAATTCAATATAAGCTATACATGAGCAGTCATGTAAACATTTCCACATTAGTCAGGTTGTGAAAGAAAACAGACAAAAACAAAACTTCAGATAAAGGAACTAAAAAAATATGCTTCAATTTGTATGCAGATACTATCAGTTCTCTCTCTCTAGATGGATTACATTTTTCATAAGACCATCAGAGTTGTCTTGGATCATTGCATTGCTGAAAATAACCAAGTCATTCATAGCTGACCATCCTACAATATTACTGTTATTCTGTACACAGCACATTTCACCCTGCATCAGCCCATGTAGATCTTTCCAGGCTTTTCTTTTCTTTTTTTATATAAATATTTTATTATTTTCCAGTTACAATGAGAGATAGTTTTTAATATTTGTTTTTATAAGATTTCTAGTTTCAATTTTTTCTCCCTCCCTCCCCAAGACAGCAAGTAATCTGATATAGGTTATATATATACAATCACAGTAGTAATATTTCTGCATAGTCATGCTATGAAAGAAGAATCAGAGCAAAAAGGAAAAACCTCAAAAAAGAAAAACAACAAGAAAAGCAATAGAAATAGTATGGTTCAATCTGCATCCAGGCTTTTCTGATAGCATCCTGCTCCCTAATTTTTAAAATAGTAAACTACATTTATATAGTACTTTTTTTGGTGGGGTATTGGGGGTTAAGTGACTTGCCCAGGGTCCACAGCTAGTAAGTGTCAAGTGTCTGAGGCCAGATTTGAACTCAGGTCCTCCTGAATCCAGGGCCGGTGCTTTATCCACTGCGCCACCTAGCTGCCCCTATATAGTACTTTAAAGAGAGATTTCCTAACAATAAACTGATGAGGTTGATTATTGCAACAACAGTAATAGATAACATTTACATAGAACCTTATACCTGTCAAAGAATTTTCTTCAGAATAGCCCAGCAAAGTACCATACATTTTGTCATCATAAATCAATCAATTATCATCTATCAATTATCATCCTCCTACTCAATCAATCCTCCTCCTCCTCCTCATCTTACATTACTCTTGCCTCTGCTTCAAAATTTTTTCACAGTTACTATAGTTAACTATTTTTCCTCCACCCAATTCCCTCCACATGATATTTACTCTATTTTTTATCTTCTTTTACCCTATCCCACCAAAAAAGTGTTTTGATTCTGACTGTGCCCTCCCACACTTTGCCCTCCCTTCTTTCACCCATCCCATCTTATCCCCTTCCCCTCCTACCTTCCTGCAAGGTTAGATAGCTTACTCTACCCAACTGAATGTGTATGTTATTCCCTCCCTGAGCCAACTCTGATGAGAGTAAGGTCTTTGAACCTATTCTGATGAGTGTAAGGCTCATTCTTTGCCCCACTCCTCCCCCACGTCTCTCCCCACTCCATAAGCTCTTTCATGCTTCTTTCATGTAAGATTTCACCCAATTCTACCTCTCCCCTTCCTCCTTCCCTACTACAATCCTCTCCCTGCTCAATTTTACCCTAAAGATGTCATCATGGGGCAGCTAGGTGACACAGTGGACAAAGCACCTGCCCTGGACCTGGGAGGACCTGAGCCCAAATCTGGCCTCAGACACAAGACACTCACCAACTCCATGACCCCAGCCATGCCACCCAACCCTGAACATCTCACAAAAAAAGATCAATAAAAAATAAATGCTTTACAGATATCATCCCTTCATAATCAATTCCCACCTGTGCCATCTGTCTACATTTATTCCTATCATCTGCCCTAAAACTGAGAAAGTTCTTATGAGTTAGACAGATCATCTCCCCATGTAGGAATGTACACAGTTTAACCTTTTAACATCCCTCATGATTTCTTTTTCCTGTTTGCCTTTTTATGCTTCTCTAGGGTCTTGTATCTGAAAGTCAGATTTTCTATTCAGTTCAGTGTTTTGTTTTTTTTTGGCTTGGGGCAATGAGGGTTAAGTGACTTGCCTAGGATCACACAGCTAGTAAGTGTTAAGTGTCTGAGGCAGGATTTGAACTCATGTCCTCCTGAATCCAGGGCCAGTGCTTTATCCACTGTGCCACCTAGCTGCCAAAATCTCTAGTATTTTCAAAGTGCGTCATCATATTGTTTGCAAAAAGAGAAAATTTTATCACTTCATTGCCCATTCTGCTTCTTTCAACTTAATTTCTTCTTTTATTGTCATTGCTATCATTTCTGATATAGTATTGAATAATATTGGTGATAATGAGTATCCTTGTTTTACCCCATATCTTATTGGGAAGGATTATAACTTCTCTCCATTACAAATAATGCTTGTTGATGGTTTTAGGCAGATGCTTCTTATCATTTTAGGAAAAATCCACTTATACCTATGCTTTCAAGTGATTTTTTAAAAAAATTAGAAATGAGTTATATTTTTTCAAAAGCCTTTCTGTATCTATTGATGTAATCATATGATTTTTATTGCTTTTGTTATTGATATAAACAATTAAGTTAATAGTTTTCCATATGTTAAACCATCCATGTATTCCTGGTTTGAATCCCACTTGGTCATAGTGTATAGGGTAAAAATCACGAATATTTAATAACTTAGTTTTTGGTTTTTAATTTAAAATACCATGATATCATTTATAGTTTATACAGGAAATGAATTTACATCCCATGTGAACAGTCAAATCTCATAAGTGGCAAAAAATAAGAAAAAATATTTTTCAAAAAGTTATTAAAACATCAGACTCCTTCATGACTTTTGGCCTACCCTGTATAATCTTTGTGATATATTGTTGTAGTAACCTAGTTAGTATTTTATTTATGATTTTTGCATCCATATTTATTAATGAAATTGATCCATAGTGTTCATTCTCTGTTTTTCCTTCTCTTAGTTTAGGTAACAGTGCCATATTGGTTTCATAAAAGGAGTTTGGTAGGATTCTTCTATTCTTATTATTCTAAATATTTTTTTAATTAAAATTTTTTTAAAATTTATTTTTATTTTTTGGTAGGCAATGGGGGTTAAGTGACTTGCCCAGGGTCACACAGCTAGTAAGTGTCAAGTGTCAGAGGCTGGATTTGAACTCAGGTACTCCTGAATCCAGGGCCAGTGCTTTATCCACTGCACCACCTAGCTGTCCCCAAATATTTATTTAATATTAGAATGACTTTTTCTTTAAATGTTTGGTAGAATCCATTTCTAAATCCATTTCATCCTGATGTTTTTTTAGGAACATCATTTATGACCTGTTCAATTTATTTACCTAAAATAGGTCTATTTAGGTATTCTATTTCCTCTTCTGTTACCTAACTTCTTTAACATTGCTTTCTTCACATGATGCTATATGGAATATGGACTGCCAAAGCATTTTAGGAATTGAAATTGTGAGTCCCCAGAGAGCTATGGAGAAATTCATGGTGGATACACAGCTGGTCCCAAAGGTGTCTCTAGGAGAGTTATACAGTTTACTTGAGGGGTAGCCTGTGGGTAGCCTGCATCATGCATGGGTACCAACATCATGCCAAGATGTTGCCAGAGAGGAATCCACCTGTGCTATTTATTGACAGACTGCAAAGGATTCATGGGAGGTCATTTCAAAAGCTTCTCCTATGTAGATTATGAAAACTGTTACTGTCTCTTAAACAACAGAGAAGGTAATACATAGTAGCAGTTGTAATTGTCATCCTATGAGATATTTCTCCCTATGGCATTAGGGAGAGCACAAGATATATGAGTTCAACTTGGATCTATGAAGACTTGTGAGAGAAACTATGGAGAAGACAGAAATAAACCAAGGAGAAACTACTTTCTTGTTGAACTTTTATTTTATGAAGAAGCTTTATAAAACTGGATGAGGAGTGAGTCTAGAGGAAGACTATTAAGTGGAAGGACTTGAGAGAAATTGAAGAGATTGTTTTCCCATTTTAGCTGGAAAGAAGCTGGAGAAAGAAGAAAGATGGTGGAGAGGCTTTTTTTTTTTGGTGGAATTCTTCTACCTTTATCTTCTATAAATCAGTAAGCATTTATTGTATGCTTACTATGGGGTAAGTCCTGTGCTAATGTTGGATATACAAGGAAAAGTTAAGAGTGTGCACTTTCAAGAAGCTAACATTCTATTGGGGAGACAACATAAACAAACATACATATATACATTTATTTGTACACACATGTATACACACATATACACACATATGAATACATACATATAGCTACACATTTATACACACACACACACAAAATATATATGCTTCTGTTTCTACTCAGCTATGGTCTTTCCATAAGAAATTCTTGAAACTCTGCTATTAAAGATTCTTTTTTTCGCCAATAGGATGTTGTTGTTCAGTCATTTCTGACTCTTCATGACTCCATTTGGGATTTTCTTGCCATTTCCTTCTCTACATCATTTTATAGATAAGGAACTGAGATAAACAGGGTGAAGTGACTTGCCCAAAGTCACATATCTTGTCAGTGTCTGCAGCCTGATTTGAACTCATGAAGATGAATCTTCCTGATTCCAGGCTGGGCATACGGTCCACTGTGCCATTTAGCTGCCCATAGAGCTAAAAGGGATCCAAAAGGCCACTTAATGTGACCCATTCATTTTGCAGAGGAAGAAACTGGGATATGGGGAGGGTCTTTGTCCAAGGTTACTTACATAATAAGGGGGAAGGGTAAGATTTGAACTCATGACTTCTGATGTCTAATTTAATGATTTTTCTTTCTTACCTCTTGTGTCTTAGCATATTCTTCTTGGCACTTTGGGAAAAGTCTGTTTGTGACCAATAAGTTTCATTTTACTTTCTTTACTTCTTATAACCTTGACATAGTTTGACCAAGGTATCTGGCTTCAAGTCTATCTCATCCACGTATTGGTATTAACTCCTGCCTGGCACCCAAGTCCATGATTGGAAACATTCCCATGCTCTTACTAAATTTGAAATTTCCTGAAGTGAGCTTTCCCATATATAGAAGTGTGGGATTCTTCACCCTCCATCTGTAGCCTCTCAGAGAAAGATCAAGAGCCCCAGGGGGCACTTACCAAGTGATCAAGAAGAAGGCAAATAAGGGAACAGACACTACCAGCTGGAGTTTGCGCCAGTCCTTGATGCCATAAGTCAGAAACCCAAGAAACAGATGCCCCAGGCTTATGGACATACTTAACATGATAGCTACCAGGTGCCGGTGTTGGGTCGTGCTCCATTCCATAACTGAAAGGAAACCCCAGCACAGGATGAATTTGAGACGCAGGTGGGATCTCAAAGAACATATATAAATGTTGAAGAAGCCCCACAAAGAACACTTACTCAGTGATCCACCACCAAGTAGGACTCCTGATATCGAAAATCCAAGCAGGAAGCGACAACAACAGTAAACCTGGAATGATGGGGCAAAGGCAACCCCAGTGCTGGAGACAGCCAACGTGAAGAAGCTTGGAGACAGTGTGCGTTTTCGCCCAAACCTACATCGTGGGAAACCCAATGGCTGTGACTTCAGGGCAGAAGCATAATGTCATCTTTATACCCAGCACCCCCCGGGGTCCTTCTGGACTTCAGGCATGGTCATTCATCCTTTTCCCCTGTGCCTTCCTTTGCCAGGACTCAGGGCACAAATGGCAGCAGTGACTGGGCTCAACTTAGCTTTCCATTTGACCAAATCCAGTTAAATAATACACAAGTGGTTGTTTAGCTCCTACTAAGTTCATAGGATCATTCATCTGGGCCTGCAAGGAGCCTTCCAGGCCATCTAATCCAACCTCCTCATTTTACAGAAGAGGAAACTGAGGCCAGGGAGTTAAATGACTTCAAGGCCATGCAGGCAGTGTCAGATACAGTATCTAAACCCAGATCCTCTGACCCCAGGCGCAGGGCTCTTTCCTTCTTGATAATATCCTTGTTCTTGAAGGCCATGTGTAATAGCCACCAAGAATGGCCAGCTGATTCATCTCATTGGTGTAAGACACCCCAAGATAGGAAGCACCAAACAAAAAGCCCTGAGTGACAATTAACCTATTTATTGTTCCTGTGGCATGGCAGGAAGCTGGTGTCATTCCAATCATTACAATATGAAGGCATGTAGAACCTTGTTGGGGCATATAGCATCTTTAGGTGGGTCAGGGTGACCACTGAATTGTCCTTCCCCTTACAAAGTTATATTAAAGAAGAGATGATGCCGGCCAAATGAAAAGTCGCAGATGATATTATCACCCAGTGTCTAGTACACTACATTCCACACAGTAGGCACTTCATCAATACTTGTTTGCAAAGCAAAGTTCTTTGAATGATCCCAAGCTTTTCCCAGGGGCAAAAAAGAACCCTCAGTATAGTCTAATGCAAAGAATTTTGGAGTCAGATAATCTGAGTTCAAATTCTGGTTTTACTGCCCATTATCTGCTACCTTCTGGGGATCCAGGGGGACTGACTTAACTTTTCAATGAGGGGGTTGTACTGGATTCCCTTCAGCAAATTGATTACCCCCACCACTTATTTTTAACTCTCCTTATCTACGGACTGCTTCCTGATACCTACATACAAACCTTAACTCTCTGTATCATCCTCAAAAGGGCCTCCCTTGATCCCTCTTCCCCTCATACTTGACATCCTGATCTCTCCTGCTTCCCTGAGAAGGCCAAGTCTACAACCAATGGATTCTTCTATTTCCTTCCCTCTCACTCTTCTCTTAACTCTACTGTCTGAATTCTGACTTTATCATTTCAATGAAACGTTGCTCTGTCCAAGGCTCCCAGTGGTCTCTTCCCTGTGGCCAGTCCTATGGCCTTTTCTTCAGTCCTCCTTCTCCTTGACCTCTCTGCAGGCTTTGGCACTGTTGATCACTCCTCCTTGATACTCTTTCCTCTCTAGGTTTTAAAGATACTATCTTTCTGGTTCTTCTCCTACCTTTCTGACTGCTCCTCCCAAGTCTTCTTGCCTGGATCTTCATCTAGGTGACAGCCATTAACCATTGTACCCCTTTCCCCCCAAGGCTGTGCCCTTTCGCTCTATACTATTGCACTTGGTGATCTCATCAGCTCCCATCAAGAATCATTTCTACGCAAATCATTCTCTTGTGATTTCTTTTTCCTGTTTACCTTTTTATGATTCTCCAGGGTCTTGTATTTGAAAGTCAAATTTTCCATTCAGTTCAGGTGTTTTCATCCCAAATGCCTGAAAGTCTTCTTTTTCATTGAAGTTCCATTTTTTTCCTCTGAAAGATTATAATTAGTTTTGCTGGGTGTGTGATTCTTGGCTGTAGTCCCAGTTCTTTTCCCCTCTGGAATATCATATTCCATGCCCTCCAGTCCTTTAATGTAGATGCTTCTAGATCTTGCTTTATCCTTATTGGATCTCCACATTATTTGAATTCCTTTTTTCTAGATGCTTGCAATATTTTCTCCTTAACCTGGGAGTGCTGGAATTTGGCTATAATATTCTTGGAGGTTTTCCTATTGGGACCTCTTTCAGGAGGTGATTGGTGGATTCTTCCAATTTCTATTTTAGCTTCTGCTTCTAGAATATCAGGGCAATTTTCCCTGATAATCTGTTGGAGGATGGTGTCTAAGCTCTTGTTTTGGTCATGGTTTTCAGGTATTCCAGTGATTTTCAAATTATCTCTCCTGGATTTATTTTCCAGGTCAGCAGTTTTTCCAAGGAGATATTTCACATTGCCCTCAATTTTTCATTCAATTGGATTTGCTTTACCATGTCTTGGTTTCTCTTAGGCAATTATTTTCATCAGACTGCTTTTCTATCTCTTTTTCCATTTGACTTTTCAAACTGTTGACTTTTTTCTCATGACTCTCCTGCATCGCTCTCATTTCTCTTTCCATTCTTTTCTCCCTCTCTCTACATCTTCCTTCTATCTCTCCTACTTTCTCTTCAAAGTCCCTTTTGAAAGCTTCCATGGCCTGAGACCAGTTCATATTTTTTTTTGGAAGCTTTGAATGTAGGGGCCCTGAGTTTGTTTTCCTCTTCAGAGGGTGCACCTTGATCTTCCTTGTTGCTGAAGAAACTTTCCATAGTTCTGAACTTCCTTTGCTTGCTCATCTTTTATTTGACTTTAAACTCCCCACTAGGGGGCCCTGCTTCTTGGCTAGACTACTCTTCTCAGTTTCAGAGGGTCCCAGGTGTTTTGGTTTGAGAGGGGGCAGGTTTTTCCTCTCTCCTGGCCTATTCTCTGGTCTGAAGATAACCTCAAGCCAACTTGCTAGTTAACCAGCCAGCAGAGCACTGTGGTGGTTCTTAGCTTCAAGGAGCCTGCACCCCTCTTCCATCTGGGCCTCCTGCCACTCAGGATTTCTTCCTGGTTCTCTGCTGAAGTGGGACAGCTGAATTCCTCCCTAGTTCCTGCTGATACCCCTGCACTTCCCCCACCACCCCTTCCCCTAGCCAGCCATTCAGCCCTCTCACCGGACCGCAAGCTCTGTTCCAGAAGACACTGGTGCTGCAGCTGATTTGGAGGCTCTGGGGTTAAGTTCCTGTAGTGTGCCATCCTGGGGTCACTGTCGGCATGATCTTAGGGTTGGACTTTAATTGCAGCCCAGCTCAGCCTCCTTTAATTTATCTATAGCTAGAAAATAATCTTAGCCCATATTTTTGTGTTTTTCTGCTCCAGGGGTTCTTTTATTGCTGTTTTTGGGGGCAATTGTATAAGGAGCTCTGTGCATTTAATATTAAATAATTCCTCCCTATGCCATTCATTCTCAATTCTATTATCTAGGCCTAACCTCTCTCCTGACTTCTAGTGCTATCTCAAACTGGGTGTATTATAGATGTCTGAAACTCAACATGTTCAAAACTGAACTAATTATCATTACCTCCCCCCACAAATCTTTCCTTCTTCCAAATTTCCTTATCATTGTTTTGTAGAAAAAAAATTTGTTTTATTTAGCCTCTTTCTCACTCTCCTTTCTCACACTCTCCCCAATCCTTGAATTAAGATAACAAGAAAAATAAAACCAATTTTAAACATGTATAATTAATTAAAGGAAATTTTCACATAAGTGATGTTGAAAAGAATTGGTCCATATGAGTCCTTCAACCCTCCCTCAGGAGGTAGGTAGCATGTTTGATTACTAGTCCTCCAGAATTCTAATTGGTCATTACACTGAGAAGAGTGCTCTATCACAGTATTCCATCACAATTATATTTCTTAACTTGTTTATCCCTTCCCAAATTTATGGACCCCGCCATCTAGATTCTCATTCTTTGTCACCGCAAAAAGAATTATAATTATTTTTGTACATAGTTCCTTAGTTTACCTTCTCTCTCATTCCCCTCCCCTTCTGTTAATCTCCCAAAATGTTAACTGCCATTCCAATTCCTTCTTTCATTGCTCTCATTTCTTTTTCACTTTTTTCCTCAAGCACTCTCATTTCATTTCTAAAAATATTTTTACACTCTTTAAAAAAACTCTTGCTTCATCTCTTCCAGGAATTCTAATAGGGTTTTACTTCGAAGCTTTGTTTACAGGCATTTTGGAATCTTTCTCTTCTCTGTGTTTGTGTCTTGAGTGTCCCTATCACCATAAAAGTTCATTATGATTTTGTTCTTTTTTTGTTTGCCCATTTTTCCAGTCTACTTCCTGACTTCTGACCTGATGTTAGAGCTATTTGCTGTATAATTTTTTCTTTTTTTCCCCTTTTTTCTTTTTGGTGGGGCAATGAGGGTTAAGTGACTTGCCCAGGGTCACACAGCTAGTAAGTGTCAAGTGTCTGAGGCCGGATTTGAACTCAGGTCCTCCTGAATCCAAGGCCAGTGCTTTATCCATTGTGTTACCTAGCTGCCCCTGTTGCTGTATACTTTTGAAGTAAACGTCTAGGCTGGTCCTCTTGTTGCTTTTCTAGGGTATTGAATGTTGTATTTTTCTTTTCTTTTTTTTTTTTTTAGTGAGGCAATTGGAGTTAAGTGACTTGCCCAAGGTCACACAGCTAGTGAGTGTTAAGTGTCTGAGGCCAGATTTGAACTCAGGTACTCCTGACTCCAGGGCTGGTGCTCTATCCACTGCATCATCTAGCTGTCCCGAGTGTTGTATTTTTCAAGTGTCTAAGGGACAGCTAAGGATGGAAACCAGCAAGCTTTCAGTGCTTCCAAAGCTGAATCAGGGCAGTCTGATTGCTGCCCACCCTTTCCCCTCAGTCTATGTTTTACATGTTCCTGACCTGAGTTTGGGTCTGAGCAAGAGTATACTCCTGCTACTCTGTCCCCGTGGGAGATGTGGAAAGTTTTGTTAGTTCAGAGCAACAGAACTCTAGGTTTCCCTTTGGTCCAGGATTCCTTCCTTGGTTATTCCTTTGAAGCCTAGACTGCATTCTGAAAGGGAGACCCTGCTTTGAGCTTGGAATCTGAGCTGCACCACTGCCGCTCAGAACATTCTTTCTCTGTACACCACTCAGAGTCTCTCTAAATTGGGAATGACAATTTCATCATTGCACCTAGACATTTCCAGGTCCCCTTCTTTCTCTAATCTGGATCTGTGACTCAGGATTGGGTAGTAGATAACAAAGCTGCTGGTTGGTACCTGTCCCTGTTTCAGTGCTCCAACGTGGGTCTTGAGTAACTCCAGTATAGGTCTGGGACCTCCTTTTGTACTGATGCATAGCTTCTCCCTGGGTGCTGGAATGTTCCCTGTGCACTGAGCTCCTGCCTTGACCCTGTCTCCAGTGTTTACAATGTCTCTTATGTCTTCCTGTGCCAACCTGGACTGGACAAAGAACCCACTGTGAATTTTTCTGTATTTCTCCATGCTGTATTTGATGGATCTGTTTGGAGGAGTTTTAGAGAGGAGCTCAGCTGCATTGCCTCCTTTGATTCTACCATCATGTCTCTGCTCCTGCTAATTCTCCTCCATATGATTGTTGGAGGCATCACTATCCCCTCAATTACTCAGGCTTGCTACCTGGGGATCATTGTAGGCTTCCTCTTCAATCACCCTGCATATCTAATCTGTTACCAAGTCCTACCACTTCTCCTCTCTTGTATATATCCTTTTCTCCCCTAAAGCAGCTTCCACCTGAGTACAGACCCTCATCACCTCACACTTGGACTATTACCAGACCTTTCTGGTTGGTCTCACTGGCTCAAGTCTCCCCACTACAATCCATTCTCCAACCAACTGCCAAAGGGATCTTGATAGGTAGCGGGCAGTGCCTTCGTAAAGCACAGGTCTCATCCTGTCCCTCACTATTCAACAAACACCAGTGGTTTCCTATTCCTTTATTCTATTCTACTAGAAAATCATCAGTTTGGCTTTTAAAGCCCTTCATGATCTGGCATCTCCCCAACCTTTCTATGCTTCTCCCTCTTTCTTTGCCTCCATGGACTCTATGATCCAGAGACACTAACCTTCATTGTGTTCCGTATATAAGCAGTCTTGACTCTGCAGTCTTCTCTTTTTTTTTTTTTGGCAGGGCAATGAGGGTTAAGTGACTTGCACAGGATCACACAGCTAGTAAGTGTCAAGGGTCTGAGGCAGGATTTGAACTCAGGACCTCCTGAATCCTGGGTCAGTGCTTTATCCACAGCACCACCTAGCTGCCCCCTGCATGATTTTCATTGCTACTTCCTCCCACCCTGGAATGTCTTCCCCCTACAGTTCCACCTTCTAGCTTCCCTGTCTTCTTTAAGTTTCAACTAAAATTCTACCCTCAGTGAGAAGCTTTCCTAACTCCCTGTTATGGCCTTCCTTCTGAGACTACCTCCAGTTGAACATTTATGTTTTTTGAATGTCTCCCCAACTAAATGTGAATTCATTCAAGGCAGGGGCTGTTTTTCTTCTTCTTTCTATTCTCCAGCTCTTAGCACAGTTCCTGGCACATAGTAAGTGTTTACATGTTTGTTGACTGACTGACATTTGCCCCATATTCAAGTCTTCCTGCACCTGCCTATCTTACTGGGTCCTTTTCCAGACTTAGACTGATCTTCACCCAGAGCTTCAAATCTAGTCCAGGTTCTTCTTTCTGTTTTTCTGGACTGTTGGCATAGTATAGAAAGAATGCTATACTTAAAAACAGAATCCTTGGTTTGAATTCTGCTTTTGACTCTAGGTGTGTGACCTTGGGCAAGTCTCTTTACTTCCCTGGGCCTTGGTTTCCTTCTCTGTCAGATGAGTCGGTTGGACCAAATGATCTTCCATCTATAAACTCTATGGCCTTAGGCTCCCTGAGTTTCAGAAACATCTGCGTCTAGGTGAAACTCACCTGTCTGAGAGATAGCCTCCTATGAGATATCCCATCAGAATTCCAGCAAGGAATAGTGACTGAGACAAGGATGTCAGTGTCCAGGAGTCACACACCAGGTCCCACTGAAAGAGAAGATGAGAGCATCAGATCTCAAAGTGTGCCAAGAGAATTTGGGGCTCAGGACTCTTGCTGTCATTGTGAAAAAGAGAAACTGTGATGAGAAAGAAACTCTAGCTCAGCCTTCCTGCCCCACTATGATAAGAAGGGGACACTGCCTCCATCATGTAATGTTACATCGTGCAGTCAAGTTTGGGAAATCATTTTCAAACTAATTTTCACTCTGACCTTCTTGATGCCAATACCCTTAGCTTCTGGTGTGTACATCCTCATTTTCCCCTCCTGCCTTCTGTAAAATTCCATCATAGCCACACTGCTTATGCATTTCTTTTTTTTTTTCTTTTTCCTTTTTATTTTAGTGAGGCAATTGGGGTTAAGTGCCTTGTCCAGGGTCACACAGCTAGGAAGTGTCAAGTGTCTGAGGCCGGATTTGAACTCAGGTCTTCCTGAATCCAGGGCTGGTGCTCTATTGACCGTACCACCTAGCTGCCCCGCTTATGTATTTCATTTTTCTATATAAGGCTGCTGAAGCTCTGAGCTCTCTGACTTGTTTTTCCCATACAGATGAGCCTGTGCTTTGAGCATAAAGAAAATCTGCACAATAACTCTCTCAGCATTGCTGATTTGATACATGGCAGCCGTCCAATCAATGAATGGATCCCTCACCAATTTTCCTCAGAAAGGGAGCTGGGAGCTGGATGGTGGCAAAAGAGAGGAATCTCATTCTACCATTCACCAAGGGAATCAAACACCCAATCAGTGTCACCTTTTAAAAAAGAAAACAAAATCTTCCTTTTGTGACAATGGGACAGAAGGAAGGACCTCTTACCTCAGTCACAATGGAAGAAGTGATGGTGCTTTGGTCGTAAACCCAGCCATCCACACATGGCTCCATCTCCAGCTGGCTCAGGTTTTGTCCTGTGACATTTGCAAGCAAGGGCTGCCCCTGTGGCCAGAAGAATCGGCAACACTTCTCTAGTTTCCCATTGGAATCCAGGGGGATGGAAAACTTTAGTAGGGAGCTAAAATTAAGGTTCCCACTGACATTGAGCAAAGCCGAGGTATTGTCAAGCAAGGGAGTCCAGCACCTGTGCTCAGGGACAAAGGCAGTGATGTTCTCTATCAGAAAATGGGTACCTAAAAATATTAGAGCAACAGCCAAAGAAAGAGCTTGAAGTATCTGGAATCTTCCCTTATGTCCTACTAAAGGTAGGAGATCCTCAAAGGCCATGGGGATTTGGATGCAAGCCCCAAGAAGGGAATTTCTGCAGAGAGTCACTGAGTGAAGAAAGCAGTCATGTGACTGCAGCAAGACACAGGATATATTTTTAGAGCGGTGAGAGAGAAGACCTCCCCTAGAACCTTCCTCCTCACTTTGCTGGCACAGTGAAGGCAGGCTGTGCTCTCTGGTCTGTGTGCAGTTGAGGATGTGAAAATTCAGGCCATTCATGAATAAATCCTGGCACAGGGTGAGTATCTAGCTGGAAGGATACATCAGCTCCTTTGGCACTTAAATACCTATTTTGTGGGCGCACCTATGTTGAGAAGATCCCTAGTAGAGCTCTTCCCTGAATATGGAGTCCAAGTTAATGGCAAGGGGATTTTCAAAAGAAGTCCAGGAATTTCCAGGAAAGAGAAGTGCTTTCACTCTGAGTCACTGAATGAGGAGGGCCAGTTTTCTGGGTTAAGTATGACAAAGATGAATTCTTAGAATCCATTGGTTAAAAATCAACTTCACTTTGAAGAGGGTTGGTTTTGACATGGCTGAGTTAGTTCAGAACCAGGTGGAAAGTATTGCATTGTACTGATGCATGGAATTCAGCTCCAGGGGAATGACAGGCAATGTGGTGGGAAGAATGCTGGGTGGGAGAGCAGGGTTGATTGTGTTTGAGCCCTGCATTCCTGGTATAAATCCCACCTGGTCATAGTGTATGATCTTTGTGAGATATTGTTATACTCTCCCTGCTAGAATTTTTTTTAAGATTTTTGTTTCAATGTTCATTTGGGGAATTGGTCTCTAGGTTTCTTTCTCTATTTTTGCTCTTCCTGGTTTAGACATCAGCCCTATAAAAGGAATTTGGAAAGACTCATTCTTTGTCTATTTTTCCAAATAGTTCTCCTAGTATTATAATTAATTATTCTTTAAATGTTTGGTAGAATTGACTTGTGAATCTATTTGGTCCTGGCATTTTTTTTCCTAGGGAGAACATTGATGGTTTGTTCAATTTATTTTTCTAAGCTAGGGTTATCCAAGTATTCTATTCCATCTTCTCTTAATCTGAGCATTTTATATTTTTGTAAATATTCATCAATTTGGCTCAGATTGTTAGATTTGTGAGCATGTAATTGGCCAAAATAGCTCCTGATAATTGCTTCAATTTCATCTTCATTTGTGATGAATTTATCCTTTTCATTTTTGAGACTGGCAATTTTCTTTTTTCTTTCTTTCTTTAAAATCAAATTAAGGGGGGCAACTTGGTGGTACAGTAGACAAAGCACCAGCCCTGGATTCAGGAGGACCTGAGTTCAAATCTGGCCTCAGACACTTGACACCTACTAGCTATGTGATCCTGGGCAAGTCACTTAACCCTCATTGCCCAGTGCAAAAAAAATTTTTTTAAATAAAAAAAATAAAGAGAGAGAGAGAGAGATCAAATTAAGCAATAGTTTATTTTATTCTTTTTTTCATAAAACCAGTTTCTAGTTTTATGGATTAATTCAATGGTTTTCTTACTTTCAATTTTTAAAAACTCTCCTTTGATTTTTCAGGATTTCCTATTTGTGGTTTAATTGAAGATATTTAATTTTATTTTTCTAGTTATTTCAAAATTGCATCTTCAATGTAATCTCTCTCCTTTTTCTCTATTTTATTGATTTCAGCTTTTAGAGATTTACAATTTCCCCTAATTATTTCTTTGGCTGCATTCCATATATTTTGGTATATTTTCTCATTGTGGTCACTCTCTCTTAAGAAATTATTGATTATTTTGATGATTTCTTCTTTGACCCACTCATTCTTTGGATTACTGATTTAGTTCTTATTTAATTTTTAATCTATTTTTCCCATGGGCATTTATTGGATATAATTTTATTGCATTATGATCTGAAATGGATGCCTTTACTATTTCTGATTTTATGTACTTGGTTCTTACATTTTTATGTCCCATAATCAGGTGTCTTTTTTTACAGTGTACAAAGGAAAACTTTTATTTAAAGCATTTCTAATGAACAGAGTTCATTATAAAAATGGATTCCTAATTAACATTTGAAAAACAGATTAGGGTTTAGTACTCTTTTAGAAATTAGCTATTTACACTGATGGCAGTGCTATTAGCTGACTAGCAAATAATGAAGGAATACCAGTAGTTTTTTTTTTTAATTTATTTTTATTTTTTGTGAGTCAATGAGGGTTAAGTGACTTGTCCAAGGTCACACAGCTAGTAAGTGTCAATTTTCTTAGGCTAGATTTGAACTCAGGTTCTCCTGAATCCAGGGCTGGTGCTTTATCCACTGCACCACCTAGCTGCCCCCAATACCAGTAGTTTTAACTAAATAATCAAGTGAAACATCTGTGTAGAAAAGCAGAACCTAACAGTGTCCATATCTTATTTCTTCAGAGTAGTTGAACAGTCTTCCCAGTCACTGTCAAGAAGACATCATCAGCCAAAGCACATAGAGCTTCTTCAAACATATCTTTAGTAATAGCTTTGTCAGATTGTCCTCCAATATGTTCAAAGAGTTGCTGGTATTTTAGAGCTGAGGTTTTGCCCTTTGATTGAATAAGTTTCTTCAAAGCCTCAGCTAATTCTTCTTTTCTTTTTCGAGATGTGGCACTCATTCCTGTAGTGAGAATAGATAATGTCCACAATGCCAGTCCTTGGGTCAGTAGCGGACTGTTTGAGTGCCTCACGATGGAGGTGTTTTGCTTCTTCAACATCAATTGCTTCAACTTTGTCTGAAAATCGCACTTTGGCGTGAGCTTCTGACAAACTTATCAATGACTCCAGCTGGGGGTCAAGCAGAAACCATTCCTCTGCCACTTCCAATCTTCCTCATGTCTACATATGCCTCAATTAAGGCCTGGCTTGCTTCTTCACTTAGTCTAGGAGTAATAGAGCTGTGAGCTTATGTGATGTAGTCCTTCAGGACTGCCATATCCATGAACTCCTCTTCTACTTGCGCTTCACTCTGGTAGTATAGAGAGACCAAATGACCATTTAGTTTTTCCTGAAGTCTAACATCTCTACTTTTCTAAAATCCTAATAATTTCCTTAACTTCTTCCTTGTTTACTTTTTTTCAAATTTATTTAGTTCTGAAAGGGGGAAATTGAAGTCTTCCACCAGTATGCTTTTACTGTCTATTTCCTCATGTAACTCATTTAACTTTTCCTTTAAGAATTGGGATGCAATACCATTTGGTTCACATATGTTTAGTATTGATATTCCTTCATTGTCTTTCTTTCTTTCTTTTTGCAGGTCAATGACAGTTAAGTGACTTGCTCAGGGTCACACAGCTAGTGTCAAGTGTCTGAGGCCAGATTTGAACTCGGGTCCTCCTGAATCCAGGGCCAGTGCTTTATCCACTGCACCACCTAGCTGCCCCTAATTCTTTTCTTCAGAGGATTTTTGTGCTTCTTTACTATTTAGCCTGTTCAATTTTTGAGTAGTTATTTTTTTGTTATCTTTTGTGCCTCCTTTACAAAGCTGTTGACCCTTCCCCCCGCACCTCCCGCAGGGCAATGAGGGTTAAGTGGCTTGCCCAGGGTCACACAGCTAGTAAGTGTCAAGTGTCTGAGGCCGGATTTGAACTCAGGTACTCCTGAATCCAGGGCCAGTGCTTTATCCACTGTGCCACCTAGCTGACCCCAAGGCTGTTGAGTCTTAATTGCATCATTTTTACTTCTTGCTCCCATTTTTCCTTTGCTTCTCTTATTTAAAAAATATTTTAGTTCTTCCAGAAGACACCAATTCAATTCACATTTTTTCTTTGAGGATTTTCATGTAGCTGATTTGATCTCATTGCCTTCTTCTAAATTTGTGTGTTGATATTCCATGTCACCATGGTAACTTTCTATAGTCAGATTCTTTTTTTTTTTTTTGACATTCACTTATTTTCCTAGCCTTCTTCTTGACTTTTAACTTTTTTTTTTTGTTAAAGTTGGGATTTGCTTCTGGGGTTTGAGAGAGCTCTCTTCTAAGCTTCAGGTTTCTAGTGCTGCTGTGTTCAAAACTAGCTCTGGTTGTCTCTAAGTTTAAGTTCTTCCAAGGTGATATGATCTAAGGAGAGGTATGATCAATGCTCTTTTAGCCTGTGCTCTGTTATGTAAGTGACCACAAGCACTTTTTTCCAACCTGCAATCAAGGTCTCTGATCCTGCTCGTTGTTCTTTTTCTGGTACTCTGATCTAGATCCACTTATGGGCAATGTAACTAAATCCTGCACCTGATGCCAGCAAAGGATTTCCTATAATTTCCTTCTGACCAGCTCTCCAACCCTCTTTTTGTCTGTGTGCTGAAAGTTTAATAGCCGCTGATGCTGATTCAGTCACACCCAAGCCTGCTGTTGGTTTGTGGGATTGGGGACATCTCTCCTGGTTCTTTAGGGGCAGCCTGTACTGGACTGTGTTCCACTCTTCCCCCACTGAGACAAAACTTTCCTGCCAACATTACAAGTTGTTCTGGGCTGGAAAATTGTTTCACCTTGGATTTTGTGGGTTATATGACTCCAAAATTTGTTTTGAAACATTATGTTAATGTTGTTTGGAGAATTTGGGTGACCTCAGGTGATTCCCTACCTCTACTCCACCATCTACTCTGCCCTTCTATTTAAGTACTGAAATTACAAATTCCATTTTCAGACATCACCCTCTTAGCTGGTTGTTCACTTCCCAAATCTGTTTTTGTCTCCTGCATGCCCTCCTTTTACAAAATAGATAGATCAGAGGAATATCGTAAAGAAATTGGGGAGTTTTCCTAAGCAAGCTCATAACTGTGCTTTGAAAAAGTTTCCTAAATCTTCTGAGAGCATTAAAGCATGCAGTCCATGATTAATCCCTGGTCAAGTTGAAGAAGCATTAGTCAATAGGGTATAAGACACTGGATGAAAATAATAGATGGATCCCAGTAAATGTTGAATAACTGGCTGAGAGAAGCAATCCCACCTCTTGTGGGCTAAATAAAAAGCAAGTTAAAGCCTCTCTGAGATGGGCAACTTAATAGTGAGCTCCAGAACCTGCTTTGCCCTTGGGACTCTTCCAGTGGCAACTTGTATAGAGTCAAAATGTATAGTTATTGGAGAGGTATGCTTATATGCAACCTCAAAGGGGAACTATAGAATATTGTTTCCTGAAGCTCAACCTTTCCATGGAGAGAGTTGAGAAGAGAGAGCTTGGCACCAGAAGCTGGCATCATGCTGCTCAGGAAATAGGAAGCCTCAGAGCCCAGGCTCCAAAAGAACAGACATGGGAAGACTTTTCCCTGGTCCTAGGATAAAGGCTCTGGATCTCTCCTAAAGAAAGAGTGAAGCTCCTTCCAAGGTCTTCCAGACCTGGAGGGTATAGAGACTGTAAGGGAGGGAGAGTCATTTGCATTGATGAGTGTTGGAAAATTCCCTATTATGTTTTTGGTATATCCTCCAGGAAGACAGTAGACTTCTCTATTGCTGTTATCACTCCACCTCTCTGAGCCTCATTTTCCTTATCTATAAAATGAGGACAATAATGCCTTCAGTGATTGTCTCACAGGTAAACAATTACCCCCATTTTACAGATGAAGAAACTGAGATAGAGGTGAAGTGACTTGCAAAGGGTCACACAGTAAGGGTCTGAAGCTAGATTTGAACTCAGTTCTTTCCTCAGCTCTAGAGTATCTGGTGAAGCTAGTTTTCCTCCCTGTTGTCCCTAAAGACCTTGAGGTAATCTATTCAAGTATTAAAACAGATGCTGAGTTACCAAAAGTCAATATTTTACCAAGCACATTCTCCTATTTTTAAAATAGTCATATTTTAACTCTCTTTAATCTGAAATTCAGAGTTAATCTCTTTACTAAATTGATTAATCTTTATTATTTTTAACAGAAGAAACCAACCATTGTTGTCATTCCAGAAGAATCAGGAAGGTGTTTGCCTTTGGGTCCAAGCAACTAGAAAGAAGTGAAGACTCAAACAACACTTGCAGAAGTTAAAATTTAGTTTAAAGTGTCACCCTATTTAACCCTGTAATATAATCTCCAAATCATTTTCTCTTTACCATTCCCCCCTTCCCTTGTTTTGGAGCTGTATTTCATGGCTACCTTTGGCCATTTTCTTCCTATCCTTTCTCAGTTTTTCTATATGCTATTTCAAATTTTTAACAATACAAACAAAAAGGAAATGCATGCTATACACAATTGTAGAAATTGTTCACAGTATCTAATAATAAAGGAAAGCAGATATCCTCAACTCTATCAGATCTAACTGAACTCTGGCTTGCTCAACTTTTGCCTCAGACTACTTAAAAAACATGCAGATTGCTTGACTGCTCACAAGACCTGGGTTTATGGGAGACACCAGCCTTTCCCTTAGGTTAGATGGAATGTGAAACAAGCCTTGCAAAGCTTTGACCCATTTTATTGTCAGTTAGGCTCCTTGTTATCTTGTGCAGGGAAAACATGCCTCAGTCTACTTCATTGAATTTCACTCACAACAGTAGGAAGGTCCTTTTATCACTTGAGGCAACTTTCAAAGATGCCCTGCTTGTCTGGGAGGAAGAATTTGGGAAAGTAACCCCTAGTCTCTCCACCTCACTCACCCTCTCTTCTCCATTGAAATAAAAGAAAAGCAAACCCTTGTAACAAATAAACAAAGCTAAACATAAGTGATTTTTCCATTGGGGAGTGTGTGTGTGTGTGTGTGTGTGTGATTCTGTACCTTGAGTGCATCACTTCTCTGTCAGGAGATGCTTCATCATCAGTGCTTTGGAATCATGATTGGTCAATACACTGACCAGAGGTGTTAAGTGTTTCAAAGTTGTTTGTCCCTTAAGTGTTATTTTTATTGTAAAAACTGTTCTTTTGGATCTACTCCCTTCACTCTGTGTCACTTCACAAGGGTCTGGCAAACCTTTCTCTGAAACCATACCTTTCAGCATTTCTTTTCTTTTTCTTTTTAAAATTTACATGAAAACTTTATTTTTGTGTGGTTTTTTATGACATGATAACTTCATTATATATGTAATAGGAATAGCAAGTTGTAAATAATAGATTTGCAGTTTCCTGTGGTCATCTTTTTTTTCTACTATGTTCTTTCATAATTTCTTAAAGGTGAAATTATAGTAAACCAAATTCATATACCATAATTTCTTTAGCCATGCCCCATTTGCCAGATACCTGCTTACTTTCCAGTTCTTTGCCATTGTAAAGAGAACTGTTATAAATAGTTGAACATGTTCTATTTTTTCCCACTGTCTTTTACTTCTTTTAAAACTTTTTTTCATTTAATAGTATTTTATTTTCTCCTAATTGTATGTAAAGGTAGTTTTCAACATTGATTTTTGTAAGATTTTGAGTTTCAAATTTTTCTCCCTCTTTTCCTTACCCCTCCTTAAGACAGCAAGCTATCTTATATAGGTTATACAGTACAATCATGTTAAACATATTTCCACATTAGTTGTGTTGGAAAAGAAAAATCAGAGCAAAAGTGGAAATTATGAGAAAGAAAAACCAAAAAAACAAGTGAAAGTAGTATGCTTCGATCTGCCTTCAGACTCCATACTTCTTTCTCTGACTGTAGAGAGCATTTTCCATCATGGGTCATTTGGAATGGGCTTGGATCATTGTATTGCTGAGAAGAGCTACGTCTTTCATAGCATAATGCTTTCATTGCATAATGTTGCTGTTTCTGTGTACAATATTCTCCTGATTCTGCTTACTTCACTCAGCATCAGTTAATGTAAGTCTTTCCAGGTTTTTCTGAAATCTTCCTGCTCATCATTTCTCATAGCACAATAGTATTCCATTACACTCATTTACCACAACTTATTCAGCCATAACCCAATTGATGGGCATTCCTTCAATTTCCAATTCTTTGCCACTATGAAAAGAGCTATTCTAAATATTTTTGTACAGGTGGGTGCTTTTCCTTTTTTTAATGATCTCTTTGGGTTATAGACCTAGTAGTGGTATTGCTGGGGCAAAGGTATACCCAGTTCCAAATTACCCTCCAGAATGGTTTGTGTTAAGATAATGGAATTTCGTAGATGCCCAGGGGTGTGATTTGATTGACTTAGTAGTGTTTGAATTGGGTGTGAATGAAGAACTACTAAATACCCACTTAAAGGTGATTAGATTTTAGCCACTGGGATATTGTATTCTTAGAGGCTATGGACTACAACATCAACAGGAGATTGCTCTTAGCCAAGCAACTTAAAGAACCTCCCATTTCTGGGAGGAGGACAGGAAGTAGAAAGCAGACACTGGCAGAGGGGATCTTCCTCTTTTGGTTTGAGACATCTGCATGGTTGAAAAACCCAAAGCAACCTAGATTATAATGAAAGGAGAATATCAGGGGAAATTTTTTTAGCAAGTGCCTCTATCAAGGCCTCATTTCTCAAATATATAGAGAACTGAATCAAATTTATAAGAATGCAAGTCATTCTCCAGTTGATAAATGGTCAAAGCATATGTATAGGCAGTTTTCTGATGAATAAACCAAACTATCTTTGGTCATATGAAAAAATACTCTCAATCACTATTGAGTAGAGAAATACAAATTAAAACAATTGTGAGGTACCACCTCACACCTATAAGACTAGCTATTATGACAGAAAAGGAAAATGACAAATTTTGGAGGGGATATAGAAAAATTGGAACACATTGATGGAGTTGTGAACTGATTCGACCATTCTGGAGAGCAATTTGGTACTATGCCAAAGGGCTATATAATTGTGTATACCCTTTGTCCTAGTAATACCACTACTAATTCTGTATCCCAAAAAGATAGAAGGGTAAGTGGAGGGACTGAAGGACCTATTTGTACAAAAATATTTATGGCAGCTCTTTTTGTGGTGACAAAGAATTGGGAATTGAAGGGATATCCATCAATTGGAGAATGACTGAACAAGTTGTGGTATATGATTATAACTCAATACTGTTGTGCAATCAGAAATGACAAGAGTGGTGGTTGCAGAAAAATCTTGGAAGTCACATATGAACTGATGCAAAGTGAAGTGAGAAGGACCTGGAGAACATTGTACAAAATAATAGCAATAATGTACAATGATCAACTGTGAATGACTGAGCTATATTTTTAGAAACACAATGATCTGAGACAATTCCAAAGGACATATAACGAAAAATACTATCCATCTTCAGAGAAAAAACTGATGGAATCTGAATGCAGATCAAAGAATGCAATTTTTCACTTTCTGGTTTTTCTTTTTTCTTTTTGGGTTTCTGTTTTCTTTCATAACATTATTATAGAAATAGGTTTTGCAAGATCACACATATATAACTGATATCAAATTGCTTCCTATCTCAGCATTTATTCCTATTATGTATCAGGCACCATGCTAAATGCCATATGGCTTGCCCTCAGACACCTTCTCCTCATGGTAGAGCTTTCCTACAGTATGTGTCCCAGCAGGGGGCGTCACTCCAATTGTCACAGTGGAAACTTGTCTGAGATGGCCAGGAGGCCCTTGAAGACTATTGGATAAAATGAGTCTGTTTTTGAGCACCACCTGGTGGTAATCACATCGGAATTTTTAAAGGTATTTACCTTGCATTTATTTATTTATTTTTGTTAAATATAGTATCACATATCATTTATTTATTTAAAAAAAATTTAAGCTCTTTTTAAAAAATTAATTATTTTTCCAATTACCTGTAAAGATTTTTTTTTTGAGTTTCAAATTCTCCCCTTCCAAGACCAGCAAGAAATCTGATATAGGTTATATATTACAATCATGTTAAACATATTTCCACATTACTCACATTGTAAGAGAAGAATCAGAACAAAAGGATAAAAACACACGAGAAAGAATAAATAAGAACAATAACAAAAAAGTAACAACAAAAGTGAAAACCTCAAAAAAGAAGAGAAAAAAAAGAAAAGTAGAAACATTATGGTCCAATCTGCATTCAGAATCCGTAGTTCTCTTTCTGAATGTCTAGAGCATTTTCCACCATAAGTCTTTTGGAATTGTCTTGAATCATTGTATTGCTGAGAAGAGTTAAGTATATCACAGTTGATCATCACACAATGTTGTTGATACTGTATATACAATGCTCTCCTGGTTCTGTTCATTTCACTCAGCATCAGTTCATGAAAGCCTTTTTAGATTTTTCTGAAATCTATCTGCTTATTTATTTTTTAAAATAATAAATATTTTTATTTATAGTTTGGGGTTCCAATTTTTATCCCTCTTTCCCTCCCTCCCCTGATGCCTCCCTGAGGCTGTAAATAATCATATATGGGTTATACATTTATGATTATATAAATCATTACCTTATTTGTCATTTTGTACAAGAAAACTTGATTAAAAGAAAAAAATGAAAGAAAGTGAAAAAAGCATGCTTCAGTCTGTGTTCAATCAATATCAGTTCTTTCTTTGGAGGTGGATAATATGTTTCATCAATAGTCCTTTGGGATTGTCTTGGATCATTGTATTATTGAGAATAGTCAAGTCATTCTCAGTTCTTCATCAAACAATATTGCTGTCTCTGTGTAAAATGTTCTCTTGTTTCTGCTCACTTCACAAAACATCATTTCACACATGTCTTTCCAGGTCTTTCTGAAGTCATCCTGCTTGTCATTTCTTATAGCACAATAATATTTTCCATGACCATCATATCCCACAGCTTGTTCAGCCTTTCCCCAATTGATAGGCATTCCTTTGATTTCCACTTCTTAACCACCACAAAAAGAGGTGGTATAAATGTTTTTTAAAAAAATAAAATTATTTCATTATTTTCCAGTTACATGCAGAAATAATTTTCAACCTTTGTTTATACAAGATTTCCATTTTCCGATCTTTCTCCCTCCTTCCCCTCCCTCCCCCTTCCCCCAGACAGCAGGCAATCTGATATTGGTTATATATACATAATAACATTAAACATATTTCTTCATTAGCCATGTTATATGAGAAGGATCAGAGCACAAAGGAAAAACCTCAAATCAGAAAACCAACAGCACCAAAAAGAAAAGACATAGTATGATCCGATCAGCATCCATATTCCACAGTTCCTTTTTTTTCCTGGATTTGGAAAGCCTTTTCCATCATGAGTCCTTTGGAACTTTCTTGTTCCTTTGGATTGGTGAGAAGAATCTAGTCTATCAGAGCTGATCAACACATAATGTTGATGATACTGTGTATAATGTTCTTCTGGTTCTGCTCATCTCACTCATCATCAGTTCATGCAAGTCCTTCCAGGTTTCTCTGAACTCCACCTGCTCATTGTTTCTTACAGCACAATAGAATTCCATTACATTCATGTACCACAACTTGTTCAGCCATTCCCCAATTGATGGACATCCCCTCAATTTAAATGTTTTTTTTTTAAATAGGTCTTTTTCTCTTTTGGGGGATGTCTTTGGGATATAAACCTAGTACTGGTATTGCTGGATCAAAGGGTATGCATAGTTCTATAGCCCTTTGGGCATAATTCCAAATTGCTCTCCAGAATTGTTGGATTTTTTACAACTCCACCAACAGTGGATTAGTGTCCCAGCTTTACCATATCCCCTCCAACTTTCAATAATTTCCATTTTTGTTATATTTGCCACTCTGATAGGTGATACCTCAGAGTTGTTTTATTTTGCCTTTCTCTGATCAATAATGATCTAGAGCATTTTCCCATATGATTATAGATAGCTTTGATTTCTTTATTTGAAAACTACTTGTTCATATCTTTTGACCATTTCTCAATAGGGGAATGACTTGTATTCTTACATATTTGATTCAGTTCTCTATATATTTTAGATATGAGACCTTTATCAGACACTGTCTTTAAAAATTGTTTCCCAGCTTTCTGTTTTCCTTCTAATCTTACTTGCATTGGTTTTATTTGTTTGTTTGTACAGAAACTTTTTAATTTAATGTAGTCAGAATGATCCAATCTGAATTTCATAATGTTCTCTCTCTCATCTTTGGTCATAAATTCTTCCTTTCTCTTTAGATCTGACAAGTAAACTATTGCTTCCTTTTCTAATTTGCCTATGTTATCACCCTTTGTGTCTATATTTTGTACCCATTTTGACTTTACTTTGGTTTAGAGTATAAGATGTTGGTCTATGCCTAATTTCTCCCATACTATTTTCCAGTTTTACCAGCAGTTTTTGTCAAATGCCAAGTTCTTATCCTGTAGGCTAGAGTCTTTGGGTTTATCAAATAGGAGATTGCTACATTCATTTACTGTTGTGTTTTGTGTGCCTAACTTATTCTACTGATCCACCTCTCTATTTCTTAGCCAGTATGAAATAGTTTTAATGATTGCTGCTTTATAATATAGTTTTAGATCTGGCACAGCTAGGCTACTTCCTTTGCATTTTTGTCATTAATTTCCTTGATATTCTTGACCTTTTGTTCTTCTATATGAATTTTGTTATTATTTTTTCTAGCTCTATGAAATCATTTTGTGGTAGTTTGATTGGCATGGCACTGAATAAGTAAATTGATTTAGGTAAAATTGTCATTTTTAGTGTATTAGCACAGGCTACCCATGAGCAATTTATATTTTTCCATTTGTTCAAATCTGATTTTATTTCTGTGAAAAGGGTTTTGTAATTGTGTTCATATAGCTCCTGGGTTTGCCTTGGCAGGTAGACTCCCAAGTATTTTATTTTGTTTACAGTTATTTTTTAATAAATAAAAGTATTTTATTATTTTCCAGTTACATATAAGGATAGTTTTCAACATTTGTTTTCATAGGATTTTTAGTTCCAAAATTTTCTCCCACCCTCACTTCCCTCTCCCCTCCCCAAGACAGAAAGCAATCTGATATAGGTTATATATGTGCAATCACATTAAACATATTTCTGTATTAGTCATCTTGAGAAAGAAGAATCAGAGCACAAGGGAAAAACCTCAAAAAAAAAAAAGAAAGAAAAAAAAAACAGCCCCAAAGCAGAAACAGTATGGTTCAATCTGTATTCATAATTGACAGGGTTTGTTGTTTGTTTGTTTTGGGTTTTTTTTTTTTTTTTTTTTTTTGCGAGGCAATGAAGGTTTAGTGACTTGCCCGAGGTCACACAGCTAGTAAGTGTCAAGTGTCTGAGGCTGGATTTGAACTCAGATCCTCCTGAATCCAGGGCCAGTGCTTTATCCACTGTGTCACCTAGCTGTCTCCCACAGTTATTTTTTTTCTGGATGTTGAGAAAACTATCATGAGTTCTTTGAAATTGTCTTGGATCATTGCACTGCTGAGAGGAGCCAAGTCTATCACCATTGTTCATCACACAATGTTGCTGTTACTGTGTACAATGTTCTCCTGTTTCTGCTCCTCTCAGTCAGCATCAGTTCATGTAAGTCCTTCCAGGTTTCTCTGAACTCCTCCTGCTCATGGTTTCTTATAGCACAACAATATTCTATTACATTTATATACCACAACTTGTTTAGCCATTCCCCAATTGATGGGCATTCCCTTGATTTCCAATTCCTTGCCACCACAAAGAAAGCTGCTATAAATATTTTTGTACATGCGGGTCATTTTCCCTCTTCTGTGATTTCTTTGGGATACAGACCTAGCAGTGGTACCACCGGGTCAAAGGGTATGAACAGTCCCATAGCCCTTTGGGCATAGTTCCAAATTGCTCTCTAGAATGGTTGGATCAGTTCACAGCTCCACCAACAATGCATTAGTGTTCCATTTCCCCCCACAACTTCTCCAACATTTATTATTTTCTGTTTTTGTCATGTTAGTCAATCTGGTAGGTGTGTGGTGGTACCTCAGAATTGTTTTAATTTGCATTTCTCTAGTCAATAGTGATTTAGAACATTTTTTTTTCATATGGCAATAGATAGCTTTGATTTCTTCACCTGAAAACTGCCTGATCATATCCTTTGACCATTTCTCAATTGGGTAATGACTTACATTCTTATAAATTTGACTTAGTTCCATATATATATATATATATATATATATATATATATATATATATATGAAATGAGGCCTCCATCAGAAATACTGGCTGTAAAAGTTGGTTCCCAGCTTTTTGCCTCCCTTCTAATTTTGGTTGCATTGCTTCTGTTGGTACAAAAACTTTTAAAATTTAATGTAATCAAAGTCTTCCATCTTACATTTCATAATTTGCTTTCTCTCTCTCCTGTTTAGACATAAATTGTTTTTCTCTTCATAGATCTGAGAGGTAAACTATACCTTACTCTCCTAATTTATCTATGGTATCACCGTTATGTCTAAATCTTGATCCCATTTTGACCCTATTTTTGTATAAGGTATAAGATGTTGGTCTATGCCTAGTTTCTGCCATACTATCTTCCAGTTTTCCCAGCAGTTTTTATCAAATACTGAGTTCCTATCCCAGAATCTGGAGTCTTTGGGTTTATCAAACAGTAGATTACTATAGTTATTTACTACTGTGTCTCCTGTGCCTAACCTATTCCGTTTATCCACCACTCCATTTCTTAGCTAGCATCAAATAGTTTTGATGACAGCTTCTTTATAGTATAGCTTCAAATTTGGTACAGCTTACCCACCTTCTTGTGCATTTTTTTCATTAGTTCTCTTGTTATTCTTGACTTTTTGTTCTTCCAGATGAATTTTGTTATTATTTTGTCTACCTCTATAAAATAATTTTTAGGTAGTCTGATTGGTATGGCACTGAATAAGTAAACTAAGTTAGGTAGAATTGTCATTTTTACCATATTAGCTCTGCCTATTCATGAGCAATTGATATTTTTCCAATTACAAAGATCTGATTTTATTTGTGTGAAAAGTGTTTTGTAATTATGTTCATAGAGTTCCTGTGTTTGTCTTGGCAGGTAGATTCCTAAGTATCTTATATTGTCTACAGTTATTTTAAATAGAATTTCTCTTTCTATCTCTTGCTGCTGGACTTTGTTGGTCATGTATAGAAATGCTGATGATTTGCATGGGTTAAGTTTTTTAGTTATTTCTTTAGGATTCTGTAAGTATACTGCGAGGGCCAAAATTTGATATACTGTTATTTGGGTGACTCGCCTTATTATTGGGGTCCCAGAAATATGAGGGACCTTTAAGGTTTAACCCTCCCCTCTGATCTGCCCTTTTTAGATATTTCTCCCAGGCCAGTAAGAAAGGAGCCTCTAAGCTTTAGTTCACAAAAGGATCAGATTTCATTACTTGGGAATTAAACAACAAAGGTGAAACTAATAAAAATCAAAGATAAGGAAATAGGAAAATAGAAATACAAATAGATATTCTTAACTCTAAGCTTAACCTATGCAACCCCAGACTGATTTCCAGTTAAGCTAGTTCAAAGGAATTTAGGGTTTTCTGTCATTAACTCACCACCCACTGAGACAGAGCAAATACACGCCACCACAAGGGAAGTCGCCAGACAGAGCACAAACATGCGCTGCCAGCTCAAGGACTGAGCAGGAAAGAACAAGAGCAAGCTCACTTACCGGACAGAAGTATCCCGCCTCCCATCCAGGAGCATTCAATCTTCCCTCCCCCAAAAGGGGAGGTCCTTCAAAAAGCTGCCTTCATAACCTCAGGGTGGGCCAGGTGTGGCCCCTCCCAAATGAGTTAGCTAAAAACGGGAATATTAATCTTTACCACAAATAATTTTTACCACATTCCCCCCCTTTGTTTCTTTGGAAAACCCATATGGGTTTGTTCGATGAAACAGCCAAAAGTACCATAATATAATACCCTACGCTAGCAAACAATATAGAAAAGGGAGAGAGAAAAGTTTTGTCCAGAGGGGTGGTCCCTCATGAACCGACACTTTGACATTAGTCTTAGAGAGGGAAGGCCTCTGCAGAGAGTACATGTTACAGATGGTATATATAATAACAGAAGGAAAAAACCAACAAAACAGAACTGTTCATTCAAAGTCTCTGAGCTCTTGTCTTCTTGGAGTGGTAAGATGTCACCAGGAGAAAACTGGACTCTGGTCTAGTCTCTGGTCTAGAAAGTTGGACTCACTTCTTTAGCTGTTGAACTGCTGGATTTTTACTAATCCTTAGCAGAGCATTGTCAATGATCAAATGAATACATTCCATTACATTCCGCTCCTTTATATAATACAGGGTTGAGGTAGTTATGCAATCTATAACATTTCTTACCATCATGTATCTGGATCAAAGCCAAATTTAGTAATGTATACATAACACCTGAAAATGTTATAGAAAGTTACAATAACACATCTCATAGTTCCCGAGACATCCAGTAATTGTGCTAGGCCACAGGTGGATGGATTCTGACCATGCAATCAGACTGAGTGAAAGAAAACAAAAACAAGTTAAGTTAAACTAGGCTATTTTAGGAGGGAGAGAGGAAGAAACTGGACTGTGTCCAGCAATTGGGGTCTACATAGTTGCTATCATAAGCAAACCATGGACTGAGTCAAAAACATAAGTTGCAAGTTCCTTAATTCTATCTATAGTCAAAGTTATCCAGCCTGGACATTGTGTCAGAAAATATTTGTGGATTTCTGGCAATGAATTAGAAACAAATGTATCTAGTACAATATAGGAATCTCTCAAATCTACTGGATCCAATCTGGTGTACTGTCTAGTGACCTCACAAAATCTATCATAAAATCTGTTTGGTCTTTTGTTAGTCTCCTGAGGTAGGCTTAAAAATTTCTGCCAGTTTTCGGGTTTTCTAGAGCAAGATTCCATTCCCTTCAGAAATGTTTCCCTAGCATCTTTTAATTCTTGGAATTGTTTGTTGTTATTATAATTCCAATTTGGGTCCCTGAGAGGCCATGTTATAACTGCCTGATCTTTTGCCACCAGGGCATTTCCTGCTAAGATAATATCTGTAATCTCACTTGGGGATAGTAAAGTTTCCATAAGGCAAGTAACATCAGCCCAAGTGGGTTCATATGCATCAAATATAGTCCTTAACTGTGAAATTACAGTGTTTGGATTTTTTTCAAAACTAGGGATGATTGATTTCCATGCACTCAAGTCACTTGGTCTAAAGGGATTATGTTTTCTAACTTGAATTGGTGCTCCTTTTTTGGTATGTTCTATAGCTTCCTGCAGGGGGAGCAGTTTCTGCTGATCTGATTCTAAACTTGGATCATCTCCAGCAGAGGGAGCTTTCTTGGAGTCTCTCTCGCCCGTGACACCTTCCACCACAGTATAACAATGATAATAGTGAAAATGAAATTTATAGTCATTTGAACTATGAATGTGGTATTAGAATTTATTTCAACTGCAGGTATGAAATTTCTACTAATATTAAACACGTGCTCAGTGGAGACAGTCACACCTATGCCATTACCAAAAACTTTTTGCTGTGTGAATGAGGAGGAAACCAATAACGTTATGAAGGAACCATTGAATAGGCTAATTCTCTAAGTCGGGACATTATGTTGTCCCAATACATCCCAATGAGAAAAATCAAAGGGAAAGCAAAATATTCAAGCATGTTGCCCTTTAAACTGGACCAGCTTTTCTCCTTAAAGCAAGGCTTTTAGAGGCTTAAAGCAAGAGACATTAGTCAAATGAGGGAAAGTCAATGGGGGAGGGTTAAAAGAGCATCCACCACAGTAGCTGGTTTGTGGCTAAGCTAGGGGTGGGTGGGAGTCTTCACCTCTTCAACCTAAGGTGGCCAATTGCTTTGACAGATAGTCTTATGTCACAGACTCAAGGCCCTTCAAGGTCCTGCATGCCCTCTTCCAGAATTGCTCCAATTGATTGATGCCTTTCTTGGACCAGGATGCCCAGTACTGAGCACAGAGTACTCCAGATGGGTTGTGGCTACTGACAAGGACAGAGAGACTATCACCTCCTTATTCCTGGAAGGTGTAAACCACTTCCTTCGGCCAAATTTAGGATTTTTCTGTTTATCAAGCAATAAGGTTTTATAAATTACTGTGCTCATTTGCTTCTGCATATTGTGGACCTGATCTGTTCCACTGATCAACTTCTTGATTTCTTATGCAGTACCAAGATGTTTTGATGATTTCGGCTGTGTAGTATAGTTCGTGATCTGGTCTCTCTTCCTTCTCATTTTTTGTTTCACTGATTCCCTTGATATTATTGATGTTTTATTCCTCCAGATGAATTTTGTTTTGATTCTTTCTCACTCAATAAAATAATTCTTTGGTGATTTGATTGGCACAGCACTAAATAATTAAAGTAATTTAGGTTATATTGTAATTTTTATCACATTGGCTTATCCCTGAGCAATTAATAATTCTCCAGATATTTAGATTTTTCTTTGTGTGAAGATCATTTTGTAACTGTGTTCAGATGCAGTCACTTCCTATTGCCTTCAGAAACAAATACAGAATGCTCTGTTTGGCATTCAGAGCCTTTCATAAACAAGCACCTCCTACCTTTCCAGTCTTCTTACAACTCTTTCCCTAATATATACTCTTTGATCTAGAGACACTTGCTCTTTGACTGTTCCACAAACAAAACAATCCATCTGTTGATTTTGTGCATTTTCTTCTGTATCCCCCAGACTTGGCTATCTCTTTTATCTTTACTTGGCATAGTGGCTTCCCTGGTTTCCTGTAAATCCCAATTAAAATCTCATCTTCAGGAACCCTTCCCCAACCCTCTTTTAAAAATATAAATTTCATTTTCCATTTATGTAATAAAACAAGCATTTCAATAACATAGTATAATAAAAAAGACGGTTGCCCACGAAATTGCAAATCTGTTATGTACAACTTGCTATTTCTCTTGAATATATAATAAAGTTATCATTTGAATTTTTTTCTCTTTTCTTTCTGCCCCAAGTGGCTACCATTAGACACAAATGCGTGTGTGTATGTATATGTGTGTGTGTGTGTGTGTGTGTGTGTGTGTGTGTGTGTGTGTAAAATCATTCTATAGATACTTCTATTTATCAGTTCTTTCTCCTGATGCAGAGGGCATCTTCCTTCATATGTCCTTTGTATCTAATTTGGGTATTTATAATAGTCAAAATTACTTAGTCGCCCAGAATTGATCTTAAAATAATATTGCTCTTACTGTGTACAACATTCACTTGGTTCTGCTCATTTTGCTCTTCATTATATCTTCCCCACTCCCTCTTTATTCTGGTAACATCCTTCTTATTTCTTGTATGTAGCTTGTTTGTACATATTTGCTTTCATGTTTTCTCTCCTCTTAGATTGTGAGCTCCTTGTAGCCAGTGACTGTCTTCTGCTTCTTTTTGTACTTCTAGTATTTAGCACAGTTGTCTGGAACACAGTAGGTGCTGAACAAATACTTATTGACTTATGACTGAAAAGAAAATGTTCAAATTTTCAAAAAATGGAAAAGAAAAAACAGCATTTGCATAAACATTGAAGAACAGAACACAAAACTGAATCTCTATTATGTACAAAACTTGCTTTTCCATCTAAGTATTTAATGCATTCAACATGCAACTTTCAAGGGTGTCCTGCTTGTCTGTGATTCCTTCTGGCTTTTTTTCATTCTTTTCAAATTTGGGGGGGGGGGTAAGGAATAATTTAGAAACTTTATTCCTAAGCTTTCTGTACCTTACTGACCCTTTCCCCTCCACAAGAGATTCTCCCATTGGCCATGTCCAAATATATGTCTTATTGTGTTACCTCTCCATCAGGAGGTGCTTCATCATCAATCCTCTAGAATAATGTTTGGTCATTACCTGATCATAATATTTTAAGTCTTTCAAAGTTGTTTGTGCCTAAAATTTTGTTATTGTAAAAATTGTTTTCCTGTTTCTACTTCACTTCATTGTGCATCAGTTCACAAAGTTCTGCCAGACCTTTCTTTGAAATTGTGCCTTTTATCATTTCTTAAAGGTGAAATAATATTACACGAAATTTGGATACCAAAATTTCTTTAGCTATTCCCATTTTGCCAGGCACCTGCTTCATTTTTTCCATATAAATATTTTATTATTTTCTAGTTTCATTTAGAGAGTTTTAAACATTTGTTTTTATAAGATTTCTAGTTTCAAATTTTTCTCCCTCCCCCCTCCCCAAGAGAACAAGTAATCTGATATAGGTTATATATGTAAAATCATATTAAACCTATTTCTGCATTGGTCATGTTATAAGAGAAGAATCAGAGCACAATGGAAAAACCTCAAAAAAGAAAAACAACAAAAAAAACAATAGAAATAGTATGGTGCGATCTGCATCTAGATTCCACAGTTGGTTTTTTGTTGTTGTTGTTTTTTACTGGATTTGGAGAGCATTTTCCATCATGAGTCCTTTGGATCTATCTTGCACCATTGTATTGCTGAGAAGAATCAAGTCTATCACAGTTGATCAACACATAATGTTGTTGATACTGTGTACAATGTTCTCCTGGTTCTGCTCATCTCATTCATCATCAATCCATGCAAGTCCTTCTAGGTTTCTCTGAAATTCACCTGCTCATCGTTTCTTACAGCACAATAGTATTCCATTACATTCATATACCACAACTTGTTCAGCCATTCCCCAAATGATGGGCAACCCCTCAATCTCCAATTCCTTGCCACCACAAAAAGAGCAGCTACAAATATTTTTGTACATGTGGGTCCTTTCCCCCTTTTTAATGATCTCTTTCTGAAAAAGACCTAATAGTGGTATTGCTGGGTCAAAGTGTATGCACAGCTTTATAGCTCTTTGGGCATAGTTCACCTGCTTCATTTTTAATTCTTTTCCACCATAAATAGAGCTGTTAGAAATATTTTTTAACACATATGGGTTCTTTTGCATTGCCTTTTATTTCTCTGGTGTATAGGCCTCATAGTGATATTGATGAGTCAAAGGATATTCACAGAATAGTGGCATTGGGGGCATAATTATAATCTGCTTCCTTGAATTGCTAGACTAGTTCCCAGCTCAAAGAGTGCATTAATGTGCCTCTTTTCTCACAGCCTCTTCAACACTTGGCATTTTGCCTCTTTCTCATCTTTACAAACCTGATCGGGGTCACACAGAATCTCAGAGTTGCTTTAAATCACATTTTTCTAATTATGAGGGATTTGGGGTATTTTATTTTATATGTGGGCCCCTGAGAACTTCAGTGAATAAGACAATATATGTGGAGTCAGGAAGACTTGAGTTCAAATGCTGACTTCAAATTTCTGATTCGAGGTGTGTGACCCTGGACACAGAATTGTTATGAGAATAAAATGGGGTAATATTTGTAAAGCAGTCCTTTGTGAACTTTAAAGGTAGACAGAAACATTACCTTTATTGTCATCATTATTATTAATAGATTATTGGATGTTTTTCCTTTGAAAGCTGACTATTCCTATCTTTAGACATTTATCAACTGGGGAATGAGCCACCTAGATTTCTTCTTTCTTCTTCCCAGGTCATTTTGTTACAAGTACAATTCTCATTTGTGCTTAATGGAGAAACTCTCTGGTTTTACATAGTGAATTCCACCTGATTTTATGTCAAATGCAAAGTTTTAATGATCTCTCTCTTCAAGTTGATTTTTAATAACTCATTTATATTCAATTCAGTTCAACTCAAGAAACTCTTATTAAGCCCTTACTGGACCAGGCACCATTCTGGGTGATGAGGAAACAGAGAAAACCCAAAGAAACAAAAACCCCAATCCTTGTCTCTTTATAATTACATTCTATAGGGTGAATGGCAGGTATAGAAAATATAGAGGAATAAATGTATAAGAAAATTTGAGGAAGGAAAGATCACTGATAACTAAGAGAATGAGGAATGTTTTTCCACTGGTGTTAGTATCTAAGCATTGTCAGAGGGAAAGGTAAGTTGCGAAAACAATCCAGGCATGTGGGCACAGTCTGGGCAAAGGCATGGAAGTTTGAAGTTAAAAGACAAGTTTGTCTAGAAGAGAGGGGTGAGAAGGGGAATCATGAGAACTAACTTTGGTTGGAGCCAATTTGGGGAGACCTTGAAATGCCTGGCAGAAGAGTTTGTCTGATACTAGAGGTAAGAGGAAACACTGGAGAATTTTGAGGAGGCCAAGAAGGGAAAATTAGAAATCACTTTTGAGCCCCCTTTCTAGCCTGGAGGTCTTAAAACAATGGAAGCTAAATTATTTTGGAAATCCTGGTTCAGCTCAAGGAGGAGCCTCTTGGGGCAGGGACTATCAAAGGGTATGTCTTCGAGCCATTGACTTTGGCTTGTGGACCCTCCTGGGAGTGAGGGTAGCATCAAGTAAATGGGCACAGTTTCTCTGTGGCACATTGTCTGGGAAGCTTTATTTTGAGGACATTTTGTCTGGGTTTGTGTTGTCTTCCCAGACAGGATGTGACCTTCTTGAGAGCAAAGCTTGCTTTTTTTTGCCTTTGTATCTCCAGTTCCTAGAACTTGGTGACTATTTAATTAATACTTCTTGATTGATTCACACAAATGAAACCTCCTGGAAGCCTGGAGTCCAAGCAGGACCAATGGTGTTGTAAAGGCTGGCTGTATTGCCTCCAGACCATGGGAAGAGAAAACCCCAGGTTAGACTACAGTCGTCTTCTTCTCAGTCAGACTCCTGCAGCAATCCTAAAACTGGCTTATTTTCACCAGAGTGTCATCCAGATCTCCTGGTTTTACTTCTTCTCTTGAATGTCTTCCCATGAATGAATGGAAAGAAAAAAAAGGAAAGAAAATGTGAGTGCATGTAATGGAGGGAAGGGAAGAAGATAAGACATTTATGAAGCACCCACTGTGTGCCAGGCACCACCATAAGTGCTTTTCCAAACATTACCCAATGTGATTGAGAGGGAGGAAACTTACCTGAGGCCAGGAGAATCTTGATGAATATTTGGTGGCTATTAATGCCCTTTATTTGGTACAGAATCCATGTCTTTGGGCACTACCTGGGGATAATGACTTTATTTTTGTTTTGTTTTTTAATTTTTTCAGCTTGCAATTAAATCTAATCCAACAAGCATTTATTAGTTATGTGGTATGTGCTTGTGACAGAGAATACAAAAAGAATAGTGTATGGTAGAAGAGTCCTGCCTCTGGCTCTTTTTACCTTTGTGACTGTAGCCAACTAGCTCTCTTTGGTTATACATAAAATGAGGGGATTAGACTCTCTGAGGTCCCATCCTCCTCCAACTCTCTGATTACAGGAAACATTCTGAAACCCTGAGAAACTTGATTTCCACTGGACAAGTACTTCCTTCTGTGGCCCAATGAAGAAATGACCTAGGTTTGAAGTGGAGGACCTGGGCTTAGATCTCAAGTCTGCTACTTAAAATCACTATGACTTTACAAGACCCCTCGGGCCTTCTTCATCAACAACAAAATGAGGGGATTGGACTTGGTGACCTCTAAGGTGGGATACCTTAATATCAGGAAACATTGAAGTACCCTCTCCCCCTTTTTAAGTGACTTTCCTAAGATGCCACGGATAGTCCTCACCTGCATTCTATATCTTCGATGGTGTCAGGCATTGGTTTGTTCTGGGTTTCTGGGAGGAAGAGGAAGACCATAAAGCTTGCAATGACTGCCATGATTGCAAAGATGATCTGGGGCATGGCTGGAAGGTAGTGCCTCAGTATATTCACAAATGGGGCCAGCATCACCCCAATCCGATCTATTGTGAGAATGATCCCACTGCACGTGGTCCTGTCAGGGCAAAGGAGATTGGATTATCTAAGATTAAACACCTGTTAAATACCCCCTTCCTCTGGCCCCCTGTTAGTAGAGTCTGTAGTGTGTATTTATGGAGTGCTGAAATCCTCAAGGGCTCCTGGAATTTATAGATTTGAAGAGAAAGAAACTATTCCTCATTCCCCAAATGATCTTCTGAACAAGTAAGCAGATATGTTCATTTGAACTTGCTGCATTGGCTTTATTTTTCCCATTTCTCCTTCATATCTACAGCTGGATGCATAAAAAATCAACCTCCTTCATCTCCAGTAAGGATGGAACTCCTCCATTGGTGGCTCCTGGCAAGAATGGAACCCTCTCATATATCTCTGCCCCTAGCAGAGTGTAAGCTCCTGCATGGTTAGGGTTTGTTGACTGGAAAATTGAGGAAAACTATGCACAATGAAGACTAGACTCTTAAATGGAAGGAAGAACACAAAGAAGAGTTAGTAGAAGATAGCCCCTCCCCCCAGCTCTTCTGCAGATTTGAATGGTCCACAAGCATGAAAGACTGTAGACATTTTCAGACTTTTTCAAAGCTCTGATCAGTTTTACAGATTTTTCTCTTCTTTTTCTTTTAAAAAGTCTGGGATGGTTTTCTAGGAGGCGGAGAGGGAGAAGAATAAGGGGAGAAATTTAGGGGATGTAAAAACAAAACACATCACTATATTTTTTTAAAAAAAGGATTAACCTTATCTTTATTTTCAGAGATCATAATGAAATCCTTTTTGTTTTCCATCCTTCCCTTTTCTCTTCATTCCTATTGCCCTCATTCTATCCTTGTCTCTTTCCCTTTCTTTCCTTCCTCATTCCTTCCTTTTTCTATAGGTAGCCTAATATAGAGGATAGATTATAGACCCTAGAGTGAAAAAGATGGGTTTGAATATATGAACAATGACATGGACTTCTTTAGAATTGCAGAATTTGAGAGTTGTACATGACCTCAATGCCCATCTAATGCATGAAGGAATCCCCATATAATACACCCAACAATTGGCTGTCCAGCATATGTCTGAAGGCCTCTAAGGAGGAAGAATTCATTACCTCTTGAGCATCTCATCACCAGCCCACTTGGGGCTAACCATAATTGTTGGGAAGCTTTTCCTGACATCAAGGCTAAATGTGCCTGTGAACATCCACCATGACTTCTGGTTCTGCTTTTGGTTAATACAAAAGACAACAAAGCTACTCTCTCCACCACAAGACAACCCTTCAGATACCAAAAGACAGGACTTTTGTCCCCCCTGTATCCGGTTTTCTTAAAACTAAACATGTCAAGTGCCTTCAATTGTTCCTGTTGAGTCATAAGCCCATGGCCTGTCAACATCCTGGTTTTCCTCTTCTGGACACCTGTCAGGTCATTGACATCTTTGGGGCCCAGATAATGTGTGCTAAGGGTACATATGTCGAGTTGGTCTTTTTTGGTTTACATCTATCTGTATTCACTTTCATCTCCTCAGCCCAATACTCTTGCCTGTCAAAGTCCTTTTGCACCCTGACTCTCGCATCCAGTGTGTTAGGGATCCCTCTTAATTTTGGATCATTGGCAGATTTGATTAACATGCCATCTATGCATTCACCAAAGTAACTGACATCAAGGGTAAAGAGAATAATGGGCCAAGCACAGATCCCTGGGGCCCTCCAGTAGAGACTTCCTGCCACATTGACAATGAACAATTAACAACGACCCTTGGACTCTGTCCATGAGAACTGTTCTGAATAGCTTATGTATCCTCATAATCCATGTCTCTCCATCTTTCCCCAAGAAGAGCATGAGATATTTAATCAAGAGCTTAAAATGGAAGTACACTCTATCCACAGCATTTCCGTCATCTATTTCAGTAATCCTGTCCAAAGGGAAAACATGTGACATTAGTTTGGCATGACTTGTTCTTCATGACGCTACCTTGATGACTCTTCATAATCAATGTTTCCCTTTCTAGGTATCCATAAACCATCTCTTATTGGTTCATTTCAGAATTTTCCAGGAATCCATGTCAAGCTCATTGACCTAGAGTTTGTAGGCTCAGTTTCCTTCCATCTCTTGAAAATTCAAACATTTGTCCTTTTCTAATCTTGTGGCACATTTCCTGTTCTCTGTGATCATCAATTATCTCCAAGTAAGTTCAGCCTTCAATGCATCACTCTGTAATCACTACTTGTTCTTTCAGGACCCAAGGATATAGTTCATCTGGTCCATCAATTGAATTCATCAAGGGCATCTAAGGTGCTGTCTTGTTGCCCCATACTTTTCTTGGGAACAGTCAATGGCATGCTGGCAACTGTTTAGCAAAAACCTTTCCCAAAAAGAATCAATCCCTCTTGGGAGTCTTTTGCCTACACACCAACTCCTGGATCAATGGCTATTCAAAGAGAACCATAAGGAGTCATTTGGATGCAGTCACAGAATACTTGCCCATGCTCCAACATTTACATTTGGGGTTGTATCAGACTGAAGGCACTGTGTATGCTCATAATGTTAGGGTTCCTATTGGCCAGTTCCTGTTTATCATCTCTTCTTTCACGTGATAATGGTAATAATAACTAGGCTTTAAAGTTCACACAGTGATTTACATATGGTATCTCATTTGATGTTCCTAACAACTTTGGAAGATAGGTGCTGTTATTATACCAGTTTTATAGAGGATAAACTTGTGGGAAAGACAGGTTAAGTGATTTTCCCAGGGTCACACAGCTAGTCCATATCTGAGACTAGATTTGAACTCAGATTTTCCAGACTCTAGGTCCAGCACTTTATCTGTTGAGCAATCAACGTCCCCTTAATGACATGTCTGAACCTTTGTGAAACTTTAAAAGTGCTGAATGAAAACTAGCTACTGTTATTGCAGGACACTGGCTTGTCTTCATACACATATTTCAAGTCTGTGTTCAAAGCAGGGACGAGGTAAGAAAGAGATCACATGGCCTGTTGCCCACAGGCTTATTGTTATTGCCCATCCGTTCTGCTAGTTCATACTGTATAGCTGAAGTTGTTGTTGTTTTAGGTTGGCTAGTTAGTTTGGCTCTAGAGAAACTTCTAGAGTCTTGATTCTGCTAAGGGACTATGGGGTGGGGGTGGGGGTAGGATGTAGCTAGATGTAGCTAGAGTCTTGTTCTAGAGAAACAACTCCATGTGACTTCATCTCAAATTCTTTTCTGAGAACTCACTGTGACATGGAAGGAACTCTGGGTCTTCAAAGATCACATGAGATAGAAGCCATGGTGGCCTCTACCAAATGAAAGATTTCCTTCTGGGACCAGGGGTGATCCCTACGTTTCTTGCCTGAGAACCAGTTTAGATGGTTTCAGGTCACCTATCAATTTGGTTTCAAGGGAGATGGAAGTTTTTATCTAGAGCCAAAGGAAGGTCTGTGATAATGATCTTGTAAGGCGGAGTGGCACTGATATTGGTGTGGGGGAAAGGGAGGGATCAGGATCTCTGGACCTTGAAGATTAGAACCTGGTTTTGCAATAGAGAGCCCTAGCCACAGACAATAACCCAGGCATGTCTCCTGGAGGATCTGTTCTATTGAGTCTCTCCTCATCACCCCCCCCCTTCCCTAAGAAATGGCAATAGCTGCTTCTTTATCCCCAAATTCTCTTTCTTACCTGACTACTGTGGGTAGGAGCTCATTTAAATAGACATTATTACAGGAAATGCAGACTACAATACAGCAGATTCCTATTATTGCCAAAACCATGCACAAAATTCCTATAAAAAGAGCAGGACCAAAAAATCTCAATAAACTCCAGAGTTCAACACATCTTGGAGGCATTAATTTATTCGTTCATTTATTTTTCTCTATCAATTCATATATTCATCCATATAATAACCCCTCAATTTATTCCTCTCTTCATTCCTTCCCTTTATCTATCTACCCACACAACCACTTATCCTAATAATATTTTTTAGAGGCAGCTAAGTGCTATAGGGATAGAGTGTTGGACTTAGAGTCCGGAAGATCTGAGTTCAAAGCCTGCCTTAAAACTTACCAGCTGGGTGACTCCAGACAAGTCATTTAACTTCTCTTGGCCTAGTTTCCTCATCTTAAAATGGAGGTCTTGGCATCCCAGGGTTGTTATGAGGAACAAATGACATAATACATGAAAAATAATTTACAAACCTTAAAGTGCTCTCTAAATGGTAACTATTATTTGTGTATTTAGTCTAGCAAACAAAAATACTCATTATGTCTTTACTGTGTGGAAGGCTTTGTGCTGAGGAGGTAATGCTAAGATAAATTCAACAATCCCTTCCTTTAGGAACTCAGTAGAGCTGAATTCAAGCCAAACTCCAGCCATTTATTCATCATTTTTTCCATTTGCTTATTCATGCTATCCATCAATCTCTTTGTCTCTTTATCTCTCTACCTATTTACCCATCTATCCATCCACCTATCCATCCATCTATTCATCCATCCATCTGTACATCTGTCCCTTTGTCCATCTGTCTATCCACCCATCTGTCTATCCACTCATCCCTCTATTGATCTATCTATCCATTTATATCCTTCTATGTATCATCCCTCTCTTTTTCCTCATCTATCTTGGCCTGGGTTTGAATTCTGGTTCTGCTATTTATTATCTCTGCAGCTATGGGCAAGTTGGTTCTCCTCTTTGAACCTATTCCCTTTTTTTCAAATGAGAAAGTTGGGGAGGGTCCTTGGCACAATGGAAGGAGTGATGCCTTTGAAGTCAGAGGAACTGAGTTCAAATTCCACATCTGAGGTTCACTCCCCGTGTGACTTTGAACAAGTCATTTTAATTCCCTGGGCCTCAATTTCCTCATGTGTAAAGATGGGATTTGGATTAGATTGTCTCTGAGGTCCATTCCAGCTCTTGCTTTATGACCCTATGACTCAGGGGTCTCAAACTTCTAGTCTTAATTTTCACTGGGGAGAGACTCAACCTATGATCTCATCCTTACCTAAATATATAGGAAACACCCAGGTAATGAAATCCACTCTAATAACTCATATTGGTCTTTCCTCTGAAATCTATAGTCTATGAGTTGCCTAGTGGACTGAGGAGTGAAATGACTTGCCCAAGGTCACACAGACAGTATGCATGAGAAGAAAGTTGAACTCAGCCAGTCAATGAGCCTTCATTAAGCACTCACTACATGTCAGGCACTGTGCTAAGTGCTGGGGATACAAAGAAAGGTGAAAACATGATCCTTGCCCATAAAGAGCTCACATTCTAATGAGGGAGACAACATGCAAGAGATAGACAGTGGGAATAATAGGTACATCCTGGCTTTGAACCCACATCTCCATCTCCTTTGCCTCCAGGCTCCTAACATTCAAGGAGCCCCTAATGACCATTCATTCCTGACCCCAAGAGATTCTTGCTCTAAGTTTTAGGGTAGAATGAAGGGAACCAGAGGGACCCCCTCATCCCCCCCCATAGTCCCTTGGCAGAATCAAGACCCCAATTACCACTTTAATCTAAGTGTTCCTATGTTCCCAAGTTGGAGGTAGAGGGGGAGGTCTGAGCAGCTCAGGAAGGCCACATCCAAGCCAGCCTTAATGATGGGCAAGGAGCTTCTCCTCAAAGATGAAAATGATGATTATGAGGATAGTAATGCTAAAGCTGATATTTATATAGAGTCTACCATGTCAAACACTGGGCTAAACACATTACAAATATTATCTGACAAAAACCATTGAGATAGGTGCTGTTATTATCCCTATTATATAGATCTGGAAATGGAGGCAGCCAGAGGTTATGAATTGCCCAGGGTTACCCAGCTGAAACATATCTAAGGCTGGACTTGAACTCAATTCATCCTGGCTCCACAACCAGTACTCTATCTATTGGCTACCTAGATGCCTCTGATCCTATATTATTCTTCCCTCCCTTTTTCTATTTCCCCAAAGACTACTCTTTTACCTTGAGGCAGAAATGCACTGGAAAGTATGAAGAGTCCAGCAAGGAGGAAGAAAGCCACCACTATTGTTCGACGACCAAGGTGGTTCATGATGATCAAGGCCCCAAACCTGCTGAGGAAGCTGGAAGCTCCCAAAAGAACCTGGAGCATTTGAATATTGCGCCCCAAGTTCTGAAGATCCAGAGAGAGTCCATAGAAAAGCATCCCTGTTGTGAAACTGCAGCAGACAGTGGGGAAGGGGAGAGAATCCATTACACATGGAGCCCAGAGTTCACCCTTAAATGCAGTTTGGTTCAACAAGCCTTTATGAAAGACCTGTTGGGTGTCAGGGTCTGTACTAGGCGCTAGGTACACAAACCCCTCAAGGAGTTGATATTCTGCTGGGGGTGGCAATGATCCATGAAGGCAGTTAAGTGAGTGCCAGATACATTCAGGAGGGCAAGGGGATCACTAACTAGGGTGAACAGAACAGGCTAATTATCAATAGGGGAATGGCTGCTATTCTTATAAATTTGATTAAGTTCTCCATATCCTTGAGAAATGAAGTCTTTATCAGAGATGCTTACTATAAATTCTCTCCCCCCACCTCCAGTTTTCTGCTTTCATAATACTTTTGATTGCATTGGGTTTGTTTGTGTAAAACCTTCTTAATTTTAATGTAATCAAAATTATCCATTTGACATTTTGTGATGTTCTCTATATCTTGTTTGGTCTGAAATGCTTCCCTTATCCTTTGATCTGACAGGAAACCGATGCCATGCTCTCCTAATTTGCTTATGACCCTGCCCTTTAGGAGTAGATCACACACCCATTTGGATCTTATCTTGGTATAATGTGAGATTTTCATCTATGCCTAGTCTCTGCCATAATATTTTCCAGTTTTCCCAACAGTTTTTGTCAAATAATGAGCCTTTTGTCCTAAAAGCTTTGATCTTTGGGTTTGTCAAACATTACATTATTATGGTCATTTACTACAATGTAATGCGTTCTTAATATGTGTATCTACTGATCCACCGTTTGATTTCTTAGTCAGTACCAGATTGTTTTGATGATTACCACTTTAAAATACAGTTTGAGGTTTGGTATGGCCAGGCCACCTTTCTTCATATTTTATCATTAATTCCCTTGATATTCTTGGCCTTTTGTTCTTCTAGATGAATTGGGATATTATTTTTTCTAGCTCTATAAAATGATTTTTTGGGTAATTCTTTGGTATAGCACTAGATAAGTAAGTTAATTTAGGTGAAATGGTCATTTTCATTATATTTGCTTAGTCTAACCATGAGAAATTAATACTTTTCTAATTGTTTAGATCTGACTTTATTTCTGTGAGAAGTATTTTGTAATTGTGTCCACATATTTCCTGACTTTGTCCTTGCAAGTAGTCTCAAAAGTATTTTATATTGCTCACAGTTATCTTAAGTGGACTATCTCTTTCTCTCTCTTGCTGCTGAACTTTTTTGATATTATATAGAAATGCTGATGATTTATGTGGGTTTATTTTCTATCTTGCAACTTTCCTAAAGTTGTTAATTATCTTGATTGGCTTTTGATTTTCTATATATACAATTATTATCTGCAAATCATTATCATAAAAAGCTAACATTTACATAGTGCTTTTTTGTGTGGGGGGCAATGAGGGTTAAGTGTCTTGCCCAGGGTCACATAGCTAGTAAGTGTCAAGTGTCTGAGGCTGGATTTTGTGTCAAGATAATGGAATGTGGTAGATGAGGAGATTTACCAGATACTCAGGGGCCCACTGAAGATTGATCTAAACTGATTGAATTGGGGGAGAGCAACTGACTGCTGACTGGCTTACTTCCAGTTAACTAGATTGTAAGCACATCAGGCTGGTATTTAAGAGGGTATTGTTCTCAGAAGCTAAAAACTTTGAACTTTACATCAAGACCATCTTTGGGTCTAGTGAACCAATGAATTTGAATGCCACTAGCCAATCAGCTTGAAGAAGCACCCATTTCTGGAAGGGGAACATGAAGGAGGAAGCAGACTCTAGCGAGAGAGTTCTTGCTCTTTTGGTGGAGACATCGGCTTGGTGGCAGAGGACTTCAGAAGTGGGAGGTTTAGGAAGGCAAGAATTTCCAGGCTATAAGAAATCTGTTCTCAATCTTTCTCTTTCTTTTGCTATCTTTCAATAAACTATTTTTTTGTTTGTTTGTTTTTTGGGGAGGCAATTGGGGTTAAGTGACTTGCCTAGGGTCACACAGCTAGTGTCAAGGGTCTGAGGCCGGATTTGAACTCAGGTCCTCCTGAATCCAGGGCCAGAGCTCTATCCACTGTGCCACCTAGCTGCCCCTCAATAAACTCTTAAAAAATCTAAACTCGTTTATCAGTTATTTTAGTCAGTTTCCCCCAAAAACTGGGGAGACAGATTAGAACCCACATTTAGCATTTTAAATTACACAATTTGAACTCAGGTCCTCCTGAACCCAGGGCCAGTGCTTTATCCACTGTGCCAACTAGCTGCCCCCTGTTGTTGTATTTTTTGCAGGGCAATGAGGGTTAAGTGACTTGCCCAGGGTCACACAGCTAGTTGTGTCAAGTGTCTGAGACTGGATTTGAACTCAGGTACTCCTTGACTCTAGGGCCAGTGCTCTATCCACTGTGCAACCTAGCTGCCTTCATATGGGACAAGCTCTATAGCATGAATCTGAGTTTTTCTTTTTAAGTGGTAAGAAAGGTGCCTTCAGAATGATACATGATTACACCTGGCATGTAGGGAGAGTGAGGGATAAACATCTTGGCTACTCAAGTTCTGCACTGATACTTAGGAAATGTGAAGAACCCTAGAGGACAATTGACAACTGGGTGGCACAATGGGTAGAGAGCAAGATCTGTAGTCAGGAAGCCCTGAGCTCAAATCCAGCCTCAAATACTCTAGTTGTGACTCTGTGCAAGTCACTTATCTTCAGTCTGCCTCAGTTTCCTATCCTATAAAATGGGATATCATAGTACCTATCTCAAAGGGTTGTTATGAAGAGCAAATGGGAAAATATTAGTCAAGGGCTTTGAAAAACTTAAGACATCATGTAAGTGCTAGGTAACATCATCAGCTTTATCACATTACCACATTGGATAGATCCTTCAAGAAAGATTTATGGATTGACATGGGTAAAGAAATACACAGAAAGAGAAAGGAGGTGACCATGGCTTTCACCATCCATCGGTGGAGGGAGAATGCATGTCCCTGAGGTGTTGGCTCCATGGAAGCATAATGATCATTGTCAGATTCCTAGAGATAGATTTCCATGATCACTTAAGAAAGTGCTGGGGGCTCTTCTTGGCCTGGGTTTTCTCCTCTGAAATAGGCCTAGGATGAGTGCCCAGAGGGGAGCCAGGATGCTGAAGGACATCGTGCTCTTGGCACTTGAAGATAGCCTGAAGGCAGTGGGGATGGTTCATTTGGAGAAGAGAAGCCTTGGGGAGGGGGGACATGAGCGCTGCCTTCAGGGAACTGAAGGGCTGACACATGGAAGATAGAGAGCATTTGCTCTGCATGGAGCCATTGATGGAGGTTGCAGAGAGGCAGATTGAGACTCTATGTAAGGGAAAACCTCCTAATACTTAGAGCCGTCTGAAGGTAGGATGAGGTTTTTAGGAAGAAGCTGGATAAGTGTTAGAGGGGCTAAGGTGAGGAATATGGTGAGTGAATTCCTTAAATTCAGGTTGAATTGGATGACCTCCAAAGACTTTTACAACTCTTTGTTGTTTGTTGTCTTGTTTCAGTTGTATCTGATTCTTCATCATGCTATTGGGAGTTTTCTTAGTGAAGACACCAGAGTGGTTTGCCATTTCATTCTCCAACTACAGCAAAATGACTTGCCCAGGGTCACAGAGTCCGTAAGTATCTGAAGCCATGTTTGAACTCAAGATGAGTCTTTCTGATTCCAGGGCTGGTGCTCTATCTACTGTGTCACCAAAACCCAAGATTCTACAATTCTGTGAATCACAGATAAAAGATTAGCGCTCAGCCTCTCCTTTTCTACTGCCTAGTGACTGTATCTACCTGAGTGATTTTTTGGGGGGTAGTGGAGACTTTCACATTCCTTATACATTATAGGGAACCTACCGTGAAAAGGACAAACAGAGGATTCTTGTACGCAGGTTGGGAAAGCAAACCAAATCCAATATTGTGTAATGGGTCTGTGCTGCAGCCAACTCTTTCTCCATGGTGGATCTCACAGCCTTTTGGGAGAAAAACCAAAGATAGAGTCAATCAGGTTAGAGAACGGACAAATAGAAGGAAGGAGCAGGAAGGACTGGGTTGGTAAGAGAGTCTAGGAAGGTACTGGGACCAAATGAGAGCTCATTGGCTTTAACACCAAAGCCTCATTAAGTCTTTCCTTACCCCAGTGACAAGCTCTATAACATGCCCAGTGGAGCCATGCCTGTGTACACAGGACCAGAGGAGTACCATTGAGAACCCTCAGGTCATGTAAGATCATCAGAGACACCAGGCTGTCCCCAAGTCTATCATTACAGCATGAGGGATGCACACTTTGGCCCCATATATCCTCTGTGGGTGCTACTCCATGAAAATACTGACATCCAGCTTAGAAATAAATGTAGCTCTCCTTGGAACATCAGTGTGTTTTAAGAAAACGCTAATGGAAATGCATCATCGGCACTATCTGAGTGAGATGGCTAAATGTTTTTCAGAACTTAACCACTTCTAACATATAGGATCATATAAACTAAAAATCAATAGAAAGGAAAAATATCAGTTTTATCACTGGCCTGGAGTCAGAAAATCTGGGTTCAAATCTTGCCATCGATACTCCCTGTGTTCCCTAACCAAGTCCCCTATTCTCCCTGTGCCTGAATTTTCTAATTTGTAAAATGAGGAAGTTGAAAACATCTGAAGTCCCTTTGAGCTTCAATTCTATGATGATATCATCCATGCATATGTCCTAATCACACATATTCCATATGCATGTGCCTCTCCATGCACATGGAGTATACCCAAATGCATGCTGACTCTGGAGTCAGAATATTTGGGTTCAGATCTCCCCTTTATACTGGTGTGAATTTGTGCAAAGCATTTAAAGCATCTTTGGACTTCATTTTCCTCATCTGTAAAATGAAGGGCTGGACTAGGTGGCCTATGGAAACCCTCATATGGGAATTTCCTATTGTATGATCTTATGTTCCCTAGACAAGTACTGATGATGTATATTACAGTTATATATGACTTTTATTATAGTTGTTGAGAGTGTTCAGTGTTCACTAGGGTTTTTTGAGGAAATATCGATACTTTCCAAGGCAACCACAGCCGTGGGGGCTCATGAGCTATGGTTCTGAGAGGATGGAGCTCCACAGAGAGAACACCTTACTTCTGTAGTATTTTCCCCTTGTCCTTGCAGCAGGACAGAAGGCTGAGGCTTTAGCTTTCAGTTGCTGTGAGAATTGGTCCCATTGAAAATCCAAATGCAGTTGGGTGGTGCTTTTGAGGTAACCCCCATTTCCTAAGGAAATTCCCCTAGAAGCTATATATAGTTGAGGAACCTGAGGCCTGAGAGATGAAGTGACTAGCCCATGATGACCCAGCCAGGATGTGGCTGAGGAAGATTTCAACTCATGTCTCCCGAGCAAAGAGCCTAGTGTTCTCTCCACGTTGTCTGCAGGGGCTGGCTTCTGTGCCTCCCTTGTGTTTCTGTGATTTACTGTGATTTACTGTGATTTACTGTGATATACTGGATTTACTGGGATTTACTGGGATTTACTGGAGTACAAATCATGTAACTCATTTCATACAGATTTCAATAGGACTCTTTCTAAATTTGCCATGTGTGAATAGGTGATCCTTACTAGTCAAGGCTGCTATGGGGCCAGAGGGAGGCAGGGCCTAAGCAATTAGTAAGTGCTTACTATGTGGCAAGCACTGTGCTAAGTGCTTTACAAATAAAATCTCATTTCATCTTTATTATTTAATTGTTTCATTAACTACTTTACATCGCCTTCTTATGAAATGGCAGGGCAAGGGTGAAACCAGTGACCAAGGAAGAGAAAAAGGGGAAAGAGAGCAGAAAGAGCATACAGGAATGGTCATGGAGAATGACATGTAAGACAGGAGGGGAAAAGGGCAGAGGGCTGAAAGGGCCCTCTGAAAGCAGAGGGGAGGGAGATGCCCTCTCCCTCCCACAAGGTGATCCTCACATCTTCCCATAGTTTAAGTACCTCTCCCCAACTCTGGTTGCTCTCTCTGATACAGCTAGGCAGTCCCAAAGATGATTTCAAACAGGCAAGTTTACTGTGGCTTCCAGACACTCTCAATCACTTGGTTCCTTGTCTTGTCAAGTAGAGATGAAAGTAGCTACCCCTATCCCTTCCCTGTTCTCTTGACCACTGAAACTTGGAGAAGCATCATCAGAGATTGGCCTTTCCTCTTCTTAGATCTGAGGCTGCTGTGCTTGACTTGAAAAGTCACCATTTCCCTCTTCCCAGCCCTGGCTCCTCCTTCCCCTCTCACCTCCACGGTCAGGGTCTGCTCCTTTACTCCATTGATTTTTGCAACTTGTCTGAGCACCTTTAAGGCATCATCACATTTGTTGTGGACAATCAGCCATCTAGCAGACTCTGGCAACCACCTAATTAAATAGGGCATGACAGATATAGTTAATTCTCCATTTTCTACTTATTCAGTCACACTTCTTACGTGCAGCAGAGCTGTGGTTCTTTTTTTTGTGGGGGGGAGTCTACAACTAATTACTTAGTATTCTTTAACACGCAAAAAGTTCACATATAAAAGCCTTCATCCCCAATTATCCTAAGCCACACACCTCTGACAAAAAAATGAGCAAATTTACTCATTAAGTGTAGCTCTTCTTGATTATTCCCCTTCTCTAAAAAATTCTTTAAGTGAGTTCAGGACAGGTTTTTCTTTGGGCTCAAATCTGTATTTTCCGATAGATGTTCAGGTAGACTTATCAGGAAAAAATTCTAAAATTGTCAAGAGATTAGGCATTTTAGTCACCCTTTCAATCCTTGAAGCTCTAAATGTGAGCAAATCTCCCTCCCCCCCCCCCGCCCCCCGTCCCATGAGACCTACATCAGGTGAACAATTTAGGACGAATTCTATTCTTGTATCAGCGATGCAAATGCAGGTAGGAGAATGACCATATTTGACTATGTCTTGAATCACTGATCAGGAAACAGACATTTCCCTCCATTCTAAGGGCAGCTCATCTGATCTTTTCTATTAGAAATGTTTTGTTTCCTTGATTTTCAGGTTTTCCTCTAAAATCTCTCCATTCCCCCACCATGCTAGTAAAAGAAGAAACAAATAAATATGGCAGGTCTAGCATCACCATCTCACAATTTCAAGGTTAAAACAAATGCCTCCTGAATTTATCTAACATTTCATCTACACGGTCTTGATTTGAAAAATGACGGAAGTGTTTAATAAGTCCCCTTAACATTGGAAATACAAATTTCTTTCTAGACCATCCATGAAGAGCACCAGAGAAGAGTACTCTCCTTGGGATCTTCTGAGGACTGAGGCAAAACCATTTAAAGAATCCTCTGACAAACTTTGATAGCTTTACGAGTTAGAAGTTCCCTTGGAAATGAGGCAGCTTTTAAAAACTTTGAAATAGAACTCTTTTAATTAATAGAATACTCATACCGGAGCATACATCATTAAATGCATTTCATACAAATTTTATTAGGACTGTTTTCCTAAATGACTATTCCAAGTCCTGAGTCATGAACAGTTACAAAACCAAACAATAAGACTTCTCTAATCTTGCTCCAAGAAAAACTGCTCTCCTGGGTGAATATGTATTAGTAGACATGCTTGGTTACAAACTTTTCCTTTGGTGATAGGAAGTCCTCCTGACAGGCAGACAAGACCTCAAGTCTCCAACACATGGTCCAAAGTCACTGCTTTAGTTTCTGACATTTCATAATTTTCAAAATGGAGAGCTGTCAGTTTCAGGCTTCATGCTTGTACAGAGGCAGAGAAATAAATAAGGGCCTGTTCTCAATTGTTTTTAGAACTTCAGTGCTGCTTTTTGCAGGATCTGTCAACTGGCCAAAGTTTTCTTTTTTTAAATAATGTACCTTCATCACTCACTGATTTTGCCCATTTCCCCATAGCCTCATCTCCCATCATCATAATCTTTTCTATCCTCATCTTGTACCTGGCCCCCAATCTTCCCTCTCTGTGCTGTCTGCCCTCTTTGGTGCCTAGATTTCCATCTGTGCAGATGATTCCATTCTCCTGCTGAGTTCCTCTAAAGTACTCTATAGGGGGCAGCTAGGTGGCACAGTGAATAAAGCACGGGCCCTGGATTCAGGAGAACCTGAGCCCAAATCCGGCCTCAAACACTTGACACTTACTAGCTGTGTGACCCTGGGTAAGTCACTTAACCCTCATTGCCCCGAGGGGGAAAAAATACTGTATAGCATTTTCTGCATTTGTTCTCTAGGAATAGTCAACAAACCAGAATCCACATGCTGTTTTCCGCACTTTATCCACCCCTGGGATGATTTCCTTTACATCACCACTTTTGCCAAAGAGTTCATTGATCTATTCCTCAGTTGTGTAAAAGAGGAAGTTCCCAACATACAAGGGGCAGCATTTCTTCCCTTGATTTCATCACTCTAGAAGTACTGGGTAAGGTACTGGCCCAACTGCATGCAGGAGTTGCTGTCCAGCATGCTCAGAAACCCATGTGACACAGGGCGTCAGGGGAGTTCAGGGTTCTTGAAGGCAGGAGGCTTTTGGGGGATGCACAATTAGGGTTTTAACTTAGATCTCCTGAGTCCAGAAATGCTCCCTTTCTGTAATTAAGTCTCTGAAAGATAGAGACAAAGACTGGACCTATGATTTAACAGGAATAGGGAACTCCCAGGAGGTGAAAATTCCTCTGCTACTACAATTTTGTCTTGTCAAGTTACCTAGAGCAATGAGAGGTATAGTCATTTGCCCAGGATCACAGTTTCCATAAGAGGCAAGACCACCTTTTATATATACTATATGTATACACACACAAATACTTAAATATGTACCTGTTATCTCCTCTGATAGTATTAACACCTTAAGGCAGGGCCAGTTAATTTTTGTATTCGTGTCCATAGCCTTTATTATATATTAATAAAAGTTTACTGATTATTTGTTTGTTACAAGGGATGTTCCAATTCTGGATTAGTATAGAGGGAATAATTATGATATTTTTAAAAGGCCTGTATCAACCTTATTTTTCAAAAAAGAAAATGGAACTGAATAAGTAAGCTAATTTAGGTAGAATTATGATTTCAATGATATTAGCTCAGACTACCCATGAGCAATTGATATTTTTCCAATTGTTTAGATCTGATTTTATTTGTATAAAAAGTGTTTTGTAATTGTTTTCATATAGTTCCTGGGTTTGTCTTGGCAGGTAGACTCCCAAATATTTTATATTGTCTAGACTTATTTTATTTTTATTTTTTAATAAAAGTATTTTATTATTTTCCAGTTTCCAGTTTGTTTTCATAGGATTTTTAGTTCCAAATTTTTTTCCCACCCTCTCTTCCCTCCCTCCTCCCCAAGATGGAAAGCAATCTGAAATAGGTTACATAGTCTACATATATTTTATTTCATTCATTCATTCATTTGTTTATTAATTAATTGATTGATTGATTGGGGCACTGAGGGTTAAGTTACTTGCCTAGGGTCACACAGCTAGTAAATGTCAAGTGTCTGAGGCTGGATTTGAACTCAGGTCCTCTTGAATCCAGGGCTGGTGCTCTATCCACTGCGCCACCTAGCTGCACCCCCCTCTACATTTATTTTAAATGGAATTTCTCTTTCTATCTCTTGCTGCTGTGCTTTGTTGGTCACATATAGAAAGGCTGACGATTTATATGGGCTTATTTTCTATCTTGCAACTTTGCTAAAGTTGTTAATTGTTTCAAGTAGTTTTTTACTTGATTTCCTAGGATTCTCTAAGTATACCATCATGTCAGCAAAGAGTGATAGTTTTGTTTCTTCCTTGCCTATTCTAATTCCTTCATTTTTTTTCTTCTCTTAATGCTAAAGCTAACATTTCTAGTACAATATAGAATAATAGTAATAAAGGACATCCCTATTTCACTCCTGATCTTACTGGGAATGCTTCTAACTTATCCCCATTAGATGTAATGCTTGCTGATAGTTTTAGATAGATACTGCTTATCGTTTTTTTTGCAGGGCAATGAGGGTTAAGTGACTTTCCCAGGGTCACACAGCTACTAAGTGTCAAGTGTCAGAGGCTGAATTTGAACTCAGGTCCTCCTGAATTCAGGGCCAGTGTTTTATCCACTGTGTCACCTGGCTGCCCCAATACTGCTTATCATTTTAAGGAAAACTCCATTTATCCCTATGCTCTCTAGTGTTTGTTTTTTTTTAATAGAAATGGGTGCTATATTTTGTCAAAGGCTTTCTCTGCATCTATTGAGACAATCATATGATTTTGGTTAGTTTTGTTATTGATGTTGTTAACTATGTTGATAGTTTTTCTAATATTAGACCAGCCCTATATTCCTGGTATAAATCTCACCTGGTCATAGTCTATTAACCTGGTGATAAATTGTTGTAATCTCTATGACCATATTTTATTTAGAATTTTGCATCAATATTCATTAGGGAAATTGGTCTGTAATTTTCGTTATCTATTTTGGCTCTTCCTATTTTAAGTATAAGCACCATATTTGTCTCATAACAGGAATTTTGTAAGATTCCTTCTTTTTCTAATGATACTACAGGAGGCTTTTTTCATTTTGTATAAGAAAAACCTGAATAAAAGAAAGAAATGAAAAAAGTAAAAAATAGCATGCTTCAATCTGTGTTCTTTACTAGTCCTTTGGGATTGTCTTGGATCAATGTATTGCTAAGAATAGTCAAGTCATTCGTAGTTATTTATCAAACAATATTGCTGTCATTGTGTACAATGTTCTCCTAGTTTTGCTCACTTCACTATACATCACTTCATGCAAACCTTTCCAGGCCTGTCTGGAATCATCCTGCTTGTCATTTCTTATAGAACAATAATATTCCATCACCATTGTATAGCACAGCTTATTTAGCCATTTCCCAGTTGATGGGCATTCCTTTGATTTCCAATTCTTATCTGCTACAAAAAGAGCTGAAAGTAGGTCTTTTTCTCTTTTTGGGGATGCCTTTGGGATATAAACCTAGCAGTGGTATTGCTGGATTAAAGGGTATGCACAGATCTATAGCCCTTTGGACATGGTGGTAGGATTCCTTCTTCATCTATTTTCCCAAATACTTTATATAGTATTAGAATTAATTGTTCTTTAAATGTTTGGTAGAATTCACTTGTAAATCCACCTGGCCCCGGAAATCTTTTCTTAGGGAGATCATTGATTCAGATCAATTTCTTTTTTAAAAAATGGACTTATTTATGTATTTTATTTCCTCTTCTGTTAATCTGGGCAATTTGCATTTTTGTAAATATTCATCCATTTCATTTAGATTGTCAAATTTATAGGCATTCAGTTTGGCAAAATAGTTCCTAATTATTGCTTTAATTTCTTCTTCATTGGTGGTAAATTCACCCTTTTCATTTTTGATGCTGGTAATTTTTTTCTTTTAAAAAAAAATAAAATTAACCAAAGGTTTATACATTTTATTGTTATTTTTATAGAACCAGCTATTAGTTTTATTTATTAATTCAATAGTTTTCTTACTTTCAATTTTATTAATCTATCCTTTGATTTTCAGAATTTCCAATTTGGTATTTAATTGGGGATTTAAAGTTTGTTCTTTCATTTAGAAATATAAAATTTCCCTTAAGAACGACTTTGGCTGTATCCCATAAATTTTTGTATGCTGTCTAACTGTTATCATTCTCTTTGATGAAATTACTGATTGTTTCTATGATTTGTTGTTCAACCCACTCATTCTTTAGGTCGAGATCATTTGGTTTCCATTTAATTTTTAGTTTTTCTTTTTATGGCCTTTATTACACATAATCATCATTGCATCGTGATCTGAAAAGGATGTATTTACTGTCTGCATTTAACTGAGGTTTTTATTTTATTATTATTTTTTTAGTGAGGCAATTGGGGTTAAGTGACTTGCCCAGGATCACACAGCTAGTAAGTGTTAAGTGTCTGAGGCCAGATTTGAACTCAGGTGCTCCTGACTCCAGGACCGATGCTCTATCCACTGCGCCACCTAGCTGCCCCCTACTGTGAGGTTTTTATGCCCTAATATTTGATCATTTTTTTTTCTGTAGGTACCATGTACCACTGACAAAAAGGTATATTCTTTTCTATCCCCACTCAGTTTTCTCCAGAGGTCTATCATATCTAACTTTTCTAAAATTCTATTCACCTCTTTAACTTCTTTCTTATTTATTTTGTGATTAGATTTATCTAGTTCAGAGAGGGGGAGGTTGAGATCCCCCCTAGTATAGTTTTGCTCTCTTTTTCTTCTTATAACACACTTAACTTCTCTAAGAATCTGGATGCTATACCACTTGGTGTATATGTTTAGTATTGATATTACTTCATTGTCTATAGTACCCTTTTAGCAAGATGTAGTTTCCATCTTTATCTCTTTTAATTAGATCTATTTTTTGCTTCTGCTTTGTCTTTGATAAGGATTGCTACCTCTGCTTTTTAAAAAAATTCAGCTGAAGCATAATATATTCTGTTCCAGCCTTTTGCCTTTACTCTGTGTGTATCTCTCTGCTTCAAGTGTGTTTCTTGTAAACAACATATTGCAGGATTCTGGTTCTTAATTCACTCTGCTTCCATTTTAGGGGAGAGCTCATCCCATTCATATTCACAGTTATGATTACTAATTGTATAATTCCCTCTTTCCTATTTCCCCCCTTATTTGTACTGTTCTCTCTCCTTTCACTCTGTCCCATCATACCACTGTTTGCTTCTGACCACTGCCTCCCTCAATCTGACCTCCCTTCTATCAACCTCCCTTCCCTTTTCTTTCCCTTTTCCTTTCCTACTTCTGTCCTCCCTTCTATCAGTACCCCCTTTTCCTGCCTTTCCCCTCCCACTTCCCTATAGGGTAAGATAAATTTCCATACCCAAATGAGTGTATTTGTTATTCTCTCTTTGGGTCAAATCCAATGAGAGTAAGGTTCAAACTCCTGATCTTATTGGGAAGGCTTGTAGCTAATCACAAATAATGCTACCTGATGGTTTTAGGCAGATGCTTCTTATCATTTTAAGGAAAAATCCACTTATATCCATGCTTTCAAGTGGTATTTTTTTTTTTTAGTGAGGCAATTAGGGTTAAGTGACTTGCCTAGGGTCACACAGCTAGTAAGTGTTAAGTGTCTGAGGCTGGATTTGAATTCAGGTCCTCCGGAATCCAGGGCTGGTGCTCTATCCACTGCACCCTCAAGTGGTATTTTTAATACGAATTAGTGTTGTATTTTGTCAAAAAGTTTTTCTGAATCTATAGATGTAATCATATGATTTTTATTACTTTTGTTAATGATATACTAACTTGTATTAATAGGTTTCCACATGTTAAAGCATCCCTGTATTCCTGAAATAAATCCCATTTTTTCACAATGTATAATCTTTGTGATATAGCATTGTAGCATCCTAGCTCATATTTTATTTTTTCTCCCTAAAACAAGCTCTTTAATCACATCCATATCTTCACTGAAGAGCTTCTGATAAAGCCCTCAATCTCACAAGCCATGGGCTGCTCCACTGGGCATAGCTCATATTTTATTTAGGATTTTTGCATTCATATTTATTAATGAAATTGGTACATAATGTTCATTCTCTATTTTTGCTCTTCCTGGGTTAGGTATCACCACCATATTTGTTTCATAAAAGGAGTTTGATAGAACTCCTTCTTTTCTATTTTTCCAAATATTTATTTAATATTGAAATTACTTGATCTTTAAGTGTTTGGTAGAATTCATGTATACATCCACTTGGTCTTGATGTTTTTTTGTAGGAAACTCATTAATGGCTTGTTTAATTTATTTTTCCAAAATAGGTCGATTTAGATATTCTATTTCCTCTTCTGTTACCTAATTTCTTTATCACTGCCTTTCTTTACATGATGCTATACAGAATATGGAGTGCCACAATATCTTGTTTTTTTGTTTTTATTTTTTAGTGAGGCAATTGGGGTTAAGTGACCTGCCCAGGGTCACACAGCTAGTAAGTGTAAAGTGTCTGACGCCAGATTTGAACTCAGGTACTCCTGAATCCAGGGCCAGTGCTTTACTCACTGTGCCACCTAGCTGCCCCACCACAATATCTTAAGAATTGAAACTGTGAGTCCCCCAGAGAGCTACAGAGAAATTCATGGTGGTTAGAGACTTAAGAACTGGTACAAAAGGTGTCTCTACAAAAGTTGTACGCTTATGTGAGGGATAACCTGTGGGAAGCCTGCATCATACATTGGTACCAACATCATGCCAAGATGTTGCCAGAGAGGAAGTCCTCCAGTGCTATTTACAGACAACCTTCAAAGGATATGTGAGAGACCATTTCAAAAAGTCTCTCCTATATAGACTGTGGAGATTGTAACTGTCTTTTTAACAACAGAACAAATAATACATAGTAACAACTGCAGTTGTCATCCTATGAGATGTTTCTCCCCATGGAATTGGGGACAACATAATAAATGAGTTCAACTTTGATCTATGAGAATTTGTGAGATAAATTATGGAGAAGACAGAAATAAGATGAGAAAAAACTACTTTCTTGTTGAACCTGGCTTAACTGTTCTTTTATGGAGAAACATTATAATGGCAATTGAATGAGGAGGGAGTCTGGAGAATTACTATTAAGTGGACGGGCTTGAAAGAAATTGAAGAAACTGTTTTCCCATCATAGCTGGAGAGAAGCTGGAGAAAGCAGAAAGATAGTGGAGAGGCTTTTTTGTGTGGAATTTTTTTAACCTTTATCTTCAATAAATCAATAAAAAATGGGCAGGTGGGACTCATTAGCCTTAGCAGGCAACCCGCCTAGGGGAAGGAAACCCTGATTTTAAACCTCCACTGCCTTGCAGCTATACCCATATATGGGAAAGGCTTCAGGAGTTAACCCCGAGGAAAAATCAGGAGTCAGAGTCCCTTAGGCAGTTGGATGTTGGACATCACATCCCTCTGGCAACTCCTGCGGCAGCACTGGTGCCAAACTGTATTGGCTCTGCCTCTCCTTTGGATCCACCAGTGTCACGGAGAGGGAAAACCTGATGCATGGGCAACAGCTTGTTTTCCATATTGATCCATCCAGGCCAGCCCCCTGAAGAGGACACTCCAGCTATTCCTCATGGGGTAGATACAACACAGGATGTGGCAGTTACCAGTTATAAGTCACTCAGGAGCTGTGGCTCCCTTATCAGACTGCACAGCCACACTGTGGCCTGTGGCTCTTCAAGGCACTGATCCATGGTCGTCCACGACTGGTGGAGGCCTACTACACTACTATGTGCTTATTATGTGCCAGGCCCTATGCTAATAATACTGAAGATACAGGGGAAAACAGTGTGGACCCTCAAGGAGCTAACATTCTAATGAGGGGACAACATGAAAATACATCTATTTTTATATATATAATCTATATTTATATATAGATTATATTTATACGTATACAAAATTTATATGTACATATATGGAGAAATATCTACTTATGTTTCTATCCACTTATTGTCTTTCCATCAGAAATGCTTGAAAGTATTCTGTTCTATTAAAGATTCATTGTTTTTCTCCAGTAGGATATTGTTTTTTAGTCATTTCTGACTCTTCATGACTCCATTTGGGATTTTTGTTGGCAAAGATGCTGGAGTGGTTCACCATTTCCTTCTCCATTTCATTTTATTAATGAGAAACTGAGGCAAAGAGGGTAAAGTGACTTGCCCAGGGTCACACAGTTAGTAAGTGTCTGAAGTCTGATTTCAAGTCATGAAGATGAGTCTCCCTGATTCCAGGCTGGGCATACTATCTCCCTGCACCACCTAGCTGCCCCTAGAGCTAGAAGGGATCCTGCCAGTCACTTAGTCTGACACATTCATTTTGCAGAGGAAGAAACTTGGCTGTGGGGAGTGTAAGTAATTTGCCCAAGGTTACTCACCAAATAAGAGGCAATGGTGGGATTTCAACTCATGACTTCTGCCTTGAAATTTAATGATTTATCTGTCTCACCTCTTGTGTCTTAGGATATTCTTTTTGGTACTTTGGGGAAAGTCTATTAATCAATAATATTTTCATTTACTTTTCTTATAACTTAGAGATAATTTGATGAAGGTATTTGGCTTCGAGTCTATCTTATCCACATATGGATTTTAACTTCTGACTGGCACCCAGGTCCATGATGAGAAATATTTCCATTCTCTTACAAGATTTGAAACATTCTGGAATGAGCTTCCCTATTTAAAGAAGCTTGGGATTCATTTTCCATTTGTAGCCTCTCAGAGAGAGAGAGAGAGAGAGAGAGAGAGAGAGAGAGAGAGAGAGAGAGAGAGAGAGAGAGAGAACAAGAGCCACAGGACACTTACCAAATCATCAGGAAGAATGCGAAGAAGGGAGCAGATATTACCAGCTGGAGTTTGCGCCATTCCTTAATACCATAGGTCAGAGCTCCAAGAAACAGAAACCCGAGGCTGAGACACAAGGATATCAAGACTACTGCCCAGGGCCGGTGCTGGATTGTGGCCCATTCTACAGCTGAAAGGAAACCCCAAAACAGGATGAATTGAAGACACAGGTGTGATGTCAAAAAGAACATATACAAATGTTGAAGAAGCCCCATAAAGACTTACCAAGGCTTCCAAAGCCAAAGATGATTCCTGATATTGAAAACCCAAGCAGAAAGCGAAAGGAACAGTAAACTTGGAATGACGGGGCAAAAGCAATCCCTGTGCTGAAGACAGCCAACATGAAGTAACTTGGAGACAGCATCCATTTTCGCCCAAACCTACATCAAGGGAAACCCGTTGGTTGTGACTTCAGAGCAGAGGCATAATGTCATCTCTCCTCCCAGCACCCCCTGGGGACCTTTTAGACTTCAGGTCTGGTCATTCAACATTTTCTGCTGTGCCTTCGTTTGCCAGGACCCAGGGCACAAATGCCAGCAGTGACTGGGCTCAGTTTAGCTTTCCATTTGACCAAATCCAGTTAAATAAAACAAATTATTTTTGAGCTCCTTCTAAATGAAGGATTCTCCAACAAAAATGCTAACTTAGATGTCATAGGATCATTGATCTAGGTATAGAAGAGGCCTTACAGGGCATCTAGTCCAACCTCATCATTTTACAGAAGGGGAAACTGAGACCCAGAAAGTTAGATACAGTATCTAAACCCAGATCCTATAACCCCAGGTGCAGGGCTCTTTCCTTCTTGATAATATCCTTGTTCTTGAAGGCCATTTGTAATAGCCACCAAGAATGACCAGCTGATCCATCTCATAGATGCAAGACACCCCAAGATAGGAAGCACCAAACAAAAAGCCCCGAGTGACAATTAACCTATTTATTGTTCCTGTGACATGGCAGGAGGCTGGCTCTGGAGAGCCAGAAGATGGAGGTAGGGTGGGGGTGGGGCGGGACCAAACATTTATTAAGCACCAGCTACATCCAGATGTTGTGCTAAGAGCTTTACAAACTTTATTTGACTTGATCCTCACAATAACATTGTGGGGTGGGTATTGTTATTATCCCCATTTTACAACTGAGGAAAATGAGGCAGACAAATGTTAAGTGATGTGCCCAAGATCACACATCTACTAAGTATCTAATTCAAGATTTTAACTCAGGTTCTCTTGACTCCAGGTCCAGCACTCTATCCAATATAGTCACATAGTTGCCTCTGCAGCATAATCTCATTCCACCTAATGGCTTCTATTTGTTCCAAACTGATTTTGAACTACCTCACATGCAGGTTGTACCTTTGATTGATTGATTGATTACTCAGAGGTGTTGTCACTTGATGAGGATATAGAAACTTGTTGGGGCACATAGCATTTTTAGGTGGGGCAGGGTGACCATTGAATTGTCCCTCCCCTTACAAATTTATATTAAAGAAGAGATGATGCCAGCCAAATGAAAAGTCACAGATGATATTATCACCCAGTGTCTATTACACTACATTCCACACTGTAGGCACTTCATCAATGCTTGTTTGCAAAGCAAATTTTTTTGAATGATCCCAAGCTTTTCCCAGGGGCAAAAAAAGAACCATCAGTATAGTCTAATGGAAAGAATTTTGGAGTCAGATGAAGGTGACCTGGGTTCAAATTTTGGCTCTCCTGCTTATTATCCACATCCTGGGGCGATGAGAGGGACTCACTTAACTATTCCATCCATTACATAAAGGGTTTGTACTAGATTCCCTCCAGCTGATTGATTTCTTCCCTGGCTCACACTGACTTATCTTTAATCTCACCATATCTACTGGCTACTTCCTGCTACCTATGAACAAACCTTAACCATCTGTATTATCCTCAAAAAGTTCTCCCTTGTTCCCTCTACCCCTAATAGTTCCCATCCCAGATCTCTCCTCCTTTTTTGGCTGAAGTCCTTAGAAGGCCAAGTCTGCACCCGATGGATTCCTCCATTTCCTTTCCGCTCATGCTTCTCTTAACTCTAGAGTCAGGTTTCTGACTTCATCATTTCAGAGAAATATTGCTCTGTCCAAAGCTCCCTGTGGTCCCTTCCCTGCCCAACCCCACGGCCTTTTCTTCAATACTTCTATGCAAATCATTCTCAATTCTATTATCTAGGTCTAACCTCTCTCCTGAGTTCTAGTATTGCATCTCAAACTAGGTATATTATAGATATCTTAAATTCAACATGTCCCAAACTGAACTCATTATCATTACCCCAAAAGTTTTCCCTCTTCCAAAATTCTTTACAATTGTTTCTTAGAGAAATTTTTGTGTTTAATTCAATCACTTTCTTACCCTCTCTTTCCATATACTCCCCCATCCCTGAATTTAAGATCACGAGAAAAATAAAACCTATTTTAAACATATATATTTAAAGCAAATTTCCACATAATGGATATTGAAAAACACCTGGTCTCATTCCACAATGTGAGTCTTTTATTTCTCCATCAGAATGTAGGTAGCATGTTACATTACTATAGTCCTCAAGAATCCTGGTTGGTCATTACACTGAGAAGGGGTCAGCACAGTGCTCCATCACAGTATTACATCACATTTACATACCTTAACTTGTTTATGCCTTCCCAAATTTATGCCCTGCCCCTCAGCTTCCCATTCTTTGTTACTGCCAAAAAAGCTATGAATTTTTCTAAACTAATGCCTTTCTTAATTTGCCCTCCCTCTTATTCCCCCCCCACTTTTTTTTTTAGTTGTGTGTGTGTGTGTGTGTGTGTGAGGCAATTGGGGTTAAGTGACTTGCCCAGGGTCACAGAGCTAGTAAGTGTGTGTTAAGTGTCTGAGGCCGGATTTGAACTCAGGTACTCCTGACTCCAGGGCCGGTGCTCTATCCACTGTACCACCTAGCTGCGCCCCCCTTTTGTTAATCTCCCAAAATGTTAACTACTATTCCAATTCCTTTTTCCATTGTTCTCATTTATTTTTCACTTTTTTTCCTCAAGCAATCTCATTTCATTTATAAAAATATTTTTCACCCTTTTAAAAAATTCTTGCTTCATCTCTTCCAGGAATTCTAGTTGAGTTTGTGCCCAAGCTGTGTTTTACTCTGAGGCTTTGCTTACAGATGTTTTAGAGTTATTCTGTTCTCTGTATTTGAGTTTTGAGTGCCCCTATCACCATAAAAGCTCATTATGACTATTTTTTGTTTGTTTACCCATTCTTCCATTCTACTCTCTGACTTCTGATCTGACGTTAGGGCTGGTCTCTAGAAACTTTTGAAAGGAAGGTCTAGGCTGATTTAGTTCTTGCTTTTCTACAGTATTGAGTGTGGAGTTTTTCCAGGGTCTCAGGGACAGCTGATGTTGGAGACCAGCAAGCTTTCAGTGCTTCCAAATTTGAATCAGGGCAAAGTCTGATTGCTGCCCAACCTTTAGCACTGGTCTGTTTTACATGTTCCTGATCTGAGTTTGGGTCTGAGCAAGAGTATACTGCTGCTGGACTCTGCCCCCATGGATGATGTGGAAAGTTTTGTTAACTTTTTGTTAACTCAGAGAAACAAAACTCTAGGTTTCCCTTTGGTCCAAGATTCCTTCCTTGGTTATTCCTCTGAAGGCTGGGATAAATTCTGAAAGTGAGACCCTGCTCTGAACTCGGGATGTGAATTCCACCACTGCTGCTTCTGGCTTCTAAACATTCTTCTTTCTCTGTACACCTCTCAGGGCCTTCCTAATTGGGCAAGACAATGACACTATTGCACCTAGACAATCCTATGCCCCCTTCTCACTCTAGTCTTGATCTGTGAACTAGGATTGGGAAGTGGACAACAAAGTTGCTGGTTGGTACCTGTCCCTGTTTCAGTGCTCCAATGTGGGTCTTGGGTACCCCAGTATGGGTCTGGAACCTCCTTTTATACTGGTGCACAGCTTCTCCTTGGGCTCTGGAATGTTCCCCTTGTAGTGAGCTCCTGCCTTGATCCTGTGCCCAGTGTTTACAGATGTCTCTGTCTATGCCAACCTGAACTAAACAAAGAACTCATTGTGATTTTTCTGGATTTGTCTATGGTGTATCTGATGGATCTGTTTGGAGGAGCTCAGATGCATTGCTTCCTTTGATTCTACCATTTTGGCTTTGCTCCTGCCAATCCTCCTCTTTATGACTGTTGGGGGCATCACTATCCTCCCAATCACCCAGGCTTGCTACTTAGGGATCATTATAGACTTCTTCCTCACTCTTCCTGTATATCCAATCTGTTACCAAGTCCTGCCAATTCTATTGTCTTGTATATATCCTTTGCTTGTTTTGTTTTTGTTTTTGCGGGGCAATGGGGGTTAAGTGACATGCCCAGGGTCACACAGCTAGTAAGTGTCAAGTGTCTGAGGCCAGATTTGAACTCAGGTCCTCCTGACTCCAGGGCCGGTGCTTATCCACTGCGCCACCTAGCCACCCATATATACTTTTCTAAAAGAGCTTCCACCTGAGTACAAACACTCAACATCTATTATTAGGAGTATTAAAATACCTTTCTGGTTGGTTTAACTGGCTCAAGTCTCCCCACTACAATCCCTCCTCTAATAAACTATCAAAGGGGTTTTGATCGGTAGTGGTTCGTGCCTTCCTAAAGCACAGATCTGATCTTGTCATGCCCTATTAAATAACCAGTGGTTTCCTATTTAAGTGTCTAATAGAAAATCCTTTGTTTAGCTTTTAAAGTCCTTCATGATCATGCACCTCCCAAACTTTTCTATGCTTCTCCCTCTTTCCCTCCATGCACACTATGATCCAGACACTAACCTTCATGGTGTTCCTTATATAAGTAGTCTTGACTCTGCATTAATTTCAATGCTACCTCCCCCCTCCCAAATGTCTTCCACCTCATCTCCTCCTTCTTGCCTCCCTGACTTCTTTATGTTTCAGCTAAAATTCTCCCCTAAGTGAGAAGCCTTTCTCAGCCTCCCTTAATGCCAGTGCCTTCCTTCCGAGATCACCTCCAGTTTATTGTGTATATTTCTTTAATGTGCATTATTGGTTGCCAAGTTCTCTTCTCCACTAAATGGGAATTCCTTGAAGTCAGGGACTGTTTTTGTTTTCTTTGGTATCCCTAGCTCTTAGCATAGTTCTTGGCACATTGTCAGTGTTTAAGAAGTGCCTGTTGATAGGCTGATATTTACCCCGTATTAAAATATCACCAACCTGTCTAGCTTATTGCGTTCTTTAGTAGCTTTAGACTCACCTCCAAATCTAGCCCTGATTCTCCTCCCTGTTGTTGTGTACTGTCCTGGGTTTGAATTCTGCTTTTGTCTCTAGGTGTGTGGCCTTACTTCCCTGGGCCTTGGTTTCCTTCTTTGTCAGATGAGTGGATTGGACTAAATGATCTGTAGTATCATCTTCCAACTTTCAGTTCTATGGCCCTGGGCTCCCTGGGGTTCAGAAACATCTGCATCCAGGTGACACTCACCTGTCTGAGAGATGTCCCCATATGAGATATCCCACCAGAAGCCCAGCAAAGTATAGTGACTGAGACAAGGACTTCAGTGTCCAGGAGTCACACACCAGGTCCCACTGAAAGAGAAGATGAGAGTATCAGATCTAAGTGTGGCAAGAGAATTTGGGGCTCAGGACTCTTGCTGTTATTGTGATAAAGAGAAACTGTGATGAGAAAGAAACTCTGGCTCAGCCTTCTTGCCCCCCTATGATAAGAAGAGGACACTGCCTCCATTGGCCAATTGCACATCATACAGTCAAGCTTGGGACATCAATTTCAAGCTCATTTAGACTCTGACCTTCCCCTTTTGGTGTGTATATCCTTATCTTCCCCTCCTGCCTTCTGTAAAATTCCATCGTACCCACACTGCTTATGTATTGCATATTCTATATAAGGCTGCTGAAGCTCTGAGCTCTCTGACTTGTTTTCCCCATACAGATAAGGCTGTGCTTTGAGCATAAAGAAAATCTTCTCAATAAATCTCCCTGAATTGTTGACTTGATATATTGGCAGCTGTCCAATCAATGAATTTCTCACTGATTTTCATCAGAAAGGGAGCTGTGAACTGAATGGTGGCAGAAGAGAGGAATCTGATTCTGCCATTCACCAAGGCAATCAAACTCCAAATCAGTGTCACCTTGGAAAATGAAATCTTCCTGGGATGGGAATGGGGCAGCAGGAAGGACCTCTTACCTCAGTCACAATGGAAGAAGTGATGGTGCTTTGGTCATAAACCCAGCCATCCACACATGGCTCTGTCTCCAGCTGGCTCAGGTTTTGTCCCATGGCATCTGTAAGCAAGGGCTGCCCCTGTGGCCAGAAGAATCGGCGACACTTCCCTAGTTTCCCATTGGAATCCAGGGGGATGGAAAGCTTTAGTAGGGAGCTAAAATTAAGGTTCCCACTGACATTGAGCAAAGCCGAGGTATTGTCAAGCAAGGGAGTCCAGCACCTGTGCTCAGGGACAAAGGCAGTGAAATTCTCTATCAGAAAATGGGTACCTACAAATATTAGAGGAATAACCATAGAAAGGGCTTGAAGGATCTGGAATCTTCTCTTATCTCCTACTAAAGGTAGGAGATCCTCAAAGGCCATCAGGATTTGAATGCGAGCCCCAAGAAGGGAATTTCTGCAGAGAGCCACTGAGAGAAGAAGGCAGTTATGTGACTGCAGCAAGACACAGGATGTATTTTTAGAACAGTGAGAACACCTTCCCTAGAACCTTCCTCCTCACTTTGATGACACAGTGAAGTCAGGCTGTGTTCTCTGGTCTGTGTGCAGTTGAAGATGCCAAAATTTAGGCTATTAATGAATAAATACTGGCACACGTTTAGTATCTAGCTTGAAGGATGCATCTTAAATACCCATTCTGTGAAAGCACCTGTGCCCAGAGGATCCTTAATAAAGCTCCAGTCTGCACGGGGATTCTAAGGTAATGACAGAGAGAGACCCATAAAAAGAGCCCTAGTTGCTTCCAGGAAAGAGAAATGCTTTCACTCTAAACCAGACACAGAGGAGTGCTAGTTTTCTGGGTTAGGTATGATAATGATGAATTTATAGAATGCATTGGTTAAAAATCAGCTTCAGATTGAAGATGGGCAGCTTTGACATGGTTGAGTTAGTTGAGAACCAGGTGGAATATATTCCAGGAAACAGTGACTGATTCTTGGCGTTTCAGCTCCTGGGGCAGTGACAGGCAATGCAGTGGCAAGAATGGTAGGCTGAACATCAGTGTAGACTGTGTTTCAGTTTCCTCTCTAAGTACCACTGGCTTTCTGACCATGATCAAGGTCATTCAACACTCTGAGACTCAATTTATTCTTTTTGAAACTGGGGGTGATTAAAAAAAAAGAAATGAAAATGGGGGTTATAATACCTCTTGCATTTGCCTCACCAGGTTTACTCAAGGACATGTGCAAGGCCAGTTTAAGCAAGATTACCAATGATCTCTTCATGGACCTTCTCAGTCTTCATCTTCCTTGATCTCTCTGAAGCATGTTGACCACCCTCTCCTCCTGAATGCTCTCTCCCACCAAGGCTTTCCCTACATAGCATGGTTCTGGTCTTTCTCTTCTCTGTTTGACCCTCCTTTCACAGCTTCCTTTGCTTTCACCCATGTCCCTCTCTCTTTGTGTGAACTATACTCCAGTGCTGTCTCTGTCTCTCTGTCTCTCTGTCTGTGTCTGTCTCCCTCTGTCTTTTTGTCTGTCTTTATGTCTCTTTCTGAACTTCTCTGTGAGGAAGCTAAGTAGCTCAATGGACAGAGCACTGGACCCGGAGGCAGGAAGACCTGAATTCACATCCAGCCTTGGTTACTTCTCAGCCATGACTTTGGTTAAGTCACTTAACCCATGTCTGCCTCAGTTTCCTCATATGTAAAATGGAGATTATAATAGCTCCTACTCAGGTTTGCTGTGAGGATCAAATGAGATCTTTTTGCAAAATGCTTCACAAAACTTAAAAAGGATATCTATTGTTATTATTATTCCCCTGTGTATGTCTACTCATGGACATAGGAACTGATCAGAATAAGGAGCAAATCAGAATGGCCCATTATTTTCACTCACTCCATCAGCTAAGGGGCTAGACACCCACCTGAGTTCTCTACTTGGCTTGGCAGAAGGATCATGGGCCATCTGTCTGCTTGACTTCACTGCCTGCTTTCTCTGACCAACCTTTCCAGAAAGAAAATCCTTCAAGATCAAAAGCCAGCTTTGTGAAATGCATGTGTACCTATGTGCAAATACTTAGCCTCAATCCAGCCTCAAGTAATGTCTCTATGGGAGGCTGGGTCTGTGCAGAGGACCTGGACTATGTAAGAATTTTTTAAAAGTGGAAATTTTTGTTAACCAAATACACAGTGAAATAAGAATAGTAGGTCAACAATATGAAAAAAAACAAGGACACTAAGAAAAATGACGATAACACTGGAAGGCAGTCACACCCAGGTGAATTTCTTTTTTTTAAAAAATAAGAGTATTTTATTATTTTCCAGTTACATGTAAGGATAGTTTTTAACATTTGTTTTCATAGAATTTTTAGTTCCAAATTTGTCTCCCATCCTCTCTTCCCTCCCTCCTTCCCAAGATAGAATGCAATCTGATATAAGTTATATATGTACAATCACATTAAATATATTTCTGCATTAGTCATATGGTGAAAGAAGAATCAGAACACAAGGGAAAAACCTCAAAAAAGAAGGAAAAGGGGGCGGCTAGGTGGCGCAGTGGATAAAGCACCGGCCCTGGATTCAGGAGTACCTGAGTTCAAATCCGGCCTCAGACACTTGACACTTACTAGCTGTGTGACCCTGGACAAGTCACTTAACCCCCATTGCCCTGCAAAAAAAAAAAAAGAAGGAAAAAACCAGCCCCAAAGTAGAAATAGTATGGCTCAATCAGCATTCATAATCCACAGTTCTTTTTCTGGATGTTGAGAACATTTTCTATCCTGAGTTCTTTGAAATTGTTTTGGATCATTCCACTGCTGAGAAGAGCCAAGTCTATCACAGTTGTTCATCACACAATGTTGCTGTTATTGTGTACAATGTTCTCCTGGTTCTGATTCTCTCGGTCAGCATCAGTTCATGTAAGTCCTTCCAAGTTTCAAAGTCCTTTTTGAGCACTTCTATGGCCTGAAACCAATTCATATATTTCTTTTTTATTTTAATTTTAACTTTTTCATTTTTTTCATATTTTTCTTGGAGGCTTTAGTTGTAGGAGCTTTGACTTTGTTATCTTCTTCTGAGGGTGTATTTTGATCTTCCTTGTCATCAAAGAAACTTTTTATGGTTCGCATCTTTTTCTGTCTGGTCATTTTGCCAGCCTATTTCTTGACTTATAACTCCTTCTTAAAGTGGGGCACTGCTTCCAGGATGCACTGTCCCAAGCTTCAGGGGGTACTATTTAAGGAGAGGCAGGTTTTCCATTTGCCTGGCCTATGCTCTGGTCTGTAAATAACCCCAGGCCTACTTGCTCTTTAACCTGGAAACAAAATCATTTCACTGTGGTTGCTATCTCTGGTGAGCCTGCACTCCTCCCCAACCTGAGCTGCCACTCAAGACTGCTTCCTAGTTCCCAGCATGGGTAAAACACCTGAGTTTATTCATCAGGAATGCTCAAAAATTCTTTGTTTTATTGAATATGCATTTTCCTCCTGAAGTATTATACTCGGTTTTGCTGAGGAGGTGACTCTTGGTTTTTATCTTAGCTCTTTTGCCCTTCAGGGTATCGTATTCTAAGCATTATGAATAGAATTTTATTTTCCAAAATATAAGTAAAAACAAAATTTTAACATCAATTTTTTAAAAACTTTGTGTTCTCTAATGCATTGTTGGTGGAGCTGTGAGCTGATCCAACCATTCTGGAGAGCAATTTGGAATTATGCCCAAAGGGCGATAAAGCTGTGCATACCCTTTGACCCAGCAATCCCACTTTTAGGTCTTTTGCCCAAAGAAATCATGGAAGGGGGAAAGGGACCCACATGTACAAAAATATTTATAGCTGCTCTTTACGTGGTAGCAAGGAATTGGAAGTTGAGGGGGTGCCCATCAATTGGGGAATGGCTGGACAAGTTGTGGTATATGAATACAATGGAATACTATTGTGCTGTAAGAAATGATGAGCAGGAAGAGTTCAGAGAAACCTGGAGGGTCTTACGTGAGCTGATGATGAGTGAGATGAGCAGAACCAGAAGAACATTGTACACAGTATCATCAACATTGAGTGTTGACCTACTGTGATGGACTATATTCTTCTCACCAATGCAATGGTACAGAAGAGTTCCAGGGAACTCATGATAGAAGAGGATCTCCAAATCCAAGAAAAAAAAAGAAAGAAAGAACTGTGGAGTATAGATGCTGATTGAACCATATTATTTCTTTTGTTTTGGGTGCTGTTGTTTTTTTTTTCTATTTTGAGGTTTTGCATCACTGCTCTGATTCTTTCTCTTGTAACAGGATTAATGCAGAAATAGGATTAATGTTATTATGTGTATATATATGTGTGTGTATATATATATCTATATGTATATGTATAGATATATATAGATATAACCTATATCAGATTACCTGCTGTCTAGGGGAGGGGGGAGGGAGGGGAGGGAGGGAGGGAGAAAAATCTGAAATTGTAAAGCATGTATAAACAAAAGTTGAGAACTATCTTTACATGTAACGGAAAAAATAAAATATCTAAAAAAAAAAAAAAAACTTTGTGTTCCAACTTCTCTTGCCCCCCTCCATTTGCACCCCCCACCCACAAGAATTCAAGCAATTCAAAATAAGTTATACATGAGTAGTCATGGAAAAATTCCCATATTAGCTAGTTGTGATAGAAAACATTCAAAAACCCCCAAAACTTCAGATTAAGGAATTGTCAAAGAGGAAAAGAAAAAAAATTATTAAATGTGTTTCCATCTGTTTTCAGATACTATCAGTTCTTTCTCTGCAGATGGGCTGCAATCTTCATAAGTCCTTCAGGGTTATATTGGATCATTGCCTTGCTGAAAATAACCACATGCTTCCCAGCAGATCATCCCCTACTATTGCTGTTATTTTGTATACAGTACATTTCGCTCTGCTTCAGTTCATGTAGGTCTTTCCAGGTTTTTCTGATAGTATCCTGTTCATCATAACTTGTATATAGTACCTTAAGCTTGACAGAGAATTTTCTTCATAAAAGTCCAGCAAAGTAGATACCATACGTTTTGCCATTATAATCAATCATCATAACTATTTCTCTCCGTCCCACTACCTTCCCATGACATTTACTCTATCTTCTTTTTACCTATTCCTCCTCAGAAATGTTTTACTTCTGAATATCCTCTCCCTCGCTCTGCACTCCCTTTTTTCACCCTTCCTTCCTTAATCCTCTTCCCCTCCTATTTTCCTGCAGGGTTAAATAGATTGCTCCTCCGAATTGGGTATGAAAGCTATTCCCTCCACGAGCCCACTCCAATGAGATCAGGGTCCCTGAGCTAATTCTGTGTTCTAAATTTTTCTTCCTCCCTCCTTCCTCAACCCTCCCTATGAGATCAAGCAATTTAATATATCATACTGGTGTAGTAATGCAGAACATCTTCATCTTCCTTGAAAGTGTTTTGCTTTTTACTGTTCTCTCCCCCAATCTGCCCTTTACTCCTTCCCTTTTCCCCCCTCCCCTTTTCTCTCTCCCCGCCCCAGGGCAAAAATATCTTACTATACCTACTTGAGTATGTATGTTAGTCCTTCTTTGAGCCAATTCTGATGATATTAAGGTTCACTCACTCCCCAACTCCTTCCCTCTTTTCTACTCTACTCCATAATCTTTTTTCTTGTTTCCTTCATGTGAACTACCTCTCCCCAGACCATCTCTCCCCTTCTCCCTCCCCCAGTTCATTCCTCCTACACCTCAACCCTATTTTAATGATATCATCATGGATTAGTTAGGTGGCACAGTGGACAAAGTACCAGTCCTGGACCCAGGAGGCCCCAAGCCCAAATCCAGCTCCAGACATAAGACACCTCACCCTGTCTGCCCTACAAAGAACAAAACATAAATACTTTACAGATATCATACCTTCATATTCAGTTCAGCCCTGTCTTCTGTGAATGGCTTACTGGGATAGTTCTTATGATTTCAAAGTATTATCTTCCTATGTAGGAATGTAAATGGTTTGATCTTTTAATATTCCTTATGAAGTCTTTTTCCTGTTTACCTTTTTATGCTTCTCCAGGGTCTTGTATTTGAAAGTCAAATTTTCTATTCAGTTCAGGTCTTTCATCACAAATGCTTGAAAGACCTCTTTCTCATTGAAATCCCATTTTAGCCTCTGAAAGATTATACTCAGTTTTGCTGGATACATGATTTTTGACTGAAGTCCCAGTTCCTTTGCCCTCTGGAATATCATATTCCACGCCCTTCGGTCCTTTAATGTAGAAGCTGCTAGATCTTGCTTTATCCTTATTGGAGCTCCACAGTATTTGAATTCCTTTTTTCTAGCAGCTTGTAATATTTTCTCCTTCACCTGGGATTTCTGGAATTTGGCTATAATATTCCTGGAGGTTTTCCCTTGGGGATCTCTTTCAGGAGGTGATTGGTGGATTTTTTCAATTTCTGTTTTAGCTTCTGCTTCTAAAATATCAGGACAATTTTCCCTCACAATCTCTTGGAGGATGGTGTCTAAGCTTTTGTTTTGGTCGTGGTTTTCAGGTAGTCCAATGATTGTCAAATTATCTCTGCTAGATTTATTTTCTAGGTCAGCTGTTTTTCCAAGGAGATATTTCACATTGCCCTCTATTTTTTCATTCAATTGGATTTGCTTTACTGTGTCTTGGTTTCTCATAAGGTCACTAGCTTCCATTTATTCAATCCTAATTCTTAGGCAGTTATTTTCATCAGACAGTTTTTTAATCTCCTTTTCCATTTGGCTTTTCAAACTGTTGACTTTTTTCTCATGATTCTTCTGCATTGCTCTCATTTCCCTTCCCATTCTTTCTTCCTTTTCTCTACATCTTCTTTCTATTTCTCCTACTTTCTCTTCAAAGTCTCTTTCGAGAGCTTCCATGGCCTGAGACCAGTTCATATTTTTCTTGGAAGCTTTGGATGTTGGAGCTTTGACCCTGTTATTATCTTCTTCTTCTGAGTTTGTATTGTGGTCTACCTTACCCCCAAAGAAGTTTTTGATGGTCTTCTGCTTTCTCTGCCTACTCATCCTGGCTTACTATTTCTTGGCTTTTAACTCCTTCTTAAAGGGTGGCGCTGCTTCCAGGACACACTGTTCAAGCTACAGCATGGCCCGGGGGATAGTTGGGCTTCTTCTCAGCCTGCCGGGCCTTGCTTTCATTTGATTTTAAACTCTTCATTGGGGGGGTCGGGGGTTGGGGGCTGCTTCTTGGCTCTGCTCCTGTTCTCAGCTTCAGAGGGTCCCAGGTGTTTTGGGTTGAGGGGGCCAGGTTTTAATCTCACCTGGCCTGTTCTCAGGTCTGGAGATAACCTCAGGCCTACTTACTAAGCAACCAACCAACAAAGCTTTCTGTGGTGTGCTTCTCAGCTTCCAATGAGACTGTTTCCCTGCTCCTCTCCCCCACTTGGGTCTCCCACTGCTCAGGATTTCTTCCTGCTTCCCCGCTGGGTGGGACAGTTGAATCCTTCCCCCCAGTCCACTGGTACCCCTGCACTAACCCCCCCCACCCCTGGGCCAGCCATTCAGCCTGACCACACACTCAGATGATTCAGAGGCACTGGTGATGCTGACAATTCAGAGGCACTGGGGCAAATTCCTCAGGTGGGTGTCTGTTGTGTTGGCCCAATTGCAGGCTTAGGCCCAGCATGGCCCCCTGAAATCTATCTATAGCTGGAGAAAACTCTCAGCCTGTATTTTTGTGTGTTTTTCTGCCCCAAGGGTTCTTTTATTGCTATTTTTGGGGTGATTGTATCAGGAGCCCTGTGGGTTTAATGTCTTTCCTCCGCCATCTATATTCTAAGCATTATGATCCTTTAATATAGAAGGTGCTAAATCTTGTGTTATACCGAGAGTGGCTACATGATATTTGAATTGTTTCTTTCTTCCTGCTTCCAATATTTTCTCCTTGACCTGGGAGTGCTGCAATTTGGCTATAATATTCCTGGCAGTTTTCTTTTAGGGATCTCATTCAGGAGATAATTGGCGGATTCTTTCAGTGGCTACTTTACCCTCTAGTTCTAGGGCTATCTGGGCAGTTTTCTTTGGCAATTTCTTGAAATATCATGGTTAGGCTCCTTTTTTGGGCATGGCTTTCTAGTAGTCCAATAACTCTTATGTTATGTCTATTGGTTTTATTTTCCAGGTCAGTTGTTTTTCCAGTGAAATATTTTACATTTTCTTATATCTTTTTATTTATTCTGTTTGATTGATTCTTAATGTCTTACGAAGTCATTAGTTTCCCCTTGCCCAATTCTAATTTTTAATGAATTTTTTTTCAGTGAGCTTTTGTACTTCCTTTTCTATTTGGCCAATTCTACTTTTTAAGGAGTTCTTTTCTTCAGCAAATTTTTGCACCTATTTTTCATTTGGTTATTTCTGCTTTTTAAGGAATTCTTTTCTTCAGAAGATTGTTGTGCTTCTTTGCCATTTATCCTATTCTTTTTTTTTAACAGTGTAATTTAATTTTTTTTTTAGTTTATGAATTAGGCATTTTTTTTTACATATAAGGTATTTTATTTTTTCCGTTACATGTAAAGATAGTTCTCAACTTTTGTTTATACAAGCTTTACAATCTCAGATTTTTCTCCCTCCTTCTCCTCCCTCCCCCCTCCCCTAGACAGCAGGCAATCCGATATAGGTTATATCTATATATCTATATACATATACACACACACACACACACACACACACACACATATATATATATATATATATATACACACACATAATAACATTAATCCTGCTACAAGAGAAAAAACCAGAGCAGTGATGCAAAACCTCAAAATAGAAAAAAAAAACAGCACCCAAAACAAAAGAAATAGTATGGTTCAATTATCATCTATACTCTACAGTTCTTTTTTTTTTTCTTCTTGGATTTGGAGATCCTCTTCTATCATGAGTTCCCTGGAACTCTTCTGTACCATTACATTGGTGAGAAGAATATAGTCCATCACAGTAGGTCAACACTCAATGTTGATGATACTGTGTACAATGTTCTTCTGGTTCTGCTCATCCCACTCATCATCAGCTCATGCAAGACCCTCCAGGTTTCTCTGAACTCCTCCTGCTCATCATTTCTTACAGCACAGTAGTATTCCATTGTATTCATATACCACAACTTGTCCAGCCATTCCCCAATTGATGGGCACCCCCTCAACTTCCAATTCCTTGCTACCACGTAAAGAGCAGCTATAAATATTTTTGTACATGTGGGTCCCTTTCCCCCTTCCATGATTTCTTTGGGAAAAAGACCTAAAAGTGGAATTGCTGGGTCAAAGGGTATGCACAGCTTTATCGCCCTTTGGACATAATTCCAAATTGCTCTCCAGAATGGTTGGATCAGTTCACAGCTCCACCAACAATGCATTAGTGTTCCAATTTTCCCATAGCTTCTCCAACATTTATTATCTTCCTTTTTTGTCATTTTAGCCAATCTAATAGGTGTCACGTGGTACCTCAGAGTTGTTTTAATTTGCATCTCTCTAATCATTAGAGATTTAGAGCATTTTTTCATATGGGAATAGATAGCTTTGGTTTTTTCATCAGAAAACTGCCTGTTCATATCCTTTGACCATTTCTCAATTGGGGAATGACTTGGATTCTTATAAATTTGATTTAATTCCCTATATATTTTAGAGATGAGGCCTTTATCAGAAGCACTGGCCTCAAAAATTGTTTCCCAGCTTTCTGCCTCCCTTCTAATTTTGGATGCATTGCTTCTGTTTGTACAAAAATTTTTTAATTTAATATAATCAAAATCATCCATTTTGTATTTTATAATATACTCTATCTCTTGTTTGGTCAAAAACTGTTTTCCTTTCCAAAGATCTGAAAGTAGACTATTCCTTCCTCTCCTAATTTACCTATGGTATCACCTCTTATGTCTAAATCATGTATCCATTTTGACCTTATTTTAGTATAAGGTGTAAGATGTTGGTCTATGCCTAATTTCTGCCATACTATCTTTCAGTTTTCCCAGAAGTTTTTGTCAAATACTGAGTTCCTTTCCCAGAAGCTGGAGTCTTTGGGTTTATCAAACACTACATTACTAGTGCCATTTACTACTGCATTTCCTGAGCCTAGCCTATTCCATTGATCTACCACTCTATTTTTTAGCCAGTACCAGATAGTTTTGATGACTGCCGCTTTATAGTAAAGCTCCAGGTTTGGTACCGCTAACCCACCTTCCTGTGAATTTTTTTTCATTATTTCCCTGGATATTCTTGATTTTTTGTTTTTCCAGATGAATTTTGTTATTATTTTTTCTAGCTGTATAAAATAATTTTTAGATAGTCTGATTGGTATGGCACTGAATAAGTAAATTAATTTAGGCAGTATTGTCATTTTTACTATATTAGCTCTGCCTATCCATGAGCAATTGATATCTTTCCAATTATTTAGATCTGATTTGATTTGTGTGAAGAGTGTTTGGTAGTTGTGTTCATAGAGTTCCTGGGTTTGTCTTGGCAAGTAGACTCCCAAGTATTTTACATTATCTACCGTTACTTTAAATGGAATTTCTCTTTCTATCTCTTGCTGCTGGACTTTATTGGTCATGTATAGAAATGCTGATGATTTATGTGGATTTATTTTATATCCTGCTACTTTGCTAAAGTTGTTAATTGTTTCAAGTAATTTTTGAGTTGATTCTCTAGGATTCTTTAAGTATACCATCATATCATCTGCAAAGAGTGATAGTTTTGTTCCCTCCTTGCCTATTCTAATTCCTTTAATTCCTTTCTCTTCTCTGATTGCTAAAGCTAACATTTCTAGGACAATATTAAATAATAGGGGTGATAATGGACATCCCTGTTTCACCCCTGATCTTATTGGGAAGGCCTCTAATTTATCTCCATTGCATATAATACTTGCTGATGGCTTTAGGTAGATACTGTTTATTATTCTAAGGAAAGCTCCACCTATTCCTAAACTCTCTAGTGTTTTTATTAGGAATGGGTGTTGTACTTTGTCAAAAGCTTTCTCTGCATCTATTGAGATAATCATATGATTTTGGTTGGTTTTCTTATTGATGTGGTTGATTATGTTAATAGTTTTTCTAATGTTGAACCAGCCCTGCATTCCTGGTATAAATCCCACCTGGTCATAGTGTATTATCCTGGTGATCCCTTGCTGTAATCTCCTTGCTAATAACTTATTTAAGATTTTAGCATCAATATTCATTAGGGAAATTGGTCTATAATTTTCTTTCTCTGTTTTTGCTTTTCCTGGTTTTGGTATCACCACCATATTTGTGTCATAAAACGAATTTGGTAGAACTCCTTCTTCAGCTATTTTTCCAAATAATTTGTATAATATTGGAATTAATTGTTCTTTAAATGTTTGGTAAAATTCACCTGGAAACCCATCTGGCTCTGGGGATTTTTTCTTAGGGAGTTCATTAATGGCTTGTTCAATTTCTTTTTCTAATATAGGTTTATTTAAGGATTTTATTTCTTCTTCCGTTAACCTGGGCAGTTTGTATTTTTGTAAATATTCAACCATTTCATTTAGATTGTCAAATTTATTGGCATACAGTTGGGCAAAATAATTCCTAATTATTGACTTAATTTCCACTTCATTGGTGGTAGCATCACCCTTTTCATTTTTGATACTGGTAATTTGGTTTTCTTCTTTCTTTTTTTAATCAAATTAACCAATATTTTATCTATTTTATTGGTTTTTTCATAAAACCAGCTCTTAGTTTTATTGATTAATTCTATAGTTTTTTTGCTTTCAATCTTATTAATTTCTCCTTTAATTTTCAGGATCTCTAATTTAGTGTCTAATTGGGGATTTCTAATTTGTTCTTTTTCTAGCTTTTTAAGTTGCATACCCAATTCATTAATCTCCTCTTTCTCTTTTTTATTCATGTAAGCATTTAGAGCTATAAATTTTCCCCTAAGCACTGCTTTGGCTGCATCCCATAGATTTTGGTATGTTGTCTCATTATTGTCATTCTCTTGGATAAAGTTATTGATTGTTTCTATGATTTCTTGTTTGGCCCATTCATTCTTTAGAATGAAATTATTTAGTTTCCAATTGATTTTCATTCTACTTTTCCCTGGCTCTTTCTTACATGTAATTTTTATTGCATCATGATCTGAGAAGGATGCCTTTACTATTTCTGCCTTTCTACATTTGACTATGATGTTTTTGTGCCCTAATACATGGTCAATTTTTGAAAATGTGCCATGTACTGCTGAGAAAAAGGTATATTCCTTTCTATCCCCATTCAATTTTCTCCAGACATCTATCATGTCTAACTTTTCTAGTAATCTATTCACCTCTTTCACTTCTTTCTTATTTATTTTTTGGCTAGATTTATCTAATTCTGAGAGGGGGAGATTCAGATCCCCCACTAGTATAGTATTACTGTCTAATTCCTCTTGTGACTCATTTAACTTCTCCTCTAAGAACTTGGATGCTATACCACTTGGCATATACATATTTAATATTGATATTACTTCATTATCTATAGTACCTTTAAGTAAGATGTAATTTCCTTCCTTATCTCTTTTAATGAGATCTATTTTTGCCTGCACTTTGTCTGAGATAAGGATTGCTACCCCTGCCTTTTTTACTTTAGCTGAGGCATAATATATTCTGCTCCAGCCTTTTACCTTTACTCTGTGTGTATCTCTCTGCTTCAAATGTGTTTCTTGTAAACAGCATATTGTAGGATTCTGGTTTTTAATCCACTCTGCAATTCGCTTCCGTTTTATAGCAGAGTTCATCCCATTCACATTCACAGTTATTATTACTGACTGTCTATTCCCCTCCATTCTATTTACCCCCTTTGTACTTTCCCCCCCTTCTTTCACCCTATTCCTCCTCACCGACGTTTTACTTCTTACCCCTGCCTCCCCCGCTCTGCCCTCCCTTTTTATCACCCTCCCTCTCTTTTCTTTACCCTTTTCTCCCTTGCTTTTGTCCTCCCTTCTATCAGTCCCCCCTTTCCCTTCCCCTTTTGCTTCCCTAAAGAATGAGTTAAGTTTCTTTATCCCAATGAACGTATATGTTATTCCCTCTTTGAATCAAATCTAATGAGAATAGGGTTGAAACAATGTTCCCCGCTCCTTTCTTTCCCTCTATTGTAATAGGTTTTTTTTCCCACCTCTTCATGTGATATAATTCATCCCATTCCACCTCCCCTTTCCTCTCCTCCCCGTAGACTCCCTTTTTAACCCCTTAATTCTTTTGTATCATCACATCAAAGATAATTTATATTTATACCCTCTATGTAAAGTCCTTCTCTCTCCCCAAATACATTTACAGTTCTTAAGAGTTATGAGTATTATCTTCCTGTGTAGGGATATAAACAGTTTAACCTAATAGGGTAACCTTTTTTTTCCCCCGTCTGTTTACCTTTTTAAACTTCTCTTGAGTCTTGTATGTTGAGATCAAATTTTCTCTTCAGTTCTGGTCTTTTCACCAGGAAAGATTGAAAGTCTGCAATGTCATTAAATGTCCATCTTTTCCCCTGAAAGAAAATGCACATTTTTGCTGGGTAATAGATTCTCAGCTGCAATCCAAGCTCCTTTGCCTTCTGGAATATCATATTTCAAGCCTTGCGGTCCTTTAATGTTGAAGCTGCCAGGTCCTGAGCAATCCTGACTGTGGCTCCATGATATTTAAATTGCTTCTTTCTGGCTGCTTGGAGTATTTTCTCCTTCACCTGATAATTCTGGAATTTGGCTACAATATTCCTTGGAGTTTTCCTTTTGGGGTCTCTTTCAGGAGGTGATCGGTGGATTCTTTCAATGATGATTTTATCCTCTGATTCTATGATATCAGGGCAGTTCTCCTTAACAATTTCCTGGAATATGGTGTCTAGATTCTTTTTCTGGTCATGGCTTTCAGGCAGTCCAATGATTCTCAAATTGTCTCTCCTCGATCTGTTTTCCAGATCAATTGTCTTTCCAATGAGGTATTTCACATTTTCTTCTATTTTTTCATTTTTTTTATTCTGCTTGACTGATTCCTGGTATCTCATGGATTCCTTATCTTCCAACTGTCCCACTTTGACTTTTAAGGCATTGTTTTCTTCAGTGAGATTATGCAACTTTTTTTTCCATTTGGCCAAGTGAATTTTTTAAGGCAGTGTTTTCTTCAATGAGATTATGCACTTTTTTTTTCCATTTGGCCAGATGAATTTTTTAAGGTATTGTTTTCTTCAGTAAGATTATGTACCTTTTTTTCCATTTGGCCAAATGAATTTTTTAAGGCTTTGTTTTCTTCAGTGAAAGTATGTGCTTCCTTTTCCAAGCTGCTGATTCTTTTTTCATAGTTTTCTTGTTTTGCTTTCATTTCTCTCCCCATTTTTTCTTCTACCTCTCTCAATTGATTTTTAAAATCCTTTTTGAGCTCTTCCAGGAAGGCTTTTTGTTCTTGAGACCAATTCACCTTCCCTCGTGAGGCTTCAGATGTAGGCAATTTGAGGCTATTGTCCTCATCTGAGTTTGTGTTGGCTTCTTCCCTATTGATACAGAAGCTCTCAATGGAGAGGGCTCTTTTTTGCTTCTTACTCATTATTGCAGCTTATTTATTTATTTTTTAAGTTGAGGTCTGCTCTGGGGGCACCAGGGTCCCTGTTTTGGGCTTCTTGTGCAGGGGTATAGGTGCTGTGTGACCGGGTTTTTACTCTGAGGCCTTTATGGTGTGTGGAGATCCCCCACCCTGCCCTTCCTGTCTGATTGTGCTCGGCCAGCCAGGCGCCGGACCCTGGCGTCTGATCCTGCCTGACCCGTTTGTGGCCCTCTCGGCCGGTGCAGGTAGGTTTTTCCACTGTCTTTCTTGGCCACCAGATTTTTGAACCAGGTTCCAGGGGCCTCAGTTGTTCGGCTGTGGCCCGCAGCTCCTGCTGACTTGCCCCGACCCCCTCGGCACTGGGTTGCTGCCCTGCGCTGGGCCTCCCTTTTGCCCGAGTCAGACCGACCTTTTCCTGAAGTCTTCTAAATTATCTCTGGTTGGAGGACTGTGTCTCTCTGTCTCTTTGCAGTTTCTGTAGGTTCAGGATCTGTCCAGAGGCTTGATTTAATGTTTGTTTTGAGGGAACAGAAGGAGAGCTCAGGCAGCTTGCTGCTTCCTCTCCGCCATCTTGGCTCCGCCCCCCCCCCATTCTGTTTTTGAGGTGTTCATTTCTTCAGTACTTTTTCCCTCCTTTATTCTTTTCCCCATTTTCATCTGCTTTTATTATTTTATTTTAAAAAAAATTTTGGCTCTTTGAGAACACATCAATCCAATTCACATTTTTCTTTGAGGATTCTCATGTAATTGCTTTGATCTCATTGTATTCTTCTGAATTTTTGTTTTGATACTCCATGTCCCCCTAGGAACGTTCTATAGTAAAATTATTTTTTTTTTATGTTTACTCATTTTCCTATTCTTTTTCTTGAGTTAAAGTTGGGTTGTGCTCCTGGTGTTTGAGAGGGCTCTGTTCTAAGCTCCAGGTTTTTCATGCTGCTGTGTTCAAAGCTAGTTCTGGGCATCTCTAAGTTTCAGTTCTTCCAAGGTGATATAATATAAGGAGAGGTGTGGTTAATGCTCTCTTGGTCTTTGCTCTGGCATGTGAGTGATCACAATCTCTTTTTTCCACCCTGCAACTCTAACCAGGGCCCCTCCTTCTGCTTGTTCTCTTTCTTACTCTGGGACTATGATAAGGATCCATGTATGAGCAATGTAACCAAATCCTGTACCTGATGCCAGTAAAGGATTTCCTATAATTTCCTTCTAACCAGCTGTCCAACACTCTTTTTTATCTCTATGTAGAGAGTTCCAAAAGTCACTGCTGCTAATTCAGTCACCCCCAAGACTCCTCCTGACTTGTAGAGTTGTGAGATCTCTCTTGACTTGTCAGGGATGGCCTGCAATGGACTGTTCTCCACTCTCATCCCAGTGAAACAAAACTTTTCCACCAAAATTCCAGGTTGTCTTGGGCTGTTAAATTGTCACCTCGTTTTTTTTGGTTATGTGGTTCCAGAATTTGTTTTGAGATATTATGTTAATGTTTGGAGGAAAATTTGGAAGAGCTCAGGTGATTTTTCTACCTCTACTCCACCATCTGGACTCTGACCCCATCATCAAATATTTAAGCCATGGTCTAAAAGTACAAATTCAATTTCAGACATCACCTTCTTAGCTGGTTTTTCACTTCCCAAACATATTTTTATCTTCTGCATTCTTTACCTTTACAAAATAAGCAGATTAGAGGAAGATCCTGGAGAAATTGGGGAGTTTTTCTAAATAAGCTAATAACTCTGGTTTTTCAAAGTTTCCTAAACAATCTGAGAGAATCAAAGCACAATTAATCATTGGTCAAGTTGAAATGTCAGTGAATAGGGCATTAGACTATTGGATAAGAATAATAGATGGGGCCTAGAAAATGTTGAATAACTGACTGAGAGAAACAATTCCTCCTCTTTCATCTCAGATAAAAAGAAAGTTTGTGCCTCTCTGAGATGGTCAACTTAACACTGTACTTTCCTTAGGAATCTTCCAATGGCAATCTGTATGGAGCCAAAGTGTATGGCTATTGGAGACATGTGATTATATGCAATCTCAAAAGGGAATTTGAGAATATTGTTGCCTACACCACAATGTTTCAATGGAGAAAATTGAGAAGGGAAGGCTTGGCACCAATGTGGATGGATGGATGGATAGATGGATGGATCAGGAGATGGCAAGCCTCAGAGCCCAGACTTCAACAAAGCAGATCAGGGAAGACTTCTCCCTGGTCTTAGGATAAAGGTTCTAGCTTCTTCTTGTAGGGGCCAAATTTTAATTGGGGAGTGTTAGGCAGCTTTCTACAATATTGGGGCAAGGAAGGAGATTAACAGCCTCTTTCAAAAACAGAACGGGGTTTAATAATAAGAACAAACTTAAAAGCACAAGTAAGATTAGTAGAATTAAGGGAAAGGAAAAAAAAGGAATGGGGGAAGAAAAACAATACGGCTTGAATCACACCACCACTCAGGGCTCAGCAGAACACATGGCTGCATCCTGTCTCTTTCTGGCTCCAATGCCAGAATGGTGAAACCCCTCCCTTCTTACCAGCAACCCCCAGGTTCACAGGAAACAGGGAAGACAGACACACAACCCCAAGCTAATTGGCCGCAGTCCTGACTGACAGAATTAACAAGCTGCTCTACAACTGCCAGCTTCCAGATGCTGGAGGTAACCTGACTGCCCTCACCCAGCTTCCAGTCATGGCGGGGCTGCCCTTATTATAATTCAGCCAGGCCCATGCAGGCACGTGGGTACAGGCTGGAGCAAGGTCAGGGCACATGGACACATGCTGGGGTCAGGGCACATGGAGTTTCTAATTTTAGACAAAGATGGGGTCATAGAAACCTCAAATCACAATTAATTCTTTACATTCTAAAAGAAAGAGTGAAGTTCCTGTCAAAGTCCTCCAGACCTGGAGGCTACAGGGACTGTCATCAACGAAGCACATCAATGGACCCTCTGGAAAGGAGAGCCAGCAAGCTCAGAAGAGTGACACCTTCCCTGAAATATCCTGTCTAGAGAGGAAAAAGACACAGACATCTCCAAAAGTCATAGGGAGCCTGAAGCTTCTGAGGTGAGTTGCCCATGCACAAGCATTCCCCTCATGTGGGCTCCTCTTGCATGATCTATGTATTTGTTCCTTTTTCATGTATGGTGCTTATAATTCCAAGAGGATGTGCTCTGAGTTCATTGGGGGGTGGTGGAACAAAACATTCTACATTAAATCTAGCCATGCTATTCAAGTCAGTGTTTTTTTCTGAGCTGATCGTGTCCTTTAGCTAAGACCTGACCAGAAAAAAATTCTTCTGTGGGAACTTTTGAGTTATAAATTTATGCATGGTTACCCACAGAAGAACTTAAAGTCCTGTCTTAGACAATCCTCTGGAGACCTCTCCCCATGTTTTATGGAATTCCGTCAAGGGACATTATCTCTTCTGTGGGCACTCATGAGGAAAACTAACCTGTATGCTTACATTATTCCTTTCCTTGTCCAAGACTTTCGTCTTGGCACCTATTTGAGTCACATTCATCATCACATGGATCTCACCATAAGGGAGTGGGAGTCATTTGCATTGGTGAGTGTTGGGAAACTCTCTATCATGTTTTTGTTACATCCTCCAGGAAGCTGGTAGACTCCATTGCTGTTATCACTCTACCTCACTGAGCCTCAGGTTCATGATCATTTAAATGAGAACAGGAATATGTACAGTGCTTACTTCACAGGGAAGTGCAATTATCTCCATTACACAGATGAGGAAACTTACAGAAAGGTGAAGTGATTTGCCAAAGGTCACACAATTAGTTCCTGAGGCTGGATTTGAACTCAGGTTTTACTTCAGTCTAGAGTATTTGGTGAGCCTCATTTTCCTCCCTGTTGTCCCTAAAGACCTTCAACTAATTTATTCAAGTGTTGAAGCAAATGCTGAGTTACCAAAAGTCAATATTTTACCAAGCACATTCCCCTATGTTTGAAAGTCATATTTTAACAGTCTTTAATCTGAAATTCAGGTTAACCTTGGCACCATATTGATTAATTTTTATTATATTTAACTCAGGAAACCAACCATATTCTTGTTGTCATCCCACAGGAGTCAGGAAGGTGTTTGCCTTTGGGTCTAAGCAATTTCCTTTCCTTGATGTGGCTTAAGATCTCAAAGTTGTTTAGTTTTCATGCATTTCTACACATTCTAGATTAAATCATAAACAGGTAAAATCAGGTTTACCATTATAGTAACATAAGATAACTCATAATTTATAAATAAAACTATAAATAAATTCACTAGCACAAGTGAGCAGAACCAGAAGAACATTGTACCCAGTAACAGCCACATTGGGTGATGATCAACTGTGATAGACTTAGCTCTTCTCAGCAGTGAAATGATCCAAAAGAATTCCAAAGAATTAATGATGGAACATTTTCTCCACATTCAGAAAAAAGAATTGTGGATTCTGAATGCAGATTGAACCATACTGTTTCTACTTATGGGTTTTTTTTGTGTGTGGTTTTTCCCTTTCTTTCTGATTCTTTCACAACATGACTATTGCAGAAATATATACATATATCAGATTGCTTTCTGTCTTGGGGAGGGGGGAGGGAATGGATAGGAGGGAGTAAAATTTGGAACTAAAAATCTTGTGAAAAAAATTTGTTGAAAACTATCTTTACATGTAACTGGAAAATAATAAAATACTTTTATGATAAAAAAAAAAGATCTCAAAGCTGGTGTTCTCTGGTTAACTTGGTAGACATAAGGTAGAAGTGGCAGGAAGGCTCTGGGCTCAGATCAGTCCCCTGAGCAGGCCTTTACACAACTGAAGTGACCTCCCCCATCAATCAGGATCTTGTATGGTTTCAATTGGGGACTGTCTTTGCCAAGGCTTTTGCCAAGTCTACTTGGATCCACCTGACCTTGTGGCCTTTACTGCCCATCTTGGTCTTGCTGGGGAACTGAGGAGATATCAGCTGTTCTCTGTAATTATTGAACATTAGCAACAACCTGCCTTGTGGCTATAACCATATATGGGAAAGGCTTCGGGAGTTAACCCCGAGGAAAAATCAGGAGTCAGAGTCCCTTAGGCAATTGGATGTTGGACATCACATCCCTCTGGCAACTCCTGCGGTGGCACTGGTGCCAAACTGTATTGGCTCTGCCTCTCCTTTGGATCCACCAGTGTCGTGGAGAGGGAAAACCTGATGCATGGGCAACAGCTTGTTTTCCATATTGATCCATCCAGGCCAGCCCCCTGGAGAGAACACTACAGCTACTCCTCATGGGGTAGATACAACATGGGATGCAGCAGTTACTGGTTATGTCACTCAGGAGCTGCGGCTCCCTTATCGGACTGCACAGCCACACTGTGGCCTGTGGCTCTTCAAGGCACTGATCCATGGTTGTCCTCGACTGGTGGAGGCCTACTACTACTATATAGCAACAACCCCATGCAAAACTTCACTGCTGCCAGGCAGTGGGGTGGAAATTCTTGACAATTACACCATCTTTGCCAAGGACCCTGGAAACCTCAGCTTGCCTTGCTCCTGACCAACTCTGTCCCCATTGGACTGAAAAAGCAAGTAGGTTCCCACACCCACAGTGGCAGCCCTTAGAGTCAAATGGCTTGGCACTGAATGTCAAGGGGTCAGACCTGGGGTGCTATATTGACAAATATATAACCAAAGTATTTTCACCTCCACCTCTACCACTGAGGTAGGAGGTTCCAGCATCAGTACTAGGTATTTGGAGAGGAAAAGGAAGGTCAAGGCATTGAAGTGGGATGGTTCCTGGCCTCTCCCATTCTAGGCCACATCTACAGACCTTCCCATAGCCACCATTCTCAGCTTTCCCCATCGTGCTCCATTGTATTTCTTTTTTTTTCTTCCAATAGAACCTATGTGGCTCCCAGTCACCTGAAACAGGTTCATAAGACCATGTAACTGATGGGAGTTCTCATGGGCAATGTCACCTGTGGCTATGTTTCAAAGGCCTGTTTGGATGCTCTATCCTCTAATCTCACAGATCTCAAATTAGGCAGAAGCAATTGGGGAATCCCCAAGAGCCACTCTCCAAAGCCCAGAATACCAGTTTACAAGGCTTTAGAACACTGAATAGAGTGTGACAATTGGAGTGATGCCACCTGCTGGAGAGTTAGTGTAGGAAAGCTCCACCACGAGGAGAAGGTGTCTCAGGGAAAGCCATGTGGCTTGGAAGGTCAGTTCCTTGGTGTCAGGAAGTGATGTTTGCTCATGGGTACTGTCTATCAAAGTTGCCAGCCAATTAGCTTGGAGCTGTGTATACATGTGGATGAGATGTTCACAGTTTCACAGGAGGCTTGTGGGACGAAGAAGGGGCAAGGCTCGTTCTCTCTGACTTTTCCACAAGGACCTCAGTGGGGAGTGGGGCTGGACATACTGGCTCCCTCAGATAGATAGCTGAATCTAGCAATCTTTCTCTGTCTCTTCACCAAATACTTATGCTCCTTAATAAATGGTTAAAAAGTCTAAACCCTTGCTAAAGCTTCTAATTTATTGGCGACCACTCATTAGATTTGTAGACAGTATAGCTAGAATTTTAGCCCCTTACAAGAGGAAGAAAGCATTCGCTAGGGTCTCGTTACCCCTTGGGGACAAGGAAAAAGGGACTCAGCCAAGTCCATGTAGCAGAGTGTCATGGGGAAAGAGCCCACAGAACTTGGACATGGCTTTCTCTTCCACTGTGTTGCCTTGGACAAGTCACTCTGGGTTTGTCTAAATTTCCTCAACTAAAAATGAAGATGTTGGACTGGATGGCCTGTGGTGTTCATTCCAACTCTGCTCCTGTGTTCTGTGAGCACAGACCCAGGCAAACTCTGTGTGCCCCAAAGCAGCCACCAGTGGGTAGTAAGGAACACATGTGCCAAGGCAAGTCACATCTCTGCTGCTGCAGGACCCCCTAGTATCCCCCACTTCCTCCCCTTGGGGACAACATCTCTACTGGCCTCCCTGGGCTTGCTACTCTCTGCACCTCGGCTCCCAATTGCTAGGGCTCTTCTATCTAGCCAGAGATCTTTTTGGAAGTTGCTTCCTGCCCCAGCTCTGTGTATACTCTTCCATTGGATGTGGTACACAACTAGGTAAATATTTCTACTACAAGGTGTCATGGCTGAAGAAGGTGTGGGAATGTGTGGTAGAGTTATAGAGAAATTCCCTTCCTCTCTCCCTAGCTGCCCAGTGGTTGAGGTGTCACACTTCACAGAATTTATTTTTGTCTCTAATATCTAGATATGGCAAGCATAGCATTTTTTTTTGGTGGGGCAATGAGGGTTAAGTGACTTGCCCAAGGTCATACAGCTAGTAAGTGTCAAGTGTCTGAGGTTGGATTTGAACTCAGGTTCTCCTGAATCCAGAGTCAGTGCTTTATCCACTGAGCCACTTAGCTGCCCCAAGCATAGCATTTTCAAAGCCAATGGGCGGCAATATCCTCTTTGGTCTATCAATAGCAATCTTGCCTTCTAATTCCATCAGGGAAACCCTTAAGCTTTGTAAAAAGCTAATAAGAGGTTCACATTCTATGAAGGTCAGAGTCACTTTCTTTTCTCACTAAACCTTTGGAGAGACTGGAAATGAACTGGAAACACAGTCCATGGGGTTCATGGAGTTGACTATGGTTGGCAGACTAGAGGCTCTCAAAGTCACTGAGTGATTGTAGCAGGGATCAGACACTAACACTGTTTATGTTGAAGGGTGCCTGCAAAAATAATGGAAGAAGGACAGCTAGGTGGCACAGTGGATAAAACACCAGCCCTGGATTCAGGAGGACCTGAGTTCAAATTCAGCCTCAGACACTTGACACTTACTAGCTGTGTGACCCTGGGCAAGTCACTTAACCCTCATTGCCCAGCAAAAAACAAGCAAACAAAACAAAACAAAAATAATGGAAGAGTAGGAGTGTAAGGAGGTATTGTGTCTACTGGGGACCAGACCATGAGCTACGCATAAATTGTACATATTTGAATGACAGACAAACCAAAGAGCATCATTAGAAGAAGCTGTCAAAGGGATTGAGCAAGCAAAGATCCCAAATAAGGACAAATTCATTGTGTGCACAAATAACCAACTTCTCCCCAAAGGTATAAATGACTGGATCAACAACCAGAAAGAAAATGGCTGTAAAACAAGTAAAAATAAAGATGATGCCCACAGAGACCCATTCACTAAGCTGAATAATATGACTCAGGACAAGAATGTTGGGTAGAAGTTTGTTCCTGCTCGTTCAGAAGTTGAAGGCAAAGATTAGCCAGAGAAGCAACTAGAAAGAAGTGAGAAGACTCAGTCAATACTTGCAGATGCTGACATTTAGTTTAAAGCGTCACTCTATTTAAACCTGCAATAGAATCTCCAAATCATTTTCTCTTCACCTTCCCCCCACTCCCTTGTGTTGAAGCTGTATTCCATGGCTATCTTTGACAGTTTTTTTCATATGCTTTCTCAGTTTTTCTCGGTGCTATTTTAATTATTTATCAATACAAACATAAAACAAATGCATACTCTAATCAACTGTAAAAATGATTACCATGTACTAATAATAAGAGAAAGACAGATATCCTTATCTCTATCAGATCCAACTAAACTCTGGCTTGCTCAACTCTTGCCCCAGACCACTTAGAAACCAGTACAGACTTCTTGACTGCTCACATGGATTGGAAATTGGGAAAGGCTTCCTGTGTGATGAAAGATTTTAGCTAGGACTAGAAGGCACAGATAGGAGAAGGAGAACATTGGTAAAACAATAAAAACCACATCTCCTTGAACTCCCCAAACCCTAAATCTAAGAGTTAGAAACAAAGCTTGGCAGCTTCCAGTTAAGGCCCTTGGGTAAAGGGGTGCCCTTAGAATGTCCTCACTTAGTCATCATGGAACCTCTGTCTGACTTGGAAGAATCATGACTCAGTTTCATTTCAGTGTCCTTATCTTCCAAAGTGAGAGGTAGAAGGGGACATCTGAGCAGCCCAGAAAGGCCACAACCAAGCCAGCTTTAAGGATGGGCAAGGAGCTTCTCCTCAAAGATGACAACAATAATAAGAACAACAAAAATAATAATAATAAAGTTGATATTTAAATAGAGCCTACCATGTGCCAGGCACTGGGCTAAGCACATTACAAATATTACCTAACAAAAACCCTTGAGGTAGGTTCTATTATTATACCCATTTTACAGATGAGGAATTGGAGCCAGGTAGAGTTTAGGTGACCTGACCAGAGTCACCCAGGTGGGAAGTATCTGAGGCTGGACTTGAACTCAAGTCATCCTGACTCCAGGCTCAGCACTCTATCATTGGGCTACCTAGCTGCCTCTTCTCTATCTCTTAGGCTAAGTGGTTGCTTCTGATCCTATGCTACCCCTACTTTCCCTTTTCCCCTTGCCTCAAAGCCTACTCTCTTACCTTCAGGCAGAAATGCACTGGGAAGTATGAAGAATCCAGCAAAGGAGCTTAACAGCCTCTTCTCCACAAACAAATCAGGTTTTATTTAATGGAAATAAAATACATAGCAAATGTGAAATCAATGAAGTCAAGGACAAGGGAATAGGGAAAAAGGAAAATGGATAATCTCCCTGGCTCTAGCAAGGGCTGTCTCAAACCCAAACTTGCTTTCAGTTCAGCTAATTCAAAGGGCTGGATTTAACTCACCACCAGGGGTCCATAATTTCTATGGGAGTCAGCAGCCAGTCTCTAGGCCACTCCAAATGCTCTGAGAGAGGGGTGGGGAGAGGGGGGGAGAGAGAGGGAGAGGGAGAGAGAGGGAGAGGGAGAGGGAGAGAGAGAGAGAGAGAGAGAGGGAGGGAGAGAGAGAGAGGGAGAGAGAGAAAGGGAGAGAGAGAGGGAGAAAGAGAGAGAGAGAGAGAGAGAGAGAGAGAGAGAGAGAGAGAGAGAGAGAGAGAGAGAGAGAGAGAGTGCGAGAGTGCTACTTCCTGTTGGGGTCCCTTTTTCTGCCTTTTTCTCCCTCACCCAAAGGGGAGGTCCTTCAAATAGTGTGGCTGAGACTGGTTCCCTGTTGATGATGCAGTCCACTGCCTATGAGGACACACCTTCTCAGGGCTGGCCAAGTTTAAACTAGGTGGCTAACAGGGCAGGCCAGGTGTGGCTAAAATCTAATCACCTTTATGTGTGTACTTAGTTGTTTCTCATTCATACCCAGTTCAAACACTACTGAGTCGGGGGCAGCTAGATGGCGCAGTGGATAGAGCACCAGCCCTGGAGTCAGGAGTACCTGAGTTCAAATCTGGCTTCAGACACTTAACACTTACTAGCTGTGTGACCCTGGGCAAGTCACTTAGCCCCAATTGCCTCACTAAAAAAACAAAAAAACAAAAAACAAAAACAAACACTACTGAGTCAATCAAGTCAGACCCCTGGGCATCTGCCAAATTTCATTATTTTACCACAACATAAAATTACAAAACAAACCCCATTATTGTTATTACTGTATACAATGGTCTCTTGGTCCTGCTCATTTGACTCTTCCTTATGTTTTCCCCAAACCCTCTTAATTCTGATGGCATACTTCTTCTTCCCTGTATGTAGCTTGTTTGTATATATTTGTTTACATGTTGACTCTCCCCTTAGATTGTGAGCTCCTTAAAGTCAATGACTGTCTTTTGCCTCTTTTTGTATTCTTAGTATTTAACACCATAGCCTTGGAACATAGTAGGTGCTCAGAAGTATTTATTGACTTACTGACTAAAAAGAAAATTTTCAAACTTCCAAAAAGTAGAAAAGAAAAAAAGAACATTTCCACCAACATCGAAAGACAGAACAGAAAATTGAATCTCTATTATGTATAAAGCTTGCTTTTCTTTCTAAGCATTTAATACATCCAGCATGCAACTTTCAAGGGTGTCCTGTTTGTCTGATGCAGTCTGGCTTTCTTTCATTCTTGTCTCATTTTGGGAGGAGGAGGAGGAATTTGGAAATATTATCCCTAATCTCTCTGTACCTCACTGAACCTCTCCCCTCCATTGAAATAAAAAAGAAAGCAAACTCTAGTAACAGTTAGTTGAGCACAAAAGATTCCCCCATTGGCCATGTCCAAATATGTTGGATTTATTGGGTACCTTGAAAGGGTCACCTCTCCATCAGCAGGTGTTTCATCATGAGTTCTCTGGAACCATGTTTGATCATTACCCTGATCAGAGTACTTACGTCTTTCACAGTTGTTTATCCTGACAATGTCCCTGTTATTTTAAAAACTGTTTTTTAAAAATTGTTTCCCAGCTTTCTGCATACCTTCTAATTTTGGATGCATTGCTTCTGTTTGTACAAAACCTTTTTAATTTAATGTAATCAAAACCATCCATTTTGCATTTCATAATATTCTCTATCTCTTCTTTGGTCATAAACTGTTTTCCTTTCCAAAGATCTGAAAGTAGACTATTCCTTCCTCTCCTAATTTACCTATGGTATCACCTCTTATGTCTAAATCATGTACCCATTTTGACCTTATTTTAGTATAAGGTGTAAGATGTTGGTCTATGCCTAATTTCTGCCATACTATCTTTCAGTTTTCCCAGCAGTTTTTGTCAAATAATGATTTCCTATCCCAGAAGCTGGAGTCTTTGGGTTTATCAAACATTACATTACTAATGTCATTTACTACTGTGTCTCCTGTTCCTAACTTATTCCATTGATCCTCCACTCTATTTCTTAGCCAGTACCAGATAATTTTGATGACTGCTGCTTTATAATAAAGCTCCAGATTTGGTACAGCTAACCCACCTTCCTGTGTATTTCTTTTTCATTATTTCCCTTGATATTCTTGACTTTTTGTTTTTCCAGATGAATTTTGTTATTATTTTTTCTAGCTCTATAAAATAAATTTTAGGTAGTCTGATTGGTATGGTACTGAATAAGTAAATTAGTTTAGGTAGAATTGTCATTTTTACTATATTAGCTCTGCCTATCCATGAGCAATTGATATCTTTCCAATTATTTAGATCTTATTTGATTTGTGTGAAAAGTGTTTGGTAATTGTGTTCATAGAGTTCCTGGGTTTGTCTTGGCAAGTAGACTCCCAAGTATTTTATATTATCTACAGTTACTTTAAATGGAATTTCTCTTTCTCTCTCTTGCTGCTGAACTTTGTTGGTCATGTATAGAAATGCTGATGATTTATGTGGATTTATTTTATATCCTGCTACTTTGCTAAAGTTGTTAATTGTTTCAAGTAATTTTTGAGTTGATTCTCTAGGATTCTCTAAGTATACCATCATATCATCTGCAAAGAGTGATTGTTTTGTTTCCTTCTCGCCTATTCTAATTCCTTTAATACCCTTTTCTTCTCTGATTGCTAATGCTAACATTTCTAATACAATATTAAATAATAGAGGTGATAATGGACATCCCTGTTTCACCCCTGATCTTATTGGGAAGGCCTCTAACTTATCTCCATTGCATATAATGCTTGCTGATGGTTTTAGGTAAATACTGCTTATTATTTTAAGGAAAGCTCTACCTATTCCTAAGATCTCTAGTGGTTTTATTAGGAATGGGTTCTGTGTCTTGTCAAAAGCTTTCTCTGCATCTATTGAGATAATCATATGATTTTGGTTAGTTTTCTTATTGATGTGGTTGATTATGTTAATAGTTTTCCTAATGTTGAACCAGCCCTGCATTCCTGGTATAAATCCCACCTGGTCATAGTGTATTATCCTGGTGATCCCTTGCTGTAATCTCCTTGCTAATATCTTATTTAAGATTTTAGCATCAATATTCATTAGGGAAATTGGTCTATAATTTTCTTTCTCTGTTTTTGCTCTACCTGGTTTTGGTATCACCACCATATTTGTGTCATAAAACGAATTTGGTAGAACTCCTTCTTCACCTATTTTTCCAAATAACTTGTATAATATTGGAATTAATTGTTCTTTAAATGTTTGGTAGAATTCTCCTGGAAACCCATCTGACCCTGGGGATTTTTTCTTAGGGAGTTCATTCATGGCTTGTTCAACTTTTTTCTAATATGGGCTTATTTAAGGATTAAGCTATCTATTCCCATATGAAAAAATGCTCTAAATCACTATTGATTAGAGAAATGCAAATTAAAACAACTCTCAGGAACCACCTGACACCTGTCAGATTGGCTAATATGACAAAAAAGAAAAATAATAAATGTTGGAGAAGCTGTGGAAAAATTGGAACGCTAATGCATTGTTGGTGGAGCTGTGAACTGATTCCACCATTCTGGAGAGCAATTTGGAATTATGCCCAAAGGGCTATAAAGCTGTGTATACCCTTTGACCCAGAAATACCACTGTTGGGTCTTTTTCCCAAGGAGATCATAGAAAAGGGGAAAGGACCCACATGTTCAAAAATGTTTATAGCTGCTCTTTTTGTGGTGGCAAGGAATTGGAAATTGAGAAGTTGCCCATCAGTTGGGGAATGGCTGAACAAGTTGTGGTATATGAATGTAATGGAATTCTATTGTGCTGAGAGAAACAATGAGCAGGAGAAGTTCAGAGAAACCTGGAAGGACTTGCATGAACTGATGATTTGTGAGATGAGCAGAACCAGAAGAACATTATATACAGTATCATCAACACTGCATGTTGATCAACTGTGATGGACTGGATTCTTCTCACCAATACAATGGTACAGGAGAGTTCTGGGGGACTCATAATGGAAAGGGCTCTCCAAATCCATAGAAAAAAAAAGAATTATGGAATATGAATGCTGATTGAACCATACTATTTCTTTTGTTTTTGGTGTTGTTGTTTTTCTATTTTGAGGCTTTTCCTTATTGCTCTGATTCTTCTCTTGTAGCATGACTGATTCAGAAATATGTTTAATGTTGTTATGTATGTGTATGTATGTATATATACATACATACATACATATACATCTATACACACACACACACACACACACACATAACCTATATTGGATTGCCTGGTGTCTGGGGGAGGAGGGGAGGGAGAACAATTTGAAATTGGAAATCTTATGTAAACAAATGCTTATAGCTATCTCTACATGTAATTGGAAAAAGATAAAATACTTTTATTTTTAAAAAACTCCCTATTCATATTTTTGCCATTTATCAATTGAGAATGAGCCACCTGGCTTTCTCCTTTCTTGTTCCCAGATAATTCTATTATAAGTAATGAGTTTCATCGTAAGTAATGAGTCCTATACATGGAGATTTTATTTTATTTATTTGTTTTTTAAAAGTAATAGACATTTTTATTTATAGAATTTGGTTCCAATTTTTATCCCTCCTCCCCTCCCTCCCCTCTCCCAACCCTGAGGTGGTAAGCAATCAGATATAGGTTATACTCATATGATTATGTACCATATTACATAAATGACCATATTAGTCTAAATGGAGATTTTAAGTGAATTTAGTGATGTTTTCATAGTGAATTCCACCTGATTCTAAGTGGACTGCAATGTTTGATGATCTCTCATCAAGTTGATTTTTAGTAATTCAGTTTTAGTAATTCAGTTTGATTCAATTCAACAAATATTTCTTAACCACCTACTGGACCAAGCACCATTCTGGGTGATGAGGACACAGAGGGGAAAAAAAGAAAAAGACTAATCCCAGCCTTCCAGGAGTTTACATTCAATAGTGTGAATGGCAGATATAGTACATACAGAGGAATAAATATAGAAGGTAATTTGAGTAAGGAAAGATCACTGAAATTAGGTGAGTGAGGAATATTTTCCATTAGATTTGGTACTTAAGCATTGCTGGTAGGGCTATGAGGGTTAAGTGACTTGCCCAAGGTCACACAACTAGTGTCAAGTGTCTGAGGCCAGATTTGAACTCAGGTCCTCCTGAATCTAAGGCTGGTGCTCTATGCACTGTGCCACCTACCTGCCCTGGTACCTAACCATTGTCACAGGGAAAGATAAGTTGGGAAAACAACCCAGGCATGTGGCACAGCCTGGGCAAAGGCATGGAAGTGGGAGGTTGGAAGACAAGTTTGGTTAGAAGAGAGGTGTGATGAGGGGAATAATGAGAATGAATTTTGGTTAGTGCCAATTTGTGGAGGGCTTGAAATGCCTGGCAGAAGAGTTTGTCTTTGATCCAAAATGTAAGAGGAAACATTGGAGAGTTTTGAGGAAGCTAAGAAGGTAGAAACCAGAAATCATTGTTGAGTCCCCTGTCCAGACTGGAGGTGCTGAAACAGGGGCAGCTAAATTCCCTTGGAAATACAGATTCTGTTTAGGGCAGAACCTTTTGGGGCAGGTTCTGTCAAAGGCCACTGACTTCTGCATGGGCATACTCCTTGGACTAAGGGTTGTGTCAAGTACACAGAAACAGATTCTCTGGGGAGTATTGTCTGGGACTCTTTATTTTAAAGATATTGGATTTCTTTATCTGTGTTTGGGTGGTCTCCCCAGGTATAAGATAATCTCTTAGACAGCAAAGCTTGTTGAGTTTTCGTCATTGTATCTCCTAACACTCAGTAAGTATTTAACTAATGCTTCTTGACTGCTTCACACTACTGAACGTTCCAGGGATCCTGGATTCTAAGCAGGACCACTGGTGCTATAAATGCTGGATGCATTGCTTCCCCAACATGAGAAGAGAAAAGCCAGGTTGGACTGCAGTCATTTTCTTCTCAGTCAGATTGCTATAGCCATCCTAAAAGTGGCTTATTTTCACCAGGGTGTCACGTGGATAACTTGGTCTTGCTTCTTCTCTTGAATGTCTTCCCATTAATGAATGGAAAGAAAAGAAACAAATGTGAGCATGTGTAATAGAGGGAAGGGAAAGGGGATAGACATTTATGAAGCACCCACTGTGTGCCAGGCACCACCCTAAGTGCTTTTACAAATATTACCTCATGTGATTGATTGGGAGGAAACTTATCTGAGATGGGGGGCCCGGACAACCTTGATGGCTATTTGATGGGTCTCAAAGCCTTAGGTGCCCCCTGGTGGCAATCCCTACAACAACTTCCCCTCACCTCTGGAAGGGTAGCTCTGGAAAGGTACTGAAAGCCATATTGGCCTTGTTTCTGGGCAGATTTTGCCAGTTGCTTCCCCTGTGGATCCATTCACCCTCCCTGTGACTTTCCAGACCAAAACATTCCTCTAAGCCCATGATTCTCTAAGGCATGTTCTCTTTGCCTGGCAGAATGTAAGCTCCTTCAGGGGAAGGATATTTTGCTTATAAATTTGTTTTCCAAGTGCTTAGAACAAAGATGTATAAAGCACACAGTAAGTGTTAAATAAATCCCTGCTTGCATGTTTTCATTCATCCAATCCAATTTCCTCTTTTTACATATGAGGAAGATGAAGCTCCAATAAGTTAAGTGACTTTCCCAAGATGCCACAGGTGATACTCACCCACATTCTAGATCTTGGATGATGTCAGGCATTGGCTTGTTCCTGGTTTCAGGGAGGAAGAGGAAGACCACTAGGCTGGCAGTGATGGCAATGATTGCAAAGATGATCTGTGGCATGGCTCTAATGTATTGTTTGAGTATATTCATCAAAGGGGCCAGCACTGCCCCAATCCGATCTATTGTGACAATGAATCCTATGGACATGCCCCTGTCAGGACAAAGAAGATCTGATTGTCCTAGATACAACACCTGTTAATATTCCCTTCCTATAATCCCCTGTTAGTAAAGTCTACAGTGTGTACTCACGGAGTACTGAAATTCTTAAAAACTACAGGAAACTCAGGGGCTCCTAAGATTTATAGATTTGAGGAGAAAGAAACTGCTGCTGCTCATTTCCTAGATGATTTTTCAGCAAGAAATCAGATATGTTCATTTAAACTTGCTGAATTAGTTTTATTTTTCTTAGTTCCCTTTTGAATGTACAGTTGTATGGGTAAAGGATCAACTTCCTTCATCTCTAGTAAGGATGAAACTCCTCCATTGGTAGAACCTGAGAAGGGTGAAATCCTTTCCTCATATCTCTATTCCTAGAAGAGTAAGCTCCTTCAGGGTAGGGCCTGTCAACTAGAAAAACTAGTAAAAACTATGCACAATGAAGACAATAAAACAAATGGAAAGAATGATGCAAAGTAGAGTTATGAAAAGACATGCTCTCTCTCCAACTCCTTTGTGTTGAGATTTGAAAGATAAACAGGCATAAAATACTCTAGATTTTTTCTAGGCATCACTCAGTTTTACAGTTTTTTCTCTCCTTCCCCCCCCCCCTTTTTTGAGGGGCAATGGGGGTTAAGTGACCTGCCCAGGGTCACACAGCTAGTAAGTGTCAAGTGTCTGAGGCTGGATTTGAACTCAGGTCCTCCTGACTCCAGGGCCGGAGCTTTATCCACTGTGCCACCTAGTGGCCCCACTCTTTTTCTTTTAACAATGTTCTGTTATATGGGATGATTCTCCAGGAGGAGGAAAGGGCAAAAAATAAGGGGCGGGATTTAGCTGATATGAAAACAAAGTATATCACTACCTTTAAAAATGGACTAAGCTGGGGCAGCTAGGTGGCACAGTGTATAGAGCACTGGCCCTGGATTCAGGAGGACCTGAGTTCAAATCCAGCCTCAGACACTTAACAATTACTTTCTGTGTGACCCTGGGCAAGTCACTTAACCCCAATTGCCTCACAAAAAATAAAAACAAACAAAAATGGACTAAGCTTATCTTCATTTTCAGAGATCATAATGAAATCCTTTCTTCTTTTCTTCCTTCCCTTCTCTCTTCATTCCCATTGTGCTCACTCTCACTTGTCTCTTTCCCTCCATCCATTTCTTTCTCATTCCTTCCTTCTTTTTCTACGGGCAGCCTAACATAGGAGATAGTTTATTGGTTCTGGAGTCAGAAAGACTTGGCTTTGAATCCATGAACCCTGGCATGGACTTGTATAGACTAAGAGTTGATTAAAACCTCAGTGGCCATCTAATCCAACTCATGCATGCAGGAATCCCTGACATCTAGCATCTGTTGGAAGGCTTCCAAGAAGAAAGACCTCACCACCTCTTGAGGCAGCCCATCAGCAACCCAGGTGGGGAACATATGATGCTGGGAAGTATTTCCTGACATCAAGACTAAATGGGGGGGGGGGAGCTAGATGGCACAATGGATAAAGCACTGGCCTTGGATTCAGAAGGACCTGAGTTCAAATCCGGCTTCAGACACTTGACACTTACTAGCTGTGTGACCCTGGGCAAGTCACTTAACCCTCATTGCCCTGCCAAAAAAACAAAACACAAAAAACAACAAAAAACAAAAACACAAAGACTAAATGGGCATGGGTGGAGCCAAGATGGTAGAGGAAAGGCAGTGATTTGCCTGACCTCTCCCCAAGACCCCTCCAAATATCTTCAAATAATACCATCAGACAATTCCTGGAGCAGCAGAACCCACAAAAGGACAGGGAGAAATCATTTTTCAGCCAAAGACAACTTAAAAGGTTGGCAAGAAAGGTCTGTTGTACCAGGATGAGAGTGGAGTGCAGCCCAGCACAGGCCACACCAGCACAGCCTCAGCCCTAGCAAACCAGGAGCAGGCCTTGGGAGCCTCTGAATCAGTGGTAGAACTCAGCCCACATGTGGTAAGGGGGTCAAACAATTGACCAGAAGGACATTACAGGGGTCTCTTTGCTAGCACTGAGGCAGGACTCTGTTGCTTTGCCCATATTCATATCCAGTGGTGGTCCCAGATCGGGGAGGAGCACAAGTACCCTGGAGCCTCTGGCCACACTGGAGTGGGATACTGTTCATAGTTCCAAGACAGAAAAGCAGCACAAGAGCAGAGGCCAGGAGAGTAGTAATGCATCACAGCTGGAGCTGTGAACTAATCCAACCATTCTGGAGAGAAATTTGGAATTATGCCCAAAGGGCTATAAAGCTGTGCATACCCTTTGACCCAGCACTACCGCTTTTGGGTCTTTTCCCCAAAGAGATCATAAAAAAGGGAAAAGAACTGACATGAACAAAAATATTTATAGCTGCTCTTTTTGTGGTGGCAAGGAATTGGAAATTGAGTGGTTGCCCATCAATTGGGGAATGGCTGAACAAGATGTGGTATATGAATGTAATGGAATTCTATTGTGCTGTAAGAAACAATGAGCAGGAGGAGCTAAGAGACTAGATTCTTCTCACCAATACAACAGTACAAGAAAGTTCCAAAGGACAAATGATGGAAAAGGTTCTCCAAATCCATAAAAAAAAGGAACTGTGGAATATGGAAGCTTATTGCATCATACTATTTCTCTTGGTTTGGGTGCTGTTGTTTTTCTTTTTTGAGGTTTTTCCTTTTTTGTTTGATTCTTCTCGTATAACATGACTAATGCAGAAATGTGTTTGATGTTATTGTATATATATATATATATATATATATATATATATATATATATATATATATATAAAACCTATATCAGATCACCTGCTGTCTAGGGGAGGGGGGGGTGAGAAGGAGAGGGAGGGAGAAAAATTTGAAATTTGAAATCTTATATAAACAAACATTGAAAACTATCTCTACATGTAACTGGAAAATAATAAAATACTTTTATTTAAAAAAAACAACAACAACAACAACAGACTGAGCCAAATGGTAAAAGAGATACAAAAAGCTAAGAGGAAAAGAATGCCTTGAAAGGTCGATTTAGAGAATTGGAAAAGGAGGTACCAAAGCCTTCTGAAGAAAATAATTCCTAAAAACTTAGGATTGAACAAATGGAAGCTAATGATTTTATGAGAAATCAAGAAAAAATAAAGCAAAAACAAAAGAATGAAAAATAGAAGGCAATGTGAGATATCTCACATTGGGAAAACAACTGACTTGGAAAATATATTCAGGAGAGATCATTTGAAAATTATTTGACTACCTGAAAGCCATGATTAAAAAAAAAAAACCTAGAAATCATCTTCCAAGAAATTGTTAGGGAGAATTGTTCTGTTATCTTAGAACCAGAAGGTTAAATAGAAATTGAAAGAATCCACTGATCACCTTCTGAAAGAGCTCTCAAAATGTAAACATCCTGGAATATTATAGCCAAATTCCAGAGCTCTCAGGTTGAGGAGAAAATATTGCAAGCAGCCAGAAAGAAACAATTCAAGTATTGTGGAGTCACAGTCAGGGTAACACAAGATCTATCACCTTCTACATTAAAAGATCCAAGGGCTTAGAATATGATATTCTGGATGGCAAAGGAACTGGGATTATAACCCAGAATCACCTACCCAGCAAAACTCAGTATAATCCATCAGGGGGAAATGGGAATTCATTGAAAGAGAGGAGTTTCAGGCATTCTTGATGAAAAGACCTGAGCTCAATAGAAAATTTGACTTTCAATACAAGACCATAGAGAAGCATAAAAAGGTAAACAGGAGAAAGAAATCTTAAGGCATATTAAAAACTTATACTGTCCACATTCCTATGTGGGAAGTGGCACTTCTAACTCCTAAGAACTTTGTCATTATTAGGGAAGCCAGATGGAGTACAGTTGGACAGAGGAAACAGGTGTGAGTTGACTATGAAGGGATGATATCTTTAAAAAATAAAATTATGGGGTGAGAGCAATGCACTGGGAGAAAGGGAAAGGAGAGGTGGAATAAGGTAAAGTATCTCACATAAAAGAATCCAAAAAAAGCTTATACAGTGGAGGGGAAGATAGGAGAGGTGCTGGGGAGGGAGTGAATTGGCTCATCAGAATTGGCTGAAAGAGGTTACAACATATACATTCAATTGTGTATAATAATTTATCTTACCCTGCAGAAAATTAGGAGTGGAACGGGATAAGGTGGGGCGGGGGGGGGGGAGGGGAGGTTGTTAGAAGGGAAGGCAGATTGGGGGAGGAGGTAGTCAGAAGCAAAACAGTTTTGAGGAGGGACAGGTTGAAAGGAGATAGAAAATAGAATAAATGTCATGGCAAGGGAATAGGATGGAGAGAAATACAGTTATCAATAGGAACTGTGAAAAAAATTTGAAGCAAGTTTGTCCAACAGGCCTCATTTCTCAAACACATAGAGAACTGAGTCAAATTTATTAAAATAAGAGCCATTCCCCAATTGATAAATTTTCAAAAGACATGAAGTTTTCAAATGAAATAATCAAAGCTATCTATAGCCATATTAAAAAATGCTGCAACTCACTATTGATTGGAGAGATTCAGGTGAAAACAATTCTGGGGTATTACCTCATATTTATTGGATTGGATAATAGGACAGCAGAGAAAAATGACAAATGTAGGGGATGTGGGGAAAATGGGACATTAACACACTCTTGGTGAAGTGGATAACTGCTTCAAACATTCTGTAGAGCAATTTGGAACTATGGCCAAAAGGCTATAAAGCCATGTATAGCCTTTGACCTAGTGGTACCACTACTAGGGCAGTATTCAAAAAGAGATAAAAAACAAAAAGTTGAATTTTTTATCACCAGTTTCTCTGTCCTACCTGACTACTGTGGGTAGGAGCTCATGATAATAGACACCATTACAGGAAGAGGAAACCATAGCACAGTTGATTGTCAGCATTGCAAAAACCACACGCAAAATTCCTATAAAGCAAAAGAAAAAAAAGTCTGAATAAACCAGAGTTCAAAACATCTTGGAGCCATTCATTTATTTGTTAATTCATTCATTCACTCATTTATTCAACCTATTAATTCACATATTCATCCACGTAATCATCCCTCAATTTATTCCTCTCTTCACTCATTCCCTTCATCTACCTACCCATCCATCCATTTATCCTAGTAATATTTCTTATTAGAGGCAGCTACGTGCTATAGGGATGGAGACAGAAAGATCTGAGTTCAAATCCTGCCTTAAAATTTACTAATTGGATGCCTACAAGCAGGTCATTTAACTTCTGTCATCCTAGTTTCCTTACCTATAAAATGGGGGTCTGGACATCTATATCCCAGGGTTGTTGTGAGGAACGAATGACATAATACATGTGATTGGCAACCTCGAAGTGCTCTCTAAATGGTAAGTATTATTTGTTGGCTTCATTTAGCAAATAAATACTTATTGTGTCCTTACTCTGTGTAAGGCTCTGTGCTAAGTGATGAGGTGGTAACATAAGATAAATTCAATAATCCCTTCCTTAAAGGAACTCAGTAAATCCAAATTCAAACCAAACTCCAGCCATTTATTCATCATTTCTTCCATTCACTTGTTCATCCTATCCAACCATCTCTCTGTCTCTGGGTCTCTCTCCCTATCCATCCATCCATCCATGTTTCTATCTATCTACCTATCAATAAATCTATCTATCTATCTCTCTATCTATCTATCTGTGTATTGCTCTATTTCTCTATCTACCATTCCTCTCTATCTAATCATCTATCTTGGCCTGGCTTTGAATCCTGGTTCTGCCACTTATTAGCTCTGCTGATCTGGGCAAGTTGGTTCTCCTCTTTGAGCTTATTTCCTTTTCTTTAAAATAAGAAAATTCCAGATGGCACAATAGCTCAGTGGAAAAACTGATGCCTTTGGAGACAGAGGCCATGAGTTCAAATTCCATCTCTTAAGGACACTAATTGTGTGACCTTGAGCAAGTCATTCAATTCCCGAGATCTCAGTTGCTTCATCCAAAAAATGGGATTTGGATTAGATAACCTCTGAGGTTCCTTCTAGCTCTGGATCTATGGCACTATGACTCAGGGGTCTCAAACTTCTACTCTTAATTGTCACTGTCCTACAGACTGAACTTATGATTTCATCCTAATTTAGAGGTATAGGGAACACCCGGGTAAAAAAAAAAAACAAAAAAAACCCTCAGACTGGTCTTTTCTCAGTGATCTATGCATTGCCTAGTGCACTGAGAAAGCAAGTTAAGGGTACAAACAATTTAGTCATTTTTCTTGAATACCAATGCCATTTATTTCATTTTTTTCCCATCTTGTTATTGTTGTTCAGTCATTTTTTCAGTTGTGCCTGACTCTTTATGACTCCCCATTTGAGGTTTTATTGGAAAACATACTGGAGTGGTTTGCCAGTTCTTTCTCCAGCTTCTTTTACAAATGAGAAAACTGAGGAAAACAGGGTTAAGGGACTTACCAAGGGTCATGCAGCTAATAAGTGTCTGAAGCTAGATCTGAACTCACTTAACCACAATTGCCTTAAATATCCAGGGCCATCTCCAGTCATCCTGTTATACACATATTGCCACTGGACCCAGATGGCTCTAGAGGAGAAAGTGAGACTGGTGATTTTGCAAAGCCCTCCTTCATTTAAATCCAAGTCATTGCAAGTCATGACATGACCTCTTAAAGCCATAGTCCTCTTCAAGAATGAAGGTCAATGGGGCAGCTAGGTGGTGCAGTGGATAGAGCACCAGCCCTGGAGTCAGGAGTACCTAAGTTCAAATCCAGCCTCAGACACTTAACACTTACTAGCTGTGTGACCCTGGGCAAGTCACTTAACCCCAACTGCCTCACTAAAAACAAAAGCAAAACAACAACAACAAAAAAAAATCTAAGAATGAAGGTCAAATAACAGTATTGAGGAGTGGTCATTTTCCAGGATCATAAAGAAGTATAAGCATGAGAAGAGACTTGAACTCAGTCAGTCAATGAGCCTTCATTAAGCACTTACTCCATTTCAGGCAGTCTTCTCAGTGCTGGGGATTCAAAGAATGGCAAAAACAAAGTCCTTACCCACGAGGAGCTCACATTCTAGTGAGGGAAACAACCTGCAAACAACTAGGAGTGTCCAAGAGACAGACAGTGAGAATGGGAGGTCCTTACTGGCTAGGAGAGCAGATCTCCATCTCCTTTGCCTCTCAGGTACTAGCAGTCAAGGAGCCCATAGTACCATCCATTCCTGCTCCCAAGAGCTTCATGCTCTCAGATTTAGGTTACAATGGAGGCAACCAGAGGTACATCCTTTCCCCCCACAGTCCTTTGGAAGAATCAAGATTCAGTTTCATTTCAGTGTCCTTATCTTCCAAAGGTAGAGGTAGAGGGGGAGGTCTGAGCAGCCCAGGAAGGTCACAACCAAGCCAGCTTTAAGGATGGGCAAGGAGTTTCCCCTCAAAGATGACAACAACAATAATAAAGTTGATATTTATACAGAGCCTACCATGTGCCAGGCACTGGGCTAAGCACATTACAAATATTATCTAACAAAAACCCTTGAGGTAGGTTCTATTATTATGCCCATTTCACAGATGAGGAAATGGAGCCAGGCAGAGTTTAGATGACCTGACCAGGGTCACCCAGGTGGAAAGTATCTGAGGCTGGATTTGAACTCAAGTCATCTTGACTCCAGGCTCAGCACTCTATCATTGGGCTACCTAGCTGCCTCTTCTCTATCCCTTAGGCTACCTAGCTGTTGCTGATCCTATGCTACCCCTACTTTCCCTTTTCCCCTTGCCTCAAAGCCCACTCTCTTACCTTGAGGCAGAAATGCACTGGGAAGTATGAAGAGTCCAGCAAGGAGGAAGAAAGTCACTACTATTGTTCGACGGCCAAGGCAGTTCATGATAAGCAAGGCCCCAAACCTGCTGAGGAAGCTGGAAGCTCCCAAAAGAACCTGGAGCATTTGAATATTGTGCCCCAAGTTCTGAAGATCCAGAGAGAGTCCATAGAAAAGCATCCCTGTTGTGAAACTGCAGCAGACAGTGGGGAAGGGGAGAGAATTCACCATATTTGGAGCCCAGGGCTCACCCTTAAATGCAGTTTGGTTCAACAAGCCTTTGTGAAAGACCTGTTGGGTTTCAGGGTCTGTACTAGGTGCTAGGAACACAAACCCTTCAAGGAGTTGGTAGTCTGTTGGGGATGGCAATGCTCCATGAATGCTGCTAAGTGAATGCCAGATACATTCAGGAGAGCAAGAGGATCACTAAGTGGGGTGATTAGAACAGGATTCAGTGGGAGCTGGTGCCTGAGGCTGAGCCTTGAAGGTAGTCAGGGATCCCAGAAAACAAAGGTCAGGAGGGTGTGTGTTCTAGGCATAGAACAACTGCACATAAAGAAACACCAAGTAGGTGATGGAATCTCTAGTTCAGGAAACAGCAAGGACATCATTTAGGTTATAATGTACAGAGTGTGAAAGGCTGTGATTTTTTTCTTCAATAAGATTTAATTTTTGCCAATTACATTTTAAAACAATTTAAAAAATTAATTGGTTTTCTTAAAGGTTTGAACTCTAAATTCTATCACTTCCTCCATCTCCTCCCTCTCCCTGAAATGCTAAGCAATCTGATATGGGTTATACATGTTCAATTCTGTAAAACATTTCCATGATCATTTTGTGGAAGAAAGAAAGGGGGGAGAGAGAGAAAGAGAGAGGGGGGAGGGAGGAAGGAAGGAAGGTGGAAATGAAGAAGG